>NC_138771.1:236599132-237004614 GCF_965119305.1 Pelophylax lessonae
GTGTGTTAATTTTGAAAATGTTTGGTGCTACTGCTTTCGAATGGGTCCAGGTTTCCTTGATGAGAATGGTCGGAATTTAAGGATACAGTCTAAACATTTCCTTGGAAGGAGAAGGTAGACCAGAATTCAAAGTTTGGAAGACAGGTCAGTCTAATAGGATGCACAGTAAAATCATGATAGTCTACTTGCGTAGATCCTCGAAGTAGTCATAGGTATAACTAGTTACATGGTAAAGGATCTTAGGGGGGAGCAGGAAAAGTTAATTTCACTGTGTAGGGCTTGGGTTCATTGATCGCTTTGATGCTGTGCTATTTGCCAACCTGTGGCATCAGGTAGGAATTTAGGCAAAATGGCACAACCTAAGATACTTTGGCATGGTAAGTTGAAGCAGAACTTGACCCAAAAGGGGAAGTTCAGCTTTTCCTCCTCCCTCCCCTCCTCCTCGTCCACATTTGGAATGTTTTTTTTTTTTGGCGGGGGGGGGGGAGCTGGTCCCTTCAGATCATGTCCCTTGGCCTGGACGTAGGGGCCTAGTGGGCAATTTCAAAATTGATGGGTGCAACAGTGGGAGTATGGTTTATAGAATCGGCTTGATGTCTTCACCTTGAGTTGCTTCTGGTGGACTGCGGATTCTAATATTACTATGTCTTCTTTTATAGTCCAGGTCTTCCAGGTGTCTTTAAAAGTTTCTGATGGTGGAGACTTGTGTAGTGCCCTGGTGTTGAAGTGTAGTGATGATCATTTATTGGATTGTCAGAAACATGGTGGTGATTTGAACAGAGGTTGTTAAATCTTTACTGGCATCTTTTACTACTTTGATTAAAAGGTGAAAGTCTTTCTCAGTGGTTATTTATTTTACATAATCCTTCCAGGGTAATGTGATTAATCATATCAGCATCCAAGTCAGTGAACAATCCATTGGTGAGTGCAACATGAGTAGGGGAGTGGCAGGGAGGGGGTTAACACATGTTGAGGCTTGTGCAGAACACTGGGGTAGATGAGGTTGTATGGTGACCTTTAGAACCAGCTCGCTCTTGTGAGCTATCTATGGCTCAGCAGTGCCTGGGGTAGTTTTGTGCAAAGGGGACACACTTAACCCTTTGATCACCCCTGGTGTTAACCCCTTCCCTGGCAGTGTCATTATTTCATTAGTACAGTAACAGTGCATATTTTTAGCATTGATTACTGTAGTAATGTCACTGGTCTCCCCAAAAGTGTCAGTTAAGTGTCCTATCTGTCCGCCGCAATGTCGCAGTCCAACTAGTAAAAAAAAGAATAAATAAGTAAAAATTACATAAATCTTTACTCTAGTTTGTAGACACGATAACTTTTGCACAAACCAATCAATATACACTTATTGAGATTTTTTTTACCAAAAATATTTAGCAGAATACATATTGGCCTAAAATGATGAAAAAAACTTGATTTTTTTTTTTAATGTTTTATAGCAGAAATTGTCGCTTTTTTTTATTTGCACATAAAATAAAAATCCCAGATGTGATCGAATACCACCAAAAGAAAGCTCTATTTGTGGAAAAAAAGACATTGATTTAATTTTTTGGGGGGGTACAGCATTGCACGACCGCGCAATTGTCAGTTAAAGTAATGCAGTGCAGTATCGCAAAAAATGGCCTGGTCATTAAGGGGGTAAAACCTTACGGTCCTTAAGTAGTTAAAATGAGATTTATTTACAGTGAACAATAACCTCACACCAAGAGCAATAATCGTGAGAACGCATGAAAATCAAAACTAAATGACAAAATGCCTAACCAGCTACCTAACTAACTATATACACAAATAGATACACACAAGGCAGGGGAAAACTAGAAGAGCAGGGAGCAAGGCAGTGGGATACTGGGCGCAGGGCAAGGGCAGGGGCAAGAGCTAGAGTCTGGGAGCAGAACAGCAAATAGAGTACAGGGCAGGTGCTACCAAAACACTGAGGCACAATGTGCTATAGCCAACTAGCACCTGAAACCAGGTGGAAACCTGTGGGTGAACACTGGAACTGCAGCTATCAGCCCTAAGAACCACAGCGCCACTAGCAGATAAACCAGCTCCTGACAGTGGCTCCTTTGGCTACAGGTGGCAGAAGAGGAAAAAATGGCCCAGATTGACATCCTGCTGAATGTGTGCTGTGACTAGGTAACCTTGGGATGCTTCTGATGTTTGGTTTTGCCCTTAGTAACAAGTATCATGCCTCCTAATGTGCAGGCTAGTGCTGTAGCTGGGTTAAAAGGTGGCTGCCCCTATAGTCATCCAAGCCACAAGCTTTTTTTAAAAGTGATTTACTGTGCTGGCTAAAAGTAGCTTATGAGGAAACCTTTTCCACATTTTTACATAGTTTCATAGTAGTTGAGGTTAAATAAAGACTATAGTCCATCCAGTTCAACCTGTGTAGGTGTTGCCATACTAATTTCTCATACACCTGAATGTTTTGATCCTTGAGATGTACGTCCAAGAATCTTTTAAACATAGCCATACTCCCCACAGTTACTACCATTTGTGGCAGAGAATTCCACAGTCTTGTAGCCCTTTCTTTAAAGAACCCCCTGTGTAGCCTGAGGTTAAAACGTGCATTGTATGGCCTCGTGTCCTCATGCAATCCTTGCGAATGAATGTTTTTTTCTATGCTGAGATCACCGTTGAGGTATTTGTAAATTGCTATCATGTCCCCTCTCAGGCGTCTGTTCTCCAGGGAGAATAAATCAAGGGCTTGTAAACGCTCTTCATAATTAAGGTCCTCCAATCCCCTAATTAGTTTAGTTGCCCTTCTCCGGACTCTATCCAACTCCAACACATCCCTTCTGAGGACTGGAGACCAGAACTGGACAGCATACTCCAGATACTCCAGTTATATGTTTTCACAGCTCTTACTGTGATAAAGTATTTTCATGTGTAAGAGGTTAAACCTTTTGTCCACTAGGTGCTAAGTATGCCCCTTATCATTTGCAATGACCTTAAAGCCCTATGCCTGGATAAAATCCTGACCCGCTTCCACTCCTCACGCCCTCCAGTCTATATAAAAAAATAAAACAAAAGAACCCCACAACTATCCTATCTAAAAGCTTTTTTAATTATACCCATGGTCACATCATGCATCTCCTGGTTTGGGTCTTTCTTCAGATGGCCACGTCAGGATCGAGAAAAAGTGTGGTGTCAATAGAGGAGAGTGGCAGGGACTGGTGTTTTCAGGGGGCATGACAGCTCTGCTCCTCACCAGAAACAGCAATGATGTAAGACCTGGATGGGAATTTAGGTAAGTATACCTGGCTTCACAAGGTAAAAGGTTGAAAAGTCTAAAAGAATGGGTTAGAGGTGAGTGGGAGAATTGGTTAAATAAAACTTAGATTTTGACCAGAGTGGGGCTTTAACGTAAACAACTTTGCACCAAATTCTTTATATGGGCTAATGATGTATTTATACAAGGTGATCATATCCCCCTTTAATGCTTCTTTTCAGGAGAGTAAAAATTCAGTTCATTAAATCTGTTTTTATAGTTGAGGATCTTCATGCCTCTCTTTAGGTTAGTGCCATTCTCTGCAATCTTTCCAGTTCTACAACATCTTTTTCTTTTTTTTTAACTGGTTCCGAAAACTGAACTGCATATTCATGATGAGCAGGGGCAAGACTATGTTTCTCTTTAGAGTCTATACCTTCTTTAATACAAGGAAGTATCCTGTCCACCTTAGAAACTGCAGCTTGGCGTTGCATGCTGTTATTAAATAGTTAGTTCACGTTTTCAATATGTCACCATACAAGGGGTCCCAGCATGTTCAAAAACCCTCTACAGCTTTAAAATTTTGTGCTTAGTAATTTTGTGCTTAGTATACAGGTCATACCTGTAGGACATTTTTCCCCTCTACTAAATCTGTTCGAAACACTCATGCAGGTAGCTGTACCCCCCCCCCCCCCCCATCCTGTCCTGATGCTAGGTTTCTCTAACCATTGGATGCTTGCCCTAAGCATCACAGGAGCAAACATTATTTTTTTTCAAACTCACACACATGAGAATGTATTCTTTAGTTTCCTCTTCCACAGCAGCAGGTGTCTACAGGGAGCCACTCAGTAATATGCGCTCTCTGCTTCAAGTACAGCCATAGGTAGATAAACTGCCAGGCAGCCCTGAAGCAATGCAAGTCCTTCCCCTGTTCCACTTTTTCTAAATTAATAGAATGACTGAGACCCCTAAGGCCTTAAAGGAGGGGAATGGTGATTGGGAGGATGGGAAATGTAGTTCCAAGTAGTGCCAAAACAAGGTCATCCAGCGCCCAGGGCAAGGATGCCAAACTGTGCCTCCCCTTCCCTTAGGTTTAGGGTCAAGATGCCCCCCCCCCATCCCTGCAATAAACCATTGAGCCCAGGGCAACACCCCCTCCTGCCCCCCCTTGTCTTGGCCCTGGTCCCAAGGAACACCATCATGTGATGTGCTCAGCTTTTCCTGGCTGGAAGTTCAGGAAAGCACTGCTGGGTGATCTGAGCAAGTAGCAGTGAAAGCCTCTATGTGTAAGTGCTTTCTTACCTATTTTAAAAAAAGGCCTTATTGAGGAGTCCTAAATTTGTGTATTTTAATAAATTCAAGAAAAAAATGGAACACTACTACTTAAAGTAAATGATGTATTACAGCATATGTTAAAATGCTTCCTCACAGATCTGTTTACACAATATTAGTATTGTTGTAGAAATCACTTCAGGTCTAATATATGTGTGAATTGTAAAACTATATATACTTGTTTGTTTTTAGCAAACCTTGCCTCAAGCCTTGCTTGTCTACCCTCAAGTTGTATTTAATATTAATGCACAGCCGAATATGTTATTTTGCTTATGCAAAAAGTCCCAAATCGAGAAGCACTTGATGGCAACTTTTGATCTCACTTAGATGTGAGGGTTTTTATGTTCACAGTAGAGTTTCATAGTTTTGAAATAAATATTTTACTACTTCTCCTATTTTAATAATATTATAAAGAAAGATAACCAAACTTTTTGCTGTTAGAAAGTACTAACCCCTCCTGTGTTTTTAAAGTAGCCTTGGCTGTATATTAAAGGTTCAGTTGTAAATCATTTAACTATGTTTGGGAGTGTAAGACTGCACAATCGTGCTGTGCAGCCTGCATTTGAGATTTGTTTCTTACATGAGATGCCTGGTGGACACCTGTGGCTTATGTTGGTCATAAAACAAATATATATATTGTGACAGTGCGAGTCCCTGCCACTATGTGAATTTACAGTAGGTTGTGAAGATAGAAATGACAAAGAGCTTTCAAAGAGTCAGTTTAAGAAGCTCCAGCTGGTGTTTTGAATGCAGAGAAAACTGTGTCTTAAGCTTTTTCTGGATTTGGTAGTTCCAGATCAGGGCCTGTAGCTTAAAACCGTTCATTTCATCAGTTCAGTCACTTTTTTCAATGAAAAAAATGGATGAAGTTTACATCAGTTTTTCATTAGTTTGGCATCCATTTTTCATCCGTTTTTTACATCAGTTTTTTACATCCCCTAGCTAGAGTCCTTGACCACTTGAGTCCCGGAGCCATTTTTTCATGCAAAAAACAGACCGTTTGTCCAATTACATCTTTTTTTCATTCGATCTGTTTTTTAAGGGAAGAAAAATAGGGTTTTGATATGTTTCAAAAATGAGAAGGCATTTGATAGAGTGGGATGGCCTTTTCTGTTTTCCGTACTCAGACACATTGGATTGGGAAAAAATATGCTAGAAAAGATTACTAGGGTATATACAGAACCGATAGCCAGGGTAAAGGCCAACGGGCTATTATCAGAAGCCTTTCCAATAAGAAACGGTACCAGACAGGGATGTCCCCTGTCACCCCTTTTGTTTGCCCTGACGGTGGAACCTTTCCTGTGCAGAGTTAGATCGAACCAGGATATTGAAGGGATAGAGGTAAAAGGGAAACAGTATAAAGTAGCTGGTTATGCAGACGACTTGTTATTCTCTTTGACCAAACCGGGTATTTCTCTGCCAAACCTATTACAGGAATTTAAAAAATTTAATGCTATATCTTATTTAAAAATTAATTATGGAAAATCAGAGGCAATGGGTGTGGGATTACCCGTGGCCCAAATCAACCTATTGAAAACCAGTTTTGGTTTTAGATGGAGGGGTGAGGCAGTGAAATACCTGGGGACCTACATACCAGCGAAGTTAAGCCAGGTGTTCGACCTTAATTTTTTACCCCTTTTGGCAATGACTAGGAAACTACTTAAACAATGGTATGGCGGGCTACACTCTTGGTTCGGTAAATGTAATTTATTGAAAATGATAGTGTTACCAAAATTTTTATACCTGGTGCGTGCACTGCCGGTTAAGATACCGAGTGTTTTTTTTAAGACAATGCACTCTCTTTTTTTTGAAATATATATGGGCCCATAAAAGACCTCGCATAGCACGCAGAACTTTAACATTACCGAAAAAAAATGGAGGCCTTGCTTTACCGGACATTCGAACTTATTATTACGCAGCACATCTGAGTAGGATATTGGATTGGTGGCACCACTCGGAAAACAAAATATGGGTACAAATCGAGCAGACTCAAACAGAGATAGACCTAAAGAGGGCGATATGGGTTTTCCAGTGGTTACCTAAGGAATTGAAACATCACCCAATAATAGGAAACACATTGCGGATATGCTCGCACCCAAATATATATAGTAAATTAACAAAGAAGGAATCACCCCTATTCCCAATATTAGGGAACCCACAGTTTATCCCGGGTTTAGATCCTAGAAGCTTTATACCATTGAGAGAAAAGAAACAGGAACAAGCTTCATTGTTCCTTATACAAAATAACTGGGTTTCAATTAGCAAATTATTGGAGAGAAATGGATTATACAACTTGCCTTTTTGGCAAGCAGTGCAACTACACCATTTCCTGGACTCGATACAAAATCCAGAGAGGTATAGTAGAGCATTAACAAAATTTGAAAAGTACTGTATAGAACCAGGAAAATTATCACATACATTATCAATCTCCTATGATTTACTGATGAACCCAGAGGAGCAATTCAAACCCCCGTGGGTGGGAAAATGGGAGAGAGACTTGGAGTGTGAACTAATTGAGGAGCAGGTACAGAGGATAGTAAGGTTAGCCTTTAAGCCAGCTAGATGTACCAAGACTCAAGAGATGAACTATAAGTTTATGACGAGATGGTACATCACACCCGAGAAATTACATAATTGGTATCCAAGAGAGACCAGTGAATGCTGGAGATGTAAAAAAGAAATAGGCACGCTGATCCATATCCTCTGGACCTGTACAGAAGTAAAACCTTTTTGGGGAAGAGTAAAAGATATAATTCAGAAATTTACGGAAAGCAGAATAGAGGAAAAGCCAGCCTTTTTTTTGTTACATCTATCGGATATCCCGATAAAGAGATATGAAAACTCGATTGTACCATACCTGGTAAATGCGGCTAAGGCATGTATCCCGAGTAACTGGAAAAAAGTACAACCCCCCTCGATAAGAGAATGGGTAAATAGAGTAGAGGAAATAAGGAGAATGGAAGAGTTGATTGCAACTTCTCAGAATAGGAAGGGAAAATACAAGAAAATATGGGATGTGTGGGGTCAGTTTATAGTCTCTGAAGAAGGGAAGCAACTTATAATAGGATAAAAGCAACCCGGAAGAGCTTACTGACTTATTCGGTCATTCGCCGTGGATAAATGAGTAATTTAAGGAAGGGGGGAGAGGGGGAGGGGTTTTTTTTTTTTTTTTTTTTTTTTTTGGGTGGGAGAGGAGGAGGGAGGGAAGGGGGGGAAAAGAAAGGGAAGGGGAAAAAAAGAGAAGGAATATAAGAGGGTAAAAGTGGAAGATGAAGATTAAATTAAGTGTTAAAAAGTGATGTAAACTCCACATGGAATGTAGATGTATGTTTTTTCTGTTATGAAGATTCCTGAATAAAACTTATATTTGAAAAAAAAAAAAAAATGTATGTTGACGGAAGCAAATGTAAATGGATGATGATCCATTTACCTTAGTTTTTCCATAGAGATGCATTGATTTCTGCTTTTCATCCGTCAACAGGTGGATGAAAAATAGACCAACGGTCCGCATGTGTGAAAGGAACCTAAGGGCTCTAAAGAGTATTGGGTGGGACAGAGCCTTCAGGTCCTGTGTTCAGGCTTTGCTAGTTGCCTATAGCCTATGTGAGTGCACTGGTGGTCAGGATTGGTATAAGCCAGATCTGAGCATTCAGAGACACAGGCTGTGTGCTAAGATAGCAGTGTGCTCCAGCCAGGACCCAATGTTGGGAGGATGACTTGCAATAGGTCTGGGAGAGTCAGGACAGCTACGTGGGTACAGGGAGACCGGGAAAGCTGGACTGAGACTAAGCGAGAGTGAGGAGCCCAAGGTCGGGGAGACTGGAGCGAGCAGGGATGCCTCCCTGTGTGGACAACCTATTGGTGCTGGACTTTTGCTTTGTTTTTCACTTTTTAATAGAAGTGGGCTACCAGGCCCTTAAACATAGTTTGGACTGATGTAAACTCGCTTAAGAAAATGAACCTACCACACAGATACCAGTCCAGTGATACAGTGACAAACAGTGGTGTTTGTTTGTGCTATTTACAGGTGCAGTACAGTGCTCCAAACAGACATATTGCAAAAACTTCCAAAAAAGCTGAGTCCTGACACTAACTGTCCAAAGGGCTCCCCTATTGGATACAGTGAGGACACTCCCTCAGACCAAGTGAATCACACCTAGACACATGTAACAGACCTAATTAGAAATCCTGCTCCCTGATAAACCCAATGCTTTTACCTAGCACCTGACTAGGAGGGTGCTACACTGCATTTGGAAAAACTGCTGCACAAATATTATGTGACAATTGCAAAACCCACCAATTTATTCTCTAAGGCCCCTGCTTTAAAAAAAATAAATAAAATGTTTGGGGGTTCTAACTAGATTTCTAGTGTAGTACTGCCCCCGCAGGAACTGCTGAGTATTGTCTTTACGGGCTCCCCTGGTTACCAGCACACATCCACCTGAACATGTCTCTGAATCCCTCCTTGTTCCCAATGGCTCGTCACATGAATGAACAGTCTAGGGGGGGGGGGTGTTTGTTTTTTGTTTATTGATAATTTGGAATGGGAGAAGGGAATAGTGGGATACTCCAATTTAACTATTTACATTATTTGAGGACTTCTATCTTCATAACTCTGATTGGAAATATGGAACAGCCAGGCTGTTAATCCACACTACCACTGGCAACAAAAATAATTAGGGGAATGGAGGACATCAGCTATGAGGAAAGACTACAAGCACTGAACCTATTCTCTCTGGAGAAGAGACGATTGAGGGGGGATATGATATCAATGTACAAATACTGTACTGGCGACCCGAGCATAAGGAACAAACTATTCAGAGAAAGGAGATACAATAAGACACGTGGCCACTCGCTAAAACTTGAGGAAAGGCGGTTTAACCTTAAAGCGCGTAACGGGTTCTTCACTGTAAGAGCGGTAAGGATGTGGAATTCTCTTCCACAAGCAGTCGTATTGTGAAGATAGAATGTGGGATATTCTAGATGAAAATATACTCCAGATATATACATACATATATAAACTCTATATAACTATACAAGACTTTCCTAATCATCTCTATAACATAGACATATATAGTTGTATCCATTTGATAGTCTAGAGTTCCCTCTTTTTAGTAGAAATATATTTTTCTACTATATATAACTTTAGGTTATTTCTCCATAGGTCAGGGTGACCATTTTTCCTCTTCTGTATAATCAACAACTCAACCAAGGAATGTATTGTGTAATTTCTTATTTGGGCCACTGCCCGCCATTTACTTGTATGTAATCAAAATTGTATAAAGAGCTGTAACTGCGATGTCAAAGGTACTTCAGTCTTTCATGGCTGGGGTCCTTGCGCAAGATAAATCTTCAGTAAACCTACATGAACAGATGCAACTTGAATGGCGTGATTCTTATATCAAAAAGCTCATTATTACAGTATCAGCAGGGAGAATTGATAGTTTCAAAAAACTATTAGATGGACACCTTAAAGACCACAACATACAGGGGTATACAATGTACGGTTAAAAGCAAACACACACACACATCATAGGTTGAACTGGATGGACTGATGTCTTTTTTCAACCTCACTAACTATGTAACTATGGTGTGGATGGGATTAATTCTCTTGCTCGCTTCACTCTCTAACAAGATGACTTGATGAACAATAATCTATCTTCAGGACACTCTAACTAGCATCATCTTCCCACTGACACCCGTCCACTGAGTATCCTAGGAGCAGGGGTGCCCCCCTCAGGTCTGGCTCCTTGACACGAGTTCCTGTACAGATCCTCCAGTGTCTCCCCTCTGAGTCAGCTTCCCTGGACCTCTGGGTTCAGCTCCTCACTGCTACTCTTCCGACTCTCAGGACGACCCCCTGAGGCCACATGGCACATCTACAGAGGAGGAGGCAGCCACCCCCTCTCTCCAGGACTCTGTTATCCAGACGAAAGACCCTGAGCACATGTGCTCCTGGCTTTTATACAGTATCCCAACATGCACCAAGGTGACTTTCCCTCTGCCAATCATCAGGACTGTATCAAAGCCCATGCACCCATTTGTCAGGTTTCCTCCCACTGTCCAACATGCCTCCTTTTTGGACCAGTGGGAAATACTCCCTAGACAGAATAATTTGCACTCCAAGCACAATGAGCAGACCTCACTAACAGATCCTGCTCTCTGGAAGGCAGAGAACAATATACATTTACCTGCAGCCCCATCTAGCAAACAGACAGAGCTCAAACTATCCTTTCTCACTATCATCTACCTAGGAGGGTGCTGCATGCACTAGCAAAAAAAACAAAAAAAACAAAACAAAACAAAAAAACAGATTTTCACATGTAAACAAAAAGTGCCAGAAAATACCTATTACATATATATTTGGATTTTTTGGACCCTTTTTACAAACCTATTTTGTAAATGTGTGCACTCGCATGCAATAAACTTAAAAAAAAAAATGGTTTTTGACAAATTTTAGCAATCCATGCCTTATAATCTAGGTAAACCCAGTTGAAAAGATAACTGGCATTTGTTCATGAATGTTGAATCACTATACAACATGTTCTACTTATGGAAAGAAATCTAAAAAAAAAAAAAAACTTTATTGTTTGCGTTCCCCATTGAAAGCTTTTTTATTTTTCATTAAATGACATAGCGTGCACACAGGCTGTACCCAAATCACCAAGGCAATGAATGTTTAAAGCATTTTTACATCCAGCTGCCTCTCTTGGTAATTAGATGAGTATAATGGCACTTGCTTAGAGATGGCTAATTACAAAAAAAATCTATGGCTCCCAAGACTAATTATTTGAGTAATGATAACGTATTAGCCATTTGTAAATTTCAGATTCAGTGAAGCACGCAGCATGCCAACATATAAGCAATATATGTCAAGGAGTGAATACATTAAAATGAATCAAACACCTTTCTGCTATAGAAGTCTGCAGTGTCCTTGTGCATGCTTTAACTTACCAGTATGCATATTTCTATCTCTCTGAAAATATAAAGATAACCTGTTAAGATACTGAGGTGACAAATGTGTGGTAAGAAAACGCTGATTTCCAGGAGAGATAAGTGTGTAAACATATAACATTTACTCTTTCCCATCACTAAAGCAGTCATTTTCACCACAATCTTTGTAACCTCTGTACATGTCATCCAACACACTCGCTCCTCGCTTGTACAAAATAATACTGATCCATTTTCTGTACAGTAGGATCCATTACATGAAATTGCATATCACAAAAGAGTAACCTCTATACAATTTATCTTTATTACAAGTATATGTGTAATAGTTTCCCTTAGTGAGCCTATGCCAATTTACAGTGATTAGATGATATGGATTACCCTCATTAACCTCATATCTTTGTATCTTCTGGATATAGGCAGTTTATTTTATGAGTAGCTAGTTTTTAAAAATGCTGATCTTATGCTTTGGTTTATTCTCCATTTTAAAGAAAGTCTCTCTCGTATAAATCAAGATGTATCACTTTTGGACCGCCTGAAATAATGTAGGAATGGCTTTTTTAAATTTGTGCTGCAATTGACAAGTAATCAGTGGTTTTGGGAAGGCTTCCACTTTGTATAAAGTGTCTCTTTAGTCTGTTTAGTTGCTGCCAAACCTGTACTTCCTAAAGCCAGTAATTGCACCTGCACTAGTTAAAGTAGCCAGAAATAAGCTGGCAGGACCTTGGGCAGTGTTTTTCTATTTACCTCACTCCGGGAACTTTCTAACATTATCCTAAAGCAGACTTTAGTAAATTATGGACCCTGGGCCACATCTGGCTCTTTGGTTGTCCTCATCCTGCCCTCGATGTCTCCACTGTCCGCATGCCTCTCTGAGCCTGTCAGCTTCCTTATTGAGAAAGATGACAGGCTCAGAGAGGCATGCTGATAGATGTCTGTGTAGAGAGCTGCAAGAGTTGGAAGGAGAAAGCCTAAAGAGCTAATTGGTACAGCAGCGGGGGCCATCTCTTGTCAGAGAGCTTTGCCTAGGAGATGTCTTCTGCCACTCTGCTACCTGGCCAAGTTATTCCTATGTGAGGGCCTGCTCACTGCAAACCCAAGGAGCTAGCTATCACACCTGTTCTTCACTCGAGATCAGGGCCTGCAGAAATCCCCCCTGTACCAATCTCTGGCTCTCTCCTTCTAGTCACAGTTCTTTTCAAATGGCATTTGACAGGCAGTGAGTGGGTGTTACATCACCTCCTCACTGCCTGATTTTACCCTATAATGCTGCACTACCACGTCGCAATCGTGTTCATTGCACGCAGTTGTGGTGAGGCCCCATTAAACTCAATGGGGAAGTTTGACAAGTTGTGCCACTTGTCAAACTCTACACCAAGGATCCTCAAACTGGCCCTCCAGTTGTTCAGGAACTACAATTCCCATTATGCCTAGTCATGTCTGTGAATGTCAGAGTTTTACAATGCCTCATGGGATGTGTAGTTCAGCAACAGCTGGAGGGCCTTAGTTTGAGGATCCCTGCTCTACACCCTGAGTCAAAAATGCAGCGGCATGAGAACAGCCCATTCTGACAGCTATTTTACAGTTTAGGTGGGCAGATGGGGGACAGTAAGAAATTGTTTAGTTGCCTCTTTTTAACAGCCCCAAACAGTCTGAAAGAAACCTGTTTCATAAGCAGTTTTACTTATTATTCCTAGAGCCAGGTTTTTGTTTTCTCTATGCTTAGGTATTTTCAGACCTTCCCAGGTCCAAAGTTAATATTGAGCAGAATGAGGTTCGTCCCAGTCACTCATGTGGCGCCTTGGGTAAATTAATTGGCCACCACTGTCCTAAAGGGTAAAACCCCTTGCATTTGGCCCACCCCAACCAATTTTTAGGCCTCATGCACACTGGACGTTATTACAGCTGCTGTTTTTGGCGTCAGAAGTTTTTCCCTGCAGCCAGTAAACTCCCTAGCATGTTATCCGATGTGTCCACGCACACATAGGCTGTTATCAGCAGTTTTTGGCAGGGGCTTTTCTGGCTGTAAACCCCTAAAAACGCTCTAACTCTGAAAATAGCTAAAAAAAAACGCTGAAAAACACGGCTATTCAGTGTTTATCAATGTCTTTGAGCCATACACTTTTGTGGGGGGGGATATTGTTTTACTAAAAAAAACCTAAAAAATGCTACAGCTAAAAAATGCTGAAAAATGATGAAAAAGCTACTGCAAAAGAGCTGAAAAATGCCTTCTACAGCTACAGCTTTCTTCTGACGTTTTGATAATGTCCAGTGTGCATGAGGCCTTATAGACAATAATATGCATTGCTAAGGGTGCATTTTTTTTAGCACTGATCACTGTATTGGTGTCACTGATCCCCAAAAACCAAGTGTCACTTGGTTTCAGATTTGTCCACCGCAATGTCACAGTCGCGCTAAAAATCACTGATTGTCACCAATACTAGTAAGAACAATAAAAAAATAAATAAAGAAGTCCATTAATGTATCCCATAGTTTGTAGATGCTACAACTTTTGGGCAAACCAGTTAATATACACTTATTAGGTTTTTTTTTTACCAACAATATGTAGCAAAATACATATTGGCCTAAATGATGAAAAAATAAAATTTAAAAAAAAAATGTTATTGGGTATGTTTGAGCCTCGGTTCACATTACTGCGGCTGCGGCGTTCGCATGTAATGTCGGAGCGCACTGCTCCTTCATTACATGCGATCGGCTGTGCGGTGCGAGTTTAGCCATCAGGATCGGATCGCACAGCGGTTCACACTTGTGCGATCCGATCCTGTGCGAACTGCAAGATCGCACTGCGATATGCGATCAAACTGGGGGTGTCGTTAAGATTACATTGACACCCCCAGCGTATCGCATATGGCAGTGTGAACTGCCGGGGGTGCGTTTGCGATGCGGGAACAGGCTGCGGATTCGCAGCCTTCCCGCATCGCATAAGTGTGAACCGGGGCTTATAGCAGAAAGTAAAAAAAAAACATGTTTTTTTTGTTTTGTTTGTTTTTAAATTGTGTTTTTTTGTTTTTGTTTTTTTTTTTAACTCTGAAAAATTAAAACAGCAGAGGTGATCAAATACCACTAAGTGCCGGTTCACACTTGTGCGATGCAGGAAGGCTGCGAATTAGCAGCCTGTTCCCGCATCGCAAACGCACATCTGGCAGTTCACACTGCCATATGCGATACGCTGGGGGTGTCAATGAAATGTTAACGACACCCCCAGTTTGATCGCATATCGCAGTGCGATCTGACAGTTCGCACAGGATCGGATCGCACAAGTGTGAACCACTGTGTGAACCACTGTGTGAAGTGTGAAAAAATGCCTCATGTGCGACTTTTGTGCGGGTGCAGTGCGAATTTAGCCATACAAAGTGTATGGCTGAATTCGCACTGCACATCCGATCGCATGTATTGAAGGAGCAGTGATCGCCGCACACGCGGAAGTGTGAACCGGTGTAACGTTAAAAAACCATACCCCGTGGAGAAACCATACCCTCGTCACTTCCGGGCTGAAACAGCTGAGCAGCGCAGCAGTGCGCATGCTCAGAGCCCCGGATACGTGATTGAACATTAAAGAATTAGACAAGTGCGCATGCTCGGTGGGCATGAAATTCTCACGGCACTGTGTCTAATGTAAAACTTGCGGCGCTTACATTAAAACAGCTAATCTGAAACGTAAATCATCTCCGCTCTTCGCCCTGTCACTGCCCTCATCTCCGGTAATAAATATAAAAGCGGCGGTGGGAGTATGAGATGTAAATGTGACGGCGATCGCGGCTCCGTGATCCGCTTTTATATTTATTACCGGAGATGAGGGCAGTGACAGGGGAAGAGCGGAGATGATTTATGTTGTAGAGGAGCTGTTTTAATGTAAGCGCCGCAAGTTTAACTACCGTGAGAAATCCATACCCTCCGTAGCGGAACCGGAAGTGACGAGGGTATGGTTTTCTCACGGGTATGGCTTTTTCACGGAACACCGGCACTAATATAATGCTCTATTTTTTTGGGGAAAAAAGGACATACATTTTATTTGGGTACAGTGTCGCACGACTGCGCAATTGTCAATTAAAGCAACGTAGTGCCATATCGTAAAAAATGGCCTGGTCATTATGGGGTTGAAGTGGTTAAAGACCTCTAAGCACTTTTGTTATCTAGCATGAAGTGTTTATTGCATAGCATGTCCCATACTAGGAGCTGTGATTCCTGTTGCCAACAACCATGTCAGTACACGACACAGGAGGGACAAAGGGGTCTGCAGATGGAACCACAATAACCAACAAAGGATGAATAATCTGAAACTCAAAAGTGCTGGTTAGCAATGGTGCCATGCGTTCTGCAAAAGAGAGGATTTTATTTTTTTCCAACTCATCCCAACTCATCCTTTTCATGGTGCTTCTGTTCCTCACTTTGTGACAGGGTCACTTTAAATAAAATTACATTAACGTTTGTTGTTTATGTTGTTACCAATTTAGGGATGCAAAGTCTTAAGGCCCGTAAACACGTACCGATCGTCGGCATTCAAACGTCGGCGGACGAAAGATCTGCCGATTGTACGCGTGTTAGTATGGTGCCTCCGACAGATGTCTGCGCACAATCCGCGGACAAAAGTCTTTCGTGCAAACATGAAAATTTTTGTCTGCGGACACCAGAACGGACGATTGTTCGCCTGTCAGTACAGAATTCGGCCGACAGACCGCAGATTTGCAAGACTGGGCATGCTCAGAAAATTAAAAACACAGGGAAAGTTAACCATTACATGACATCACTTCTGCAGTCAGCTGAAGTCTGCAGACAAAATTCTTGTGCTGTCCTTGTGCTGTCTTTGCACTTTTCAACAGACACCGACATCCCGGGGAGAAAAGACGAACATTTGTATGCCGACGATCGGTACGTGTGTACGGGCCTTTAGGCTAAGGACATTTTAGAGAAGAGTTTGTTAATGAAGCAGCAATGCTTCTTTCAAAGAAGGCAGTCTATATGGATAGCATTCTCTGTGAGATTGACAATATGTGCAGGTATATCATTAGCGGCAGGGGCGTAACTACAGGGGTTGCAGGGGTTGCAATCGCTACCGGGCCCCATGCTCCAGGGGGCCCGGTAGCAAACCAGTGGGTGAACTTCTAGGATCTCAAAGGTCACACTTGCGACCGGGCCCTGGCATTTCACCACTGTGGGGAGGCCCCAAGATTGCAGGAAGGGGGCCCACTGCAGAACTTGTGAAAGGATCCTGATGCGGGACCATAATAAAAGGCCATGCAATGAGATTAAAGAGCCCCAGGATTAGTGGGAAGAGCCCCGGGCTTGAAGGGAAGGGCCCCGGCCAGGGGTCTGGGGGGCCCTTCATGGTTTCTTGCATCGGGGGCCCTGAAGGTTCTAGTTACGCCTCTGATTAGCGGGGTTTAATTAAAAGTCTCTGCATGATAAAATCAAGTTGGAAAAGAAATCACATTTAAGCCTAAAATGTAGTTTTCTTAGTTTGGATACATATTGGATAGTTTGCAGTTTTGGACAGCAATAAACCAAAACAGCTAGTATTGTGCAGCATCGGATTGATTACTTGTTCCTAAACATTTAATGAATTATTAACTGAATAATACTCACATATTTTTAGTGTAAGTCAACAAAATCACTTTTACTGCAGCTGTTGTTGAAAGGGAGGGCAAACATAGTATAATATTGGCTGAAAGAATTGCAGGACTATGCAATGCCTATGTACAGTATCTTGTTCTTTAAATCATTCACAATTTACTTTTTTTTTTTTTCAATAAAAGTAAAGCACATTTAAGAAATGCAATGCTATATAATCAGCAGCTTAAAGAGGAAGTAAACCCTCCTCTGACACTTTTACCTATAGGTAAGCCTATGATAAGGCTTGGTATAGAATATTTTACTCGCGCCTAGGTTACGTATTGATTAAGGCTGGGAAAGCTGCAAGTAGTCAAGTGAACTAATAAATAGTTAACTATAAATGTGAATTCAAAAATTGCTGCGCTATCCTTGTGTGATACTGAGGTGATAGTGGTAATTATACCAATGTGAAATGATCCAATAAACTTATCACTGTAAAGTGCATATGTGCTAAAAGTGAACAAAATAAATATATATTACATATTACACACAATATGTCATATGAGCTGAATAAAAACCCAAACAAATATGTGCAAAAAGCAATTTGTGCAAATAAACAGTTCTGTGCAAATAACAATCCTTTGTGCTGTATATTTCTTCCAAACAAATCAGTCCATAATGCTGATATTATAAGGCTAAAAAGTGCAGCAGTGCTTGTGACGTCCTATTATATCGTGACTTTTTCTTGCGACCCTTTGCTTCACCGCAATGTGCTGTGTGGTAAGGTAGCTCACTTACCAGATGGTGTGGACTCTTGTGACATACGCCAACAAGAATCTATCTGCGCTTGGTTGTTAGGCCACCTTCGCTGTTGGATGGAATCCTGGAGGTTCTGGTATGGACTCAGGATGAGAAAGAAAAGAAGCTCCTCATGGTGTAGAAGGTTAACAACCTTTATTTTGTGTATGCACACGAAACATCAATCCACATAAAAATCCATAAAAAATCCATAAAACTGCAGTGGTTTAAAAATCTTCACTCCAAGAAAACACCAAGTTTATAAAAACAAAACAAAAATCCAAACCGTGCGTCCAAATGTAAACAATCTCTATGTAAGAGAGCAATGCTTTATCGGTGGTGGCTAGGTAAAAACACTCCAGCCACTTCTGAGCCCCTGTGCAGCCCTGCGGCTGGTGTAACAGGACGCCGCTGTGTGTGACCGCGAGGTCTGCCGTACCCGGAAGTGGGAACTCGGCGTGCGGTCCAGCGGTACTGCTCAGAGCGAGGCAACGTGCGTACCAACTTGACGCGTTTCGTCAGAGATGTGACGTCTTCGGAAGTATGATGAGGCTTACCTATAGGTACTGTAAATATCTCCTAAACATGTACCGTTTAGGAGATATTTACCTTACATGCAGCCAGTGACGTCACTGGCGCAATGCGCTCTGAAGGAACGGCCGCTGGTGCCGTTTCTTCAGAGCCCCGTGCCGTGACTGTCGTTATGTCACTGTGGCTCCGGCCAATCAGATGGCCGGATGCCGCGATCCCGGAAGACGGGCGACTGGACATGTCGCCCGTTATACAGGTAAGCGGGCGGCACGGCGGGGGCTCGTTCTAAGGTAAGTATTTCATAATGACCTAGTATGCGATGCATACTAGCTCATTATGTGTTTCTCTTACAGGTTGCAAAAAAAAAAAGTTGTATGGGTTTACAACCGCTTTAAAGAGTTAGTAAACTGTGGCATTGAAGAAAAAAAATCCCCAGCAAGGCAATTGCATAATGTCCTAGTATGCATCACTTACCTTAGAACGAAGCCCTCAGGGCTTCCGTATTCACCTTGTCCTTCCAGGTTCATGGGCTCCGGCAGCTTGAATGGCCAGGCCGTGATGACGTCACTCCCACGCATGCACGCGGGTGTCGCGGGCACGGCACAGCCGTTCTTTAGAGCGCATTCGCCGGTGACATCACTGGCTGCCAAAAGAGTGAATATCTCCTAAACAGTGCATGTATTCATTAATTTTACCTACAGGTAAGCTTTATTATAAGCTTACCTGCAAGTAAAAATCACAAAGTGAACTTTACTACCAATTTAACCACAATTGTGCTGCTGTCCAGGATAATGTTTCATCTCTATCATCTCTATATGAGTGCGTCCTGTAACAAGGGAGGCTCTTTATCATCTGAGAGTGCAGTTTGCGTTTAGGCTCGTACACACACAATAAGAAAATCGGGCAAACATTTTCGTCTGAGGAACGATCGTACAATTTTCCAATAGTGTGTACACAACTTTCGACAGCTGATTCCGACCTTCCGAACTAAAATTTCTGAAGGGACAAACTCCCAAATTTTTCTCGTATGGGAACAAAATAAACAATTTTAGTTTAATCTGTACCGTTTTCGTACGATATTCGTACGAGAAAAATCAGAAACGAAAGCATGATCAAAAACAATAAACAAAAAAAAAGCCTTTATACTACGAGAATTTTCTTACATTATTTCCTTCTTCAATTTTCTTATAGTGTGCACCCCACTTATGAGTGTACAACAAGAAACCAAAGTGATTCTAAAGACACACCAAGGAGCAATATATAGGTTAGTGCAGTAACTACAGCTATTAATGTCTGAGACTCAGTAAGGTCTGTGTGTGGATACACTGGCCAAGGCAAGTCTCTATTAAATGAATGGAAAACAGTGAGACCTAACTCCAAACAAGGTAATAGGCTTCATTGTTTTGCATGTTCACATGCTCAGTGCAAAGAGAGAAATTGACACAGTTGGGTATGTCTGTTATGGCATAAATGGGCTTCCAATGTTGGCTTCCACTTGAAAATGCTATATCCTGGTTGTGTCTGGCTTTGACCTCTTAAGCCCCGGAGGATTTGGCTGCTCAAAGACCGGGCCCTATTTTGCAATTAACAAAATTGACATCCTTTTTTCCCACAAACAGAGCTTTCTTTTGGTGATATTTGATCACCTGTGCAATTTTTATTTTTTGCGCTATAAACAAAAAAATGAAATTCCCCCCAAAAAATGTAAAAATCTAAATTTTTTAACATTTTAGGCAAATTTGTTTTCTGCTACATATTTTTGGTAAAAAAAAAATCGCAATAAGTGTATTTTGATTGGTTTGCGCAAAAGTTATTGCGTTTACTAACTACGGGAAAGATTTATGTCATTTTTATTGTTTTTTTTTTAAACTAGTAATGGCGGCAATCTGCGATTTTTTTTTTTGCGGGACTGCGACATTGCGGCGGACAGATCGGAACCTTGACTGACATTTTTGACACTTTTGGGGGTACCAGTGACATTACTACTGTAATCAGAGCTATAAACATGCACTGTTACTGTCAAAATGACACTGGCAGGGAAGGGGTTAACTTTATTGGTGATCAGTGAGTTAAATGTATCCCTAGGGGCATGTTTCTAACTGTGGGGGGGGGGGGGGTGTGGCTAGTGATGTAGCCACAGAGACATATGATCCTACATAGCAGGATCGTATAGTCTCTGCACTTACATCGGGGAGAATGACAGACGGCTGTGTTTACATCAGCCATCTGCCTTTCTCACTCTCCTGAGCGGGATCGCGAGTGGCCGGCGGACGTCGGAGCCGCCGGCCACACGCGCGGGGATGCCCGTGAACGAGCGGGGACGAGAGCACACCTCCGGCGACGCGTGCTTGCCCCCTACAGGCTCCTGGGCAAGCGACATAGTACCACGTCGGTTTGCCCAGGAGCAGCTGACTGCCGCAGTAAATATACTGACGGCTGTCAGCAAGTGGTTAATAAGCCACAGGCAGGAACAAACATTAGGAAAGTAAAATCAAAGAAGCCAGAGCTTCTTATCCATTTACTTGTTCTGAGTCATTAGCTCAAAAGCTTTGAAGCCATATGTGCTAAATGTATGTGCATTGACACACATTTTTTTACAGTGATGTGTTGCAGTTTTTCTGAATCCATTCTTTTGAGGCTCTTTTCTTTCACAGCGGGAACCAAAACTGAGCAACAAATACCAATGCAGATCCTGTACACGAACTCTGACATTCAGGCAATTAGCATTTTTAGAATGAGAGGTCAGCAGGAGCAGCCTGCATTCTTCTAACAGGATTGCCTTGAGGTTTCCATAGAAATGGGAAGGCAACTGATTTTTTTTTTCTCTCAGGAAACAGTCTCTTGTCCATGGGTCATACCCCATGCTGCCAACCAGTTGCTCTCGAGGTGAACGATCCATTAAGCAGATTTCGAAACCTGTTTGTCATATTTTCATTGTATAATTCATAAAGAACCAGCCACAATCCTCACTCAAATACCTTAATGTTGATGGTCAATGGGATTGAAAAATGGCCCACTCTGAGTGGTCTGTGGGAAAAGACTAGTGCCTCTACATTGGTGGCCAGTGGGAACAGTACTATTGCTGCATTGGTGGCAGAAAGAATAGTGTTCTTCTGTTTGTGGTTGGGGAGTGTAGGAGAAATGCCCTTGGATCAATGGTCAAATAGAAGAAGAAAGCCCCATGTCAATGGTCAGTGGAAGGAGGAAGGAGTATGCAACAGTGTGAAGAGGAAAACCCCTCTGCATCGGTGTCAGTGGGGACAGGAATAATGCACTTGTGTCAGTGGAAGGGTGAAAGCCCCCTTGTATCAATACTCAATGAAAAGAGCAAATATTTCTCAGAATCTGTGGTTGATAGTCGAAGTTTCAGTGGCCAGAAGGGTGGTAACCCTTTCAGGTTTTCTAACATAAAATAAATTGTTTACTGAGGCTGCAAAACAAAATATATTAGTGAGTTAAAAAGAACCAAAATAAAAAAAAGTATTTTAAATGTTGATGACCACAAAGAAGGTTTGAAACTGCTTCCAAAAAGGTGTGAACTGATCTTTCTTACATCTCTCTCTAACTCAAAAATATCTATGTACACATACACATTACAGTACTTTATAGATGGATATAAGAAAATAGATATATTTATGCATATACTGCATAGACCACCTTGTAGTGCGTCAAATATTTACCTCCCTCCATTCAACGTTCACTATTTAATATATGTTTGCATAAAAAATTTGTCTGTAAGTGTTCTGGGGGGGGGGGGGCTGTTTTCTTTGGTGTACATAAAGCTAAACAAGGTGATCTATGCAGCACAAACTTTGCTGACACGTTTTCTATTTTCTTAATTAGTCCTCTATTTTAGTACAGACTAATAGAGTAAACTGTATTCCCCTTCTCTGGGTTTTTATACATTTTACAACCCTTCATGGCTCTTATGTAAGGTCCACAGGTTGGCTCTCTTTTGACATGAGTTTTAGCATGTGGTTGAGATGCTGTTATGTTAAAGCAGAACTTCACTCAAAAAAAGATGTTCTGCTTTATGTCCTCCACCCCCCTCTAAAACATTTGGTACATTATATATTTTTTTTTGGGGGGGAGTGGGTACCTAGTTTTGATAAGTCTCTGTTCCCACTTTTGCTTTGATTTTGTACCTAGTAAAGCAAGGGTTAAATTGTATTCTTGAACATGAAGTGAAATTTTGTTGGTTGCCCAATTTGGCTGGTGGTAGTCATGTGAAACGATGTGTAACGCATTTAAAGCGTGTGGAAATAAGCACATAGGCATCAGTTCTCAAATACATGCACCATTTTATAGTTTGTTCTGTAAAAATCCAAACTGCTGTATTTTTACCTCTGTATTTTCATCTCCAAGCCTATCACAGCCCTCTGAAAATCTTCAGTCCATGGGCGTGTCTGTGAACCGGAGCTCGGGAGGAGGAGTCTTAACTTCACTCCCCGCTGTAAACTTATACACTAGCACTGGCTTAGCAACATGCACAGTGCTGGAATTGTCACTCCGTGCTGGGAGGTGGGGTGTACAGCTCTCAGATGGGGTGTAGAGCTGGGTGATGGGGTATACAACTGGAAGGTGGGGTGTACAGCTGGGAGGTGGGGTGTACAGCTGGGAGGTGGGGTGTACATTTGGGAGGTGGGGCGTACAGCTGGGAGGTGGGGTGTACAGCTTGGAGGTGGGGTGTACAGCTATTAGGTGGGGTGTACAGCTGGTAGGTGGCGTGTACAGCTGGTAGGTGGCGTGTACAGCTGGGAGATGGGGTGTACAGCTGGGAGGTGGGGTGTACAGCTGGGAGTTGGGGTGTACAGCTGGGAGATGGGGTGTACACCTGGGAGATGGGGTGTACAGCTGGGAGGTGGGGTGTACAGCTCTGAGATGGGGTGTACAGTTTGGAGGTGGGGTGCACAGCTGGGAGGTGGGGTGCACAGCTGGGAGATGGGTTGCACAGCTGGGAGGTGGGGTGTACAGCTGGGGGGTGGGGTGTACAGTTCAGAGATGGGGTGTACAGCTGGGAGGTGGGGTGTACAACTCGGAGATGGGGTATACAGCTGGGAGGTGGGGTGTACAGCTGGGAGGTGGGGTGTACAGCTGTGAGATGGGGTGTAAAGCTGGGGTGGGGTGTACAGCTGGGGGGTGGGGTGTACAGCTGGGGGGTGGGGTGTACAGCTGGGAGGTGGGGTATAGAGGTGGGAGGTGGGGTGTACAGCTCTGAGATGGGGTGTACAACTGGGAGGTGGGGTGTACAGCTGGGAGGTGGGGTGCACAGCTGGGAGGTGGGGTGCACAGCTGGGAGGTGGGGTGTACAGCTGGGAGATGGGGTGTACAGCTCGGAGATGGGGTGTACAGCTGGGAGGTGGGGTATACAGCTGGGAGGTGGGGTGTTCAGCTGGGAGGTGGGGTGTACAGCTGTGAGATGGAGTGTACAGCTGGGAGGTGGGGTGTACAGCTGGAAGGTGTGGCTAGTAATGTAACGACTCTGCTGCCCATGGACCTGAGATTTCCAGAGAGCTGTGATAGGCTTGGAGATGAAAATACAGAGGTAAAAATACAGCGCTTTGGATTTTTTCAGAACAAACTATATAATCGTGCATGTATTTGGGAACTGATGCTTATGAGTTTTTACACGTTTTTTAAAACGAAACCCTCTTTTACTCAGGCTGGGGCAGCTGAAGACACGCAGCCTTCACTCATGTTTGTGCATGAGTCTCCTATGCATGTCACTCAATCAAAGGAGGGGGGGCGTGGCAACACAATTTTTTTGCATGTATCAGATTTTTTTCCAGTTACAAAGCAGTGAGGATTACAGATGACAGGCTGTTCGTATCGCCGCCAAGACTATGCACAAATGAGTTGTGCTGCTTTGCTGATTCAGCTAAAATGTTCTGTTTAATTTTTGTTATCTGGCTTTAGAACCACTTTAAGTATGGAAACTTTGCTAACCATTCAATAACTTGAAACCTACTTCTGTACTTTTCTACTATGGTAGTTTTGCCATAACATGGAGGTATGTTTTGGGTCATTATCTGGCTGCAAGGGGTATTGCATGGCACTGCAATATGGTGTGGTAGGTAGCCCTTTTAGTTAAGTGTGCTATGTAATTTGCTGACTAAGGGTCCAGCCAAAGAGCCCCAATAGGCTATTATGTTTCCTGCTTCATGTTTATCAGTTGGTGCCACACACTGAGGAACCATTGAGGTGAAAATCCTGACTTCAATTGTGTTTTAAGCAAGTTGTTGACTTTCAGTAACGTGTTTGCTGATTATTTTGTTGCTTTGGTTCTGTTAGTTTCCTGTTCCTGATAGTTTCCTGTTCCTGATAGTTTCCTGTTCCTGTTAGTTTCCTGTTCCTGTTAGTTTCCTGTTCCTGTTAGTTTCCTGTTCCTGTTAGTTTCCTTTTATTGATAGTTTCCTGTTCCTGTTAGTTTCCTGTTCCTGATAGTTTCCTGTTATTGATAGTTTCCTGTTCCTGTTAGTTTCCTGTTCCTGATAGTTTCCTACTCCTGATAGTTTCCTGTTTCTGTTAGTTTTCTGTTCCTGATAGTTTCCTGTTTCTGTTAGTTTTCTCTTCCTGTTAGTTTCCTGCTCCTGATAGTTTCCTGTTCCTGTTAGTTTTCTGTTCCTGTTAGTTTCCTGCTCCTGATAGTTTCCTGTTCCTGGTAGTTTCCTGTTCCTGATAGTTTCCTGTTAGTTTCCTGTTCCTAAAAGTTTCCTGTTAGTTTCCTGTTCTTGATAGTTTCCTGTTCTTGATAGTTTCCTGTTCTTGATAGTTTCCTGTTCTTGATAGTTTCCTGTTCTTGATAGTTTCCTGTTATTGATAGTTTCCTGTTCCTGATAGTTTCCTGTTCCTGATAGTTTCCTGCTCCTGTTAGTTTCCTCCAGTTTCCAAGTTCTATTTGATGGTGTAGGAAGCTGTACTCACTGACACCTTGGCTTTGTGTGCAATTCCTCTATAGAAAAGACCTATACCTTTAGGGGTTATGATTCTAAAATTTGCACATTTTTTTTTAGTTTTTGATTACACTACTATATACTTGATATTACTGAAGATGAATACTGCAGCCTTAGAATGACAATGTATATTTGAAGTCTTACCTGACGAAGATTAAAGTCTTTAACTCGCAAACTGCATGTGATCACTCTGTCAGAGAACACACTGATTGGTTCCTGGTTATTAGCAGGGACCCTGAGTGTTAGGCTGGCCATACACTATACAATTTTCTTGTTCAACTTTCCTTTAGATTTACCAAAACCATGTAATATAGGGTCAAACCTAAACACTTTTAATTTGTATGCAGTCAGGCAGGCCCTTGCACTACATAGTTTAAGGTAAATCTAAAGGAAATTGAATAAGAAAATTGTATAGTGTATGGCCAGCCTTAGTGAAAATGAATAGCTGGGTGGAGTGTTGACTGCTTGTGTATACTCCATATTGGTATTACACTTTATTCCTCTACCCCTATACTCGAGAAGCATTTAACCCTTGCAGTGTAAAGGTCCTACTACAAGGGTAGGCTTTTGTTAAATCCCAGAGTTGTACTTTTAACCACTTAAGCCCCGGAGGATTTGGCTGCTCATAGACCAGGCCCTATTTTGCGATTTGGCACTGCGTGAATGTAATGGACAATTGCACGGTCGTGCGACGCTGTACCCAAATGAAATTGATGTCCACAAACAGAGCTTTCTTTTGGTGGTATTTGATCACCTGTGCGATTTTTACTTTTTGTGCTATAAACAAAAAAAGAGCGACAATTTTGAAAACATAACAATATTTTTCACATTTTTAGGCCAATTTGTGTTCTGCTACATATTTTTGGTAAAAAAAAATTGCAATAAGCATATTTTGATTGGTTTGCGTAAAAGTTATTACGTTTACTAACTACGAGAAAGATTTATATCGTTTTTATTGTTTTTTTTTTTAAACTAGTAATGGCGGCGATCTGTGATTTTTTTTTTTTGCAGGACTGCGACATTGCGGCGGATAGATCGGACCCCTGAATGACATTTTTGACACTTTTGGGAGTACCAGTGACATTACTACAGTAATCAGTGCTATAAATATGCACTGTTACTGTAAAAATGATACTGGCAGGGAAGGGGTTAACTTTATTGGTGATCAGTGGGTTAAATGTATCCCTAGGGGCGTGATTCTAACTGTGGGGGCGTGGCTTGTGATGTAACCACAGAGACATACGATCCTACATAGCAGGTTCATATAGTCTCTGTACTTACATCAGGGAGAATGACAGACGGCTGTGTTTACATCAGCCGTCTGCCTTTCTCCCTCTCCTGAACGCGATCGCGAGTGACCGGCGGACATCGGAGCCACCGGTCACATGCACGGGGATGTCAGAGAACGAGCGAGGGCGGGAGCGTGTCTCCAGCGGCGCACACTCGCCCCCTACAGGCTCGTGGAGGGGCTGACCGCCACAGTAAATAGTCGTGCGGCGGTCGGCAAGTAGTTAATTAATAGATTGCAGGTGGGAAGGGATTAAGATAATTTTTCTAACTCAGCAATACTGTGGGGAAGATTAATAAAACTGGTGCACACAGAATCTGATGCAGCTGTGTATAGTAACCATTCAGCTTCAAGATTCAGCTTGTTCAATTAAACTTTGACAATAAGCCCTGGTGTGGCTTTGAAATCATGGTACTTCAAGCCGCAGATCAGTGCGATTTGCACCTCTGATTTCATTGTGGCTTGTGAATTTGTTTAACAGAAGTCGATGCAAGTTGTAGCTAAATCGGCAAAAAGTAGTGCAGGAACCTTTTTCAAAGTCACTGCGACATGATTCGCAGCAATTTGAACAGTTCAATTGCTAAAAATGAGGTGTGACTTGTCTTGCCAATTTGGAACTGTCTAATCACATTGGTAGGCCGGGTCCCGCCGATCATTCACAGGAGAGGCAGAACGGCTGTCTGCCTATGTAAAAAAGGCAGACCGCTGTTCTGTCAGAAAGGAAGATAGAGATACTGTGTTTATGCTAAGCAGAAACGTGGATCTCTGTCTTCCTCTAGTTAGGCAACCCCCCCCCACAGTTAGAAAGCACTCCCTAGGAGCACACTTAACCCTTTGATCACCCCTGATGTTAACTTCTTCCCTGCCAGTGTCATTAGTACAGTGACAGTGCATTTTTTTAGCATGTGTCAATGGTCCCCAAAAAAGTGTCAAAAGTGTCAGGTATCCAATTTGTCTGCCGCAATGCTGCAGTCCCACTAAAAATCGCTGATCGCTGCCATTACTAGTAAAGAAAGAAAATAAATCAAAATTGCATAAAAATATCCCTTAGTTTGTAGACGCGATAACGTTTTCGCAAACCAATCGATATACGCTTTTTAGGATTTTTTTTTACCAGAAATATATAGCAGAATACATATTGGCCTAAATTGATGAATACAATTGATTTTTACATTTTTTTTTTATTGGATATGTTTTATAGCATGAAGTAAACACGGTTTTTGTATTTTTTAAAACTGTTGGTCTTTTTTTGTTTAAAACATAAAAAATGCAGAAGTGATCAAATACCACAAAAAGAAAGCTCTATTTTTGAGGAAATAGGAGATGCATTTTTTTTATTTTGGTACAGTGTCCCACTTCCACAAAATTTTGAGTTAAAGTAACGCAGTGCTGTAATACAAATAATGGCTTGGTCATGAAGGGGGGGGGGGGGGTAAACCTTTCCGGGCAGAAGTGGTTAAAGCACTAATAACAGCACAGTGCTTGTGCTGTGTAATTTGGTCCCTTATATCATCTAAAATAACTGGTTGATTTTGCCTGGTTCTGCCCTCCCCCCTGTAAACTGAATATGGTTTATCATGACTGCTGAGACACTATCGTCACTTAACGTGCGTCCGTCATCTGCAGCTCACCTATGTCCCCCCCCCCCTGCCTGTCAGCTCATGCCAGTGCCCAGTGCCCACCCCCTCCCCTCCTGCTGCTGAAACAACTTTATCATTTTTCAGGCAATCCCCAGTGTTAGATAATGCGTTGTCTCCACTGTATGTGCTTTATTTAAAAAAAAAACACTGTTGTATAATATATTTCAGAGCGCCCCCGCTCTCCTCCTCTCCTCCCATCCTCCTGACTGACATCAGCGGGGGATTCTTAGCCGCTCCTGCTGTAGCTGTCAGATTGGGAGAGGCAATGGCTTGTGGACACGTGAGCGCTGAGTGCTGTTCTGAAATATAGGATAAAACAGCTTTTTTTGTTTTAAAAAGTGTTTGTTAAAAAAATAGAGACCCTGTTTCCTTATAGCAAGGTAAACAGCACAGTGTTTGTGCTGTCTATTCTGCCCCTTTGCAATCTGTAAAAAACCTGGCTGATCCTGCCACTTCCTGTGTCCCCCTCTTTGTGCTGACCTTGATAATCATGGCTGCTGAGCCCTGACTACCGTGGTCAGCTTACGACCCTCCGTCACCTGTTGTGTCTCCTCTCTGCTCTTCCCCCTCTCCTCCCTGCCTGTAAGCTCGGGAGTCTGTGTCACTGTCTCCCCCCCCTCCCCCCGCTGCTGTTAATAAAAAAGTAAAATGTCACTGCCAGCTCCTCCCTTTTAAGCTCCCATCCTGCATTGTGTAAATGTTTGTTAGGAACAAAGCCTCTAAATACCTTTTTGTGAAGTAGCTTCAGGCCGGTCACGTGACTCCCGCCCCTGTAATACTACAATCTAGGGCTACAGAGGGAGGAGCTGAGCGGCCAGCTCGACATTCACATGACTCCTGGTTGATGCAGAGTGGCCGGGAGTCATGTGACTGGACTGAAGATATTTAACAAAAAGGTATTTAGAGGTTTTTCTTTCTTACAAACACTTATACAGTGCAGGATGGGAGCTTGAAAGAGAGGGGCTGGCAGCAAGCCATGATTTAAGGTTACAAACCCTTTAAAGCACAAACAGTGGAGACATTGCATTATCTACCACTTGGGATTGCCAGAAATTTATAAAGTTGGTGTACAACCACTTTAAACTTTAGGACATCTTTGGAGCAAAAATCATTTTAGGTGGAAACTTCCTAGTTATTGGAAAAAGTGATTCTATCATGCAGTGTCAAAATAATGCATACTTCACCATCATTGTGTATTTTTATGTTGAGTTTTATAATATTTAAATGTTTTCCTAGAGTGCTAATTCTCTAATCATGTGTAACTCATTTTTATCAGATATGGTTCAGTGATAATATTCTCAACATGCAATAAACTGCTTGTTTCATGTTCATTTTGCAGCCTAATTTGTGAGGAAAAACTGTCTTATTAACAAAATGAATATTCTTTTTGTTCTTTTACTTTGCCCAGTAGTGTGTAAGTTTGTGTTTCTTATTGATACAAATTACAGTAGTGGCTCTCTTGAGATTTACCTGAGAAAGCTACATTTTAGTTTTATAATCATGTTGCCCAATGGAGGCATATACTTTAGTACAATAAACTGTGTAATTTTATAGTGCCTTCATTTTTACAAATGAAACAAAAAATCACTTTGGATATTTTTTTAATTTAAAGGAGATGTACAGCCAAACCTCATTTTGCTGTACTTCTCCTATGGATCACAGGAGTGCAGTTCGTTCTGCACTTCATTGACCCGTTCTCAGGAGAGATTGGTCTGAAGTCCACTCTCTTCTGACGTCACAGAAGTCGGTCTGACTGACACCCAGCTCAGCCTCTCAGCGAACTGCTGAGAGCCTGAGCCAGCTGCCCCCCCCCCCCCCACAGCCCAGCACCCCAGTGAGCGAGGAGGGGGCAACGCATAGAGATGCTGACTGACAGCAGCTCTCTGCTTGGGGAGCTGTGAGAACTGAGTGATCGGCGGTGTTCGATCACTCGGTTCTCAGTGCAGAGGAGCAGGGGGACAGATGCAGCATCGGACAGATGCTGCATCCACCTAGGTAAGTATACATGGTGAAAAAACCAAACCCAAACCTCTCTTTTAAATGATACTACAGTCAACTAAACCAGGGCTCAACATTTCAAGTTCTGAGCTACTAGCCAGGCCTTAAGGGTTACTCGATACCAGTTGCCCCACCCAAACCCTACCCTGACCCACCCCTAATTCCGCCCCTAAACACACCCTCATAATTTATCTTATAAAACGACACTGTTAAATGTTTTTGCATGAATGCAGAAGTTACAAAAAATAAATATTAATAACAACTTTATCAGTGCCCATCATCGGTGCCACCTCATCAGTGCCCATTAGTGCAGCCTCACCAGTGCCAATCAATGCAGCCTCACCAGTGCCCATCATTGCAACCTCACCTGTGCCCATCAATGCAGCCTTATCAGTGCCCATCAATGCCCCTTCACCAGTGCTCATGAATGCAGCCTCACCAGTGCCCATCAATGCAGCCTCACCTGTGCCTATCAATGAAGCCTGATCAGTGCCCATCAGTGCAGCCTCACCTGTGCCCATTAATGCAGCCTCACCTGTGCCCATTAAGCAGCATCACCAGTGTCCAGCAATGCAACCTCACCTATGTCCATCAATGCAGCCTGATCAGTGCCCAGCAATGCCCATCAATTCAGCCTCATTTGTGTCCATTAATTCAGTCTCAACTGTGCCCATTAATGCAGCCTCACCTGTGTCTATCAATGCCCCCTCTCCAGTGCCCATGGATGCAGCCTCACCAGTGTCCATCAATGCAACCTCACCTGTGCCCATAAATGCAGCCTAACATGTGCCCCTCAATGCAGCCTCACCTGAGCCCATCAATGCAACTTCACCTGTGTCTGTCAATGCAGCCTCACCTGTGCCCATTAATGCAGCCTGACCAGTGCAGAGAAGAGAGAGGAGAGGAAGAGGAAAGCTGGCCAGATAATCACAGAGCGGCTTGAATTGCCGGGCGCTCGCCATCACACACAATCCCGTCTCTTGGATTGGCTCCTATGATAGATGTCACACGTCCCGGCATTGGACCAGTGTTCTGTCTATCAAAGGAGCCGGGCCAGGAGGCGGGAGTGTGTGACGGCAATCGCCCAGCAATTCAAATGAAAACTGGTACAGCGGGTGATTCCCCTCTCTGTGTTGACCTGGCCGGCTTTCCTCTTCCTCTCCTATCTCTTCCCCTGTGCGATCGCTGGGAGAACGGCTCCCGTGGCAGCCCCACACTTGCCCTCAATCATATTCTACTCGCAAAATGCGAGCAGGCGAGTGGAAAGTTTGAGGAATTAACTAAACTAATGAAATGGACAAAGTTATAATATGCTTCCTAACAGTTCATTTAAAAATAAAATAAAAAAGGCAGCTTTTGCCCCAATATTCACCTTTAATGTCACCTTCTGAAGCTGTCACACATTTTTTTTTCCTAATAGACACCTAGCATCATTTAACCCACTTCCTCCTATGCTCCTTGTCAGGTCATAAATGGACTGGTTTTGTGTACTGCTTCTTTTTGTCACACTTCAACTGCTAATCCCAAGTAACATCCAAGGCTTCTTGCATATGAAAAATACATTTATAATTGAATACAGAGATACAGTATCTGCCTGGAGCTCAGCCTTAATAACCTCAGAGTTTTAGGACACAAAATTCCTTTTTTGATGTGTTTTTCCCCTTGTTTTGATGACCTGCAGAAGTATCTGCACTATATATCAGTCAGTAGCATATGACTAGTTATTTGTATACCATGCAGAAAGCATGAAAAACATATCTTTTATACTTTCAGTATGCCATTTTTGTGTTTGTATACATATTTGTACTTTTTGGAAAAAAAAGATACAGCTAAGAGTTTAATTGATGAAATATACTATTAAAAGTCACAATATACTGGCCAGTATATGGAAAAATCCAACATAAACCTGTACCACCAAACACAAATGTTTTTTCTAGATAAAATTTTTTTATGTCACTCTTGCTTGCAGAACCCAGCTATGTCACTCTAAAAAATGTGTAGCAATGGCCCATTACCGGCAGGGACTCGCAGCCCCTATACTTGTAGAGTGTTGGAGTGACACATTTCCTGCATTTCCTCCCATGGTCACTGAGCCCAGCACCACCTATTCAGGCTCTGCCAACCCTCCTGGCTGCAATAGCCCCTTTGACCAGCCCTCCTGGCCTACCCGACTAACTCTCAGGAGTTGACGTGCTAACCTGCTCCTGCTGTAGTCTCACTCGTGCCTCCATTATAGGATTCCTCTGTGTGTTGTAGAGGGTCCCTCCAGCACCCAAGCCCCAGACTAGGAGACGCCATCAAGGCCCACCGACAGCCCCCACAGCACTCCATCTTCCACCTGACTGACCCTGTTAGCATGACTCATGCCTATTTAGGAGGTGCCTTATCCCCTTCCAGACCCTTTTTGCTGGGGATTGGTCTGGGACCTCATAAATATGCCAAATAGCCCCTCCTAGGTTCTGAATGCAGCAGAAGAGCTGTCTGCTGAGTCATTCAGCCTCCCTGAATCACTCAACCTGACCCAGATTCAACCCGGGCCTGGCTCTCAGCCAAACCAATTTACCTACACTAACAGCTAAATATATACACTAGCATAATAGATAGAGGGTGCTACATTACAATTAATTGCAATGCTAACAGATCAGACTGAAAAGCATGCAGGGAATCCAGGAAGTTGCTTAAAGTGATGGACAGTAGATAGGCAGTACTAACAACATGAAAAGAGATGTTTCATGTAAGCTTATATTAGATTGTCAAAATAGCTGCACCCAAGGAAATAAGCACTATGAATTTCTTGATTGTATGGATTATAGCCTCCTCAGCACTCCATCTCCATCTTCCATCTGACTCCCCCTGCTGGAATGACTTATGCCTATTTATGAGGTGCCTAATCCTTTTTCAGACCCTTTTTGCTTGGGATTGGTCAGGGATGTCATAAATATGCCAAATAGCCCATCCTAGCTTCCACCCACTTCATCTAGAACCTTCTCCAAGGTTCCAGAAAACAGGGGTGGGCACCAGAAGAGCTGTCTGCTGAGTCATCCTGACCCAGATTCAACCCAGGCCTGGCTCTCAGCCAAACCAATTTACCTACACTAACAGCTGACTATGAACACTAGCACACTAGCTAGAGGGTGCTATATTAAAATTAGTTGCAATGCTAACAGATTACAGTATAAAAACATACAGGGAATCCAGGCAGTTGCTTAAAGTGATGGCCAGTAGAAAGACAGTACTAACAACAAGAAAATAGATGTTTCATGTAAGCTTATATTGGATTATTAAAATAGCTGCTCCCATGGGGATGAGCCCTATGACTTTCTTGATTGTATGAATTACAGTAACAAACCTAGTTTCCTGGTTTTGGCAAACTGTTTTGAATATTTTGCCATTTTAAAAATATAATTCTCAATAGTTTTGCACTCAGTAAAGCTTTTTTAGGCGGCTATGGGGCTTTATATGAGGGTGCCATTCAGAGGCTGCATGCAGAGGTCCCTGCTCTAAACGTGCCCTGCAGTAGAAGTTTGTACTTCTATTGCCTGCAGCTCAAAGAGCATGCTTGGTTTTTTTTTGTTTGTTTTTTTAGGTCTCTACTTTTTGTTTTGCAACTCATCTAATACTTAAGCATTTGGTGCTGTTTATGCTACCTTATATTATATACAGTATCTCACAAAAGTGAGTACACCCCTCACATTTTTGTAAATATTTTATTTTATCCTTTCATGTGACAACACTGAAGAAATGACACTTTGCTACAATGTAAAGTGTTGAGTGTACAGCTTGTATAACAGTGTAAATTTGCTGTCCCCTCAAAATACCTCAACACACAGCCATTAATGTCTAAGCCGCTGGCAACAAAAGAGAGTACGCCCCTAAGTGAAAATGTCCAAATTGGGTCCAAAGTGTCAATATTTTGTGTGGCCACCATTATTTTCCAGCACTGCCTTAACTAACCCCCATTGGGCATGGAGTTCACTATAGCTTCACAGGTTGCCACTGGAGTCCTCTTCCACTCCTCCATGATGACACCACAGAGCTGGTGGATGTTAGAGACCTTGCACTCCTCCACCTTCCATTTGAGAATGCCCCCCAGATGCTCAATAGGGTTTGGGTCCAGAGACATGCTTGTCCATTACCTTTACCCTCTGCTTCTTTAGCAAGACAGTGGTAGTCTTGGAGCTGTGTTTGGGGTCGTTATCATGTTGAAATACTGCCCTGCGGCCCAGTCTCTGAAGGGAGGGGATCATGATCTGCTTCAGTATGTCACAGTATATGTTGGCATTCATGGTTCCCTCAATGAACTGTAGCTCTCCAGCGCCGGCAGCACTCATGCAGCTCCAGACCATGACACTCCCACCACCATGCTTGACTGTAGGCAAGACACACTTGTCTTTGTACTTATCACCTGATTGCCCCACACAGGCCTAATACTCATCAGACCACAGGACATGGTTCCAGTAATGGGATGACAGCCATGCAGTCCAACTTGATGCTGTGTTGGGGCATATGGTCTGAACACTGACCGGCTGAAACCCCCACCCCTTCAGGCTCCATTCACACCTCAACGTATTGTTATCAGGCCTTTTTTGGGCGTTTTTTCAGGCGTTTTTTCAGGCGTTTTTCAGCCGTTTTTGTAAGGCTTTTTTTCAGGTGTTTTTCAGGTGGTTTTTTTAGGCGTTTTTGGAGGCAGGCATTGACATTTAACAAAAATGCTGGTAATCAGCCCAAAAATAAGCTCATGTTCTTTTTTGAGCTTCAGGCGTTTTGCTTCAGGGGAAAAAACACTCAGATGTGAACAGGGGCCATTGAAATTAATAGGATTTTGCTTGTTTGGTGTTTTGGAGCTTCAGAGCCACCATGCTGCAGCTCAGTTTCTTATAGCCTGGGCCATCTTTATGTAGTGCAACAATTCTTTTTTTCAAATCCTCAGAGAGTTCTTTGGCATGAGGTGCCATGTTGAGCTTCCAGTGGCCAGTATGAGAGAGTGAGAGCGATAACACCAAATTTAACACACCTGCTCCCCATTCACACCTGAGACCTTGTAACACTAACAAGTCACATGACACATGGGAGGGAAAGTGGCTAATTGGGCCCAATTTGGACATTTTCACTTAGGGGTGTACTCACTTTTGTTGCCAGCAGTTTAGACATTAGAGGGCTGTGTGTTGAGTTATTTTGAGGGGACAGCAAATTTACATGGTTATACGAGCTGTACACTCACTACTTCACATTGTAACAAAGTGTAATTTCTTCAGTGTTGTCACATGAAAAGGTATAATAAAATATTTACAAAAATGTGAGGGGTGCACTCACTTTTGTGAGATACTGTATACTGTATTTATACTCACGATATAGTGCATTGGCTACATACAGTATGTGCTCATGTTTTAGCCATGTCATCTGGTTATGTCGAGCTCTACCATCCTCCATATTGTATATGGATTCATGGTTGATAGCAAGGGACTGGCCTTTTTGCCTATTCTGCAGCTCAGACTTCATATTTTAATTGTATATGCATACTTGGGTTCATGAATAGTATTGTATCACTGGCCTCATGCATTCTGCAGTATATGCATTGCCTCTATGTATTTAATTTATATACATGGCTTTGAGGTCAGTTTACTAATTCATGAATTATTTGGACTGTATTTATGTTGTATGGTTTTTGTCATTTATATTAGGGGATTGCTGAACCTTAATCTGTGAGTTTGGACCCCTGGGCCAAGTCTCCTCACATATCACGTATGTGCTGCTTATAGGATACTGCTTTAGTCACCTAAAATATGAGCAAATAAAATTACAAAGACAGGACATTTATCCGGGGGCTTTGCGCTTACCCTGCAGTCTATGTTTCATGTGCTGAGTTATGTGCAATGTTCTAGCCAGCGGATGTAGTGTCATGGGCTGCTTGCACTAAATCCTTATGCAAGACATCTCATGTTGGGGTAGTGTGTTTTAGGAGTCAGCAGATGCCTTCGGAATAGTACAGTCTGTATGATATGAATTGTGTTGCAAAGAAAGTACTGCTACATTCACAGATACCTGAATGTGGTGGCCTGCATCACCTAATATATTCAAGTAAAGCAATATATCCTCTTAGATGCAGTCCCTGGGATTGAAGTAGAGTTAGACTGTTGAACCAAAAGCATACTTGCCAACTGTCCTGTTTTTGCCGGGACAGTCCCGGCAAATAGGAGCCTGTCCCGAGTAATTTACATTGTCCCAGCAATGTACTTATTTACACTTTGCACTTACTTAACCACTTTGCCACTGCCGCTCTACTGCGGCAAAGTGGTTCGTTATTGTCTGGCGACGTAGACCTACATCGCCAGACACTCACATTTCTCGGCGGCGCGCATGCGCCGCCGGAGGCTCGCATGCGCCGCCGGAGGCTCGCCCCCTCTGTATTCAGTCACAGCGGGAGTCTGGCCAGGGGAGGAGCAGCGGCGATCGCCGCTGCTCTTCCCCGATCGTCGGGGAATCGAGTCTGGAGATCCGCCCGCTTGTGTAAACAGAGCGGGCGGATCTCCTAAGTGACAGGCAGGGTCAGATTGCAGGGTTCAGCATAGCTGGACCTGCGATCTGTCCTTGTGTCACTCAGTCACCTCCCCCCACACATGTCAGTAAGCACCAGGCATACATTAACCCCTCCCTCTCCAATAAAATTAACCCCTTCCCTGCCAGTGTCATTTTTACAGTAACAGTGCATATATATAGCACTGATTACTGCAGTAATGTCACTGGTACCCCCAAAAGTGTCAAAAATGTCAGTCAAGGGTCCGATCTGTCCGCCGCAATGTCGCAGTCCCGCAAAAAAAATCTCAGATCGCCGCCATTACCCGTTAAAAAAAAAAACACCAAAAATGACAGAAATCTTTCCCTTTGTTAGTAAAAGCAATAACTTTTGCGCAAACCAATCAAAATATGCTTATTGTGATTTTTTTTACCAAACATAGGTAGCAGAAAACAAATTGGCCAAAAATTTAAAAAAAATTAGATTTTTACATGTTTTTTGGGGGGAATTTCATATAAAAAAATGTGAAAAATATTGTTATTTTTTCAAAATGTACGCTCTTTTTTTGTTTATAGCGCAAAAAGTAAAAATCGCACAGGTGATCAAATACCCCCAAAAGAAAGCTCTGTTTGTGGGGAAAAAAGGACATAAATTTCGTTTGGGTATGAGGTTGCATGACCGCGCAATTGTGAGTTAAATTTGCACAGTGCCGAATCGCAAAAAGTGTCCCAGACTTAAGACAGCAAAATCCTCCGGTGGTAAAGTGGTTAATGTACTTATTTACACTTTACACTTACTTAATGTACTTATTTACACTTTACACTTACTTAATGTACTTATTTACACTTTGTACTTACATACTTAGAGTCAGTTCACACTAAGGCGACACGACTCCTTAATACTTCGGGGGTGACTTGTGCATTACATTGCACCACAACTTCGGAGCGACTTGCAGGGACTTCACATAATGGAAGTCTATGCAAGTCGCTCCGAGGTCGCCCCAAAGTAGTACAGGACCCTTTTTCTAAGTCGGAGTGACTTGTGTCGCTCCTATTAGAACGGGTCCTGTAGCGGTCAATGGACCGCGAGGGAGCGCGACTTGTCAGGATGACAAGTCGCCTGACAAGTCACGCTAGTGTGGACCGGCTCTTAATGTACTTATTTACACTTTGCACTTTATTTATATTTATATATTTACACATGATCCATCCTATGGTAAGCTCTCCCTAGAGACAAATAGTACAATAATGAGGTTTCCGTCTGGCTACACAATCACCACCAGTGTTTCCCAGTTGTATTTACAGTAATATGAACTAAAGAAGGTATGGATATTTTTGCAAAGTGATATTTGCTCAGCCCCAGAACACTTGCTTCTCACTCATTAATGAAAGCCTTTGTGCAAGTTGCCACTCACATAGTTCCCCCTGTTTACTCCTCTGTGACACTGTGGGACCTCAACCTGGTTTTGTCAGTTCCTCAGAAACTGCACTTTGGGTCTATCAAAGATATCCTTCTGTCTTCCCCCACTCAAAGTTACTTTCCTCATCCACCTCCATGAGCCATGTCTCAGAGGTAACTGCCTTATCCTTTAACCACTTCAGCCCCCGAAGGTTTTACCCCCTTAATGACCAGGCCATTTTTTGCAATTCGGCACTGCGTTATTTTAACGGAAAATTGCTCGGTCGTGCAGCGCTGTACCCAAATACAATTGATATTATTTTTTTTCCTCACAAACAGAGCTTTCTTTTGGTGGTATTATTTTACGCTATAAACAAAAAAAGAGCGACAATTTTGAAAAAAACGCCATTTTTTACTTTCTGCTATAAAACATTCCCAATAAAAAAATTTTGAAAGTTCTTTTTTTTTTTTTAATCAGTTTAGGCCAATTTGTATTCTGCTACATATTTTTGGTAAAAAAAAATCCCAAAAAGCGTATTTTAATTGGTTTGCGCAAAAGTTATAGCGTTTATAAACTACGGGATAGATTTTTGGACTTTTTATTTATTTATTTATTTTTATTAGTAATGGTGGCGATCTTTTTTAGCAGGACTGTGACATTGCAGTGGACAGATCGGACCCCTAACTGACATTTTTTACACTTTTTGGGGACCAGTGACACTAATACAGTAATCAGTGCTAAATAATATGCACCGTTACTGTATAAATGACTCTGGCAGGGAATCGGTTATTACTGGGGGTCATCAAAGGGGTTAAATGTATGCCTGTATGCTTACTGACTGTGTGTGTGTGTGTGTGTGTGTGTGTGTGTGTGTGTGGGGGGGGGGGGGGTTCTGTGACAGGCACAGACAGATCGCAGTTTCAGCTTAGCTGAAACTGCTGACCTCTCCCTGCCTGTCTGAGAGAAGATCCGCCTGCTTTGTTTACATAAGCAGGCGGGTCTTCTCTCGGTTTCCCTGACGATCGCGGGAGGAAGGCAGCGATCGCCGCCGCTCCTCCTGCGGCCCGCCTGCCGCTGTGTCTAAACACAGTGGGAGCGTGCACGCCGCCAAAACCACATGCACTCCAGTCACATATTACTACGTGACTGGACGCAGCCGAGCCGCCCTGCCGCAGTAATATTATGGCGGGTGGTCGGCAAGTGGTTAAGGAACCTTTTTTGTGTTACACAGGGATAAGGTTGTCTTGAGGTCTAATGCCTTCTTTCTTTCCAAGATGGTTTCCTCCTTTCACCTTAAAATGGAACTTCACTCTCCCAATCAACATTGATTATTTTTAATCTTCATGCTGCTAGCATTGGTGAATAGAAAATATATCATACTTGATTTAAACTTTTTTTTTTTTTTTTACATTCTTCCGTTTCTTACTGCTGTCCTGCCTAGGCAACTTATGTCATACATTCCAGGAGTCTTCAGGAGAGGATGAGGGGTTTTCTCAGCTAAGCACACCCTCCTGTCTGCATATTTGAGATAAGGGCAGGAAACAAATGCAACATGAATATCTGCCCTTATTCACAATGGTCACGGCCAGAAATGCTAGGGGGTTGTTTTTCAAAGAGATTTCTCACCAAAATAAAGTATGGAGACATATATGGATGGGAAAGTTTGCTTTGAACATTATGAATGAATTAAATAGCGTTTTTGGTTTCTGGTGCTCATATTCAGGGAAGATCCTCTTTAACTCGGATTTTGTTCTTCCACATAGCAGGGGAGAATTACTAAGGGCTCTTTCACACAGTATGTCCGTCGGATGGACTCCGTTTATCTCAGCGGGGGATCGATCCGCCGATCCCCCGCTGAGCAGGAGAATGACAGCTGTTCTCCGCACTGTGTGCGGAGACACAGTTGTCAGAGCCCCATACATCTCTATGAGGGAATCGGATGGGAACGGACCGTCGGTCCATTCTCATCCGATCCCATCCGATCGGCTGGACGGATGGAAAATAGGGTTTCCATCCGTCCAGATTTGACGGATCGGATCGTTTCGGATTGGATGTCAGCGGACATGTCTCCGCTGACATCCGATGCCCCATAGGGATGCATGGGGGGACCGGTCAGATCCGCCAAAAAAACTGACAGGTGGATCTGAACGGTACCCCTGTGTGAAAGGGGCCTAAAGCTGATGCACACAGAATCTGGTGCAGCTGTGCATAGTCAATCAGTTTCTAGCTTCAGCTTGTTTAACTAAGCTTTGACAATAAAACCTAGAAGTTGAATGGTTACTATACGCATCTGCACCAGATTCTGTGTGTGCCGGTTTTAGTAAATCTTCCCCTATGTCCTACTCTAAAACATTGCCATTTTAGAATGAGATGGATAATGTTCAGAAAACAAGTTAGACAGTTAAGCAAAAGATCAGTATTGACAGAAAAGGACAGAAGTGAAAATAAAGATGTTTGTGACTCAATTTGGTAGACAGGATAGTAAGGTAAAAAAATGTTCCTGCTAACGACTAAACATCTCATATCAGGAGACCGTTTGTCTGAACACCCACATATAATTTCAATTTTAGAGTTTACAGATCTCCGGGTGTTACTGAGCAAAAAAAAAAAGGAAGTTGTTAACCAAATTACTGTGTTTTATTAAATGGGGCCATTTTACAGAATGTAGGTTTACAACAAACACAAAAAAGGGGGAGTTTGAATTGGATAAATATGGAAAAAAGTAAAAAAATTAAACAACCAATAACTTTTGACTTGAGTTACACTAAGTGGTCTAGCAATTAGTGTGCTCTTGTGGTTTATGGAAGATTGCATGCCATATACTGTAGATGAGCATATCTACTACATTCAAACTAATACGTTTGAATAAAAATAAACTAATAGTAAAATCATTCTACCTTTCTCAAAAAACAAAAAAAGAACTGAATTATTTTTTGGGTACTATGTATGAAACCTAGGGTATTAAATGCAGATATGAATTTTTCGAGTCACTGTGATTGTATGTTAGTGAGTTTGTTTCTGCTGGTTAATATTAAATGATGAGTGGACTGTTAGTATTTAGAACATATTTTGTATATCTGTCTGTTTTGTAGAGGTTTTTTTAAACGTTAAGCCCCGTATACACGTACCGATTGTCGGCCGAACGATCGGCCGTCTTTTGTCCGGTGCTGTCCTGTCGGTTGAAAAGTGATAAAGACTGCACACGAATTTTGTCGGCCAACAACAGCTGACTGCAGAAGTGATGTAATGTGATGGTTAACTTTCCGTGTGTTTTTTCTTCTCTGAGCATGCCCAGTCTTGCTCATCTGCTGTTTGTCGGCCGAATTCTGTACTGACTGACGAACAATCGGCCGTTCTGGTGTTGGCCAACAAAAATTTTAAAGTCTGCAAGCCAGATTCTGTTTGGCCGAAAAGTCGCAGTCGGTTGTCGGAAGCATCATACTAACAAGCCGACAATCAGCCTATCGGTCGGTGGCCGAATATTTACGGCCGACAATCGCTACGTGTGTACGGGCCTTATATGATAGACTGTTGTGTATAGAAGGAGTTAATTAGGCATTAGGCAACTTTGCAAGTCAGAGAATGCCGTTTATTAAAAATACAAGATGCTTCCTGAATGGCTGAGATGTCACATGGCCAACGTTTTTTTCCTGGCCACAAAAGTGAAGTATTTAGGACACAGCATTGGTTGGCGTATGCAGCACAAGTTGTTGCACTATATCTCTGCATAGACCGCATCCACAGCCAAAGGTAACAGAAAGCATTGATTTCAAGCAAGCTGGCCCAAACTAACTTTGTAAAGTGATAGGAAACATGGAATTCTTCTCTAACCACTTCTGGACCAGAAGATTTTACCCCTTTCAGTACCGGGCCATATTTTGTGATACTGCACTTAGTTACTTTAACTGACAATTGGGCGTTCGTGTGACGCTGTAACCCAAAAAAAATGTATGAGCATTTTTTCCCACAAATAGAACTTTATTTTAGTGGTATTTGATCAACTGTTTGTTTTTTTTTGTTTTGTTTTTTGTGCTATAAACAAAAAAAGAGTGATAGTTAGAAAAAAAAAATGTTTTACTTTTTGCTATAAAACACAGCCAATAAAATTAAAAAAAAAAAAAAATCAAATGTTTTCATCAATTCAGGCTAATATGTATTCTGCTACATATTTTTGGTAAAAAAAAATCCCAATAAGTGTACATTGATTGGTTTGTTCAAAATTTATAGCATCTAAAAACTATGCAATATTTTTAAAGCATTTTTATTTTTTACTAGTAATGGTGGCGATCAGCAATTTTTAGCGGGACTGCAACAATAGGGTGGACAAATTGGACATCTAACTGACACTTTTGACACTTTTTGGGGACCAGTGACACTAATACAGTCATCAGTGCTAAAAAAAATGCACTCTCACTGCACTAATGACACTGGCAGGGAAGGGGTTAACATCAGGGGCTATCAAAGGGTTAAGTGTGTCAATAGGGGGTGCTTGCTAACTGTGTGGGAGTGAACTCAGTGGATGAACACAGAGATCCATGTTCCTGCTTAGCAGGAACGCAAGATCACTGTGTTCATCACTGACAGTACAACAATCTGCCCTGTTTACATCAGCAGTTCGCCCTTCTGCCTCTCCCGGGATAATCGCAGGTGGCCAGCGGACATAAGGTCTGCCGGACCCATTGATTGACATCCCTGTTAGCCAATCACAGCGCAGTCTAGTGGCTATTGAATGAAATGACGTACAGGTACATCGATTTGCGCAATAGAGCCACACTGCCGCAGTATATACACGGCGGACGGGCGGTCGGCAAGTGGTTAAAGTATAACTAAAGACAAACCTTTTTTTTTTTTTTCGTTTTTAGACACAGTGTGGATAGATTAGAACACCTTTTATTAATGTCTGTGCTCCTGTTAGAGAGATTTATCAAGTAAAAGAAAAACCCACATTTTGGGCTGTCCCCAGAAAAGTAATAGTGGGGAAATCTTTCAATGGGGACACTAGTCCTGGTGACCTGGGGGTCCCCAAAGAATTCCCTTAATTTTCCTGGGATTTCCTCTCACTTCCTGTTTGGCTATGGGACAGGATGTGAAGAGAAATCTCCCCAATGGGACACAGCTGGCAAAAAAAAAATCTGACAAAGGTTATAACCCTCCCTTACTCTATCCAAAATGAAAAAAAAAAGTTTTGCCTTTAGTTCTACTTTCAGATTTTAGAGTGGGAGTGGTTGAATAATTTAGCTGAGTGCAATTCTGGCAGATTAGGTATGTTTCTGTACATGCAGGGTCTTTAACCTTCCTAGCGGTATTCCCGAGCGTGACTCGGGGTTAGATTTTAGAGCCAAAAGCGGTAACCCCGAGCCACACTCGGGGTAGCACTAGGAAGATCGCTGGATCCTGGTAGAGGTTTTACTTACCTTTTCTCCGGGATCCAGCGAAGAATGCGGGCGGCGGAGCTTCCTCCCGATCGTCTGCGAGCCCCGGCTTCCGTCTCCGACGACGTGACGTCCGCCCGGGGGTGGAACCGACGGCAAATTCAAATGTAAAACACACCAAACACACTGATACCATTCAAAATAAAAAAAATTCACATTACATTGCCCCCCAGTGCCCTTTCCTGCAGTTTTACTGTACTTTTTATGTATATATATATATATATATATATATATATATATATATACACAGTATATATATATATATATATATATATATATATACATACATATATATATATATATATATATATATATATACATATACAGTATACATATGTGTGTATATATATATATATATATATATATATATATATACACGTAATTCTTGTGAATGAGCAGCCCAAACCAACTGTATACATTATATATATATATATATATATATATATATATATATATATATACGCATATATATATAATATATGTATACATACATATATATATATATATAATAAATGTATACAGTTGGTTTGGGCTGCTCATTCACAAGAATTACATGCAAAATAATGGTACCGCTTTCAGCACCTAAAATCCAAAAAAATCATACCGCCAGGGAGGTTAAAGGTAAAAACATTTAAAGAAATCTGAAGGCATTGCAGAGATGTACTACATTTTGTTCAAATTTTGCCTTGACTAGGTTTAAAGCGGACGCAGTAATAAAAGGGGTTTCATAATGCAGACGGACAGGTTATGAGTGCCTTCTTCATGCATTCTGAAGGAAGAAAGGATGCATGAAGGAAGGGAACATAATGCATTGCAAGAAGTATAAACAAAATTATGCATCTAAGTTGATGCCTAGAAAAAAATTAAATCTAAACAATAAAAAAAAAAAAAAAATTGATGTAACATAGTAGGTAACATAGTAGGTGGCCCATTATCTGCATCATAACAATGTAATTTTATAATTAGTATTGATTAGAAATTATATTTTATCTTTATAGATTGTGTATCCCTTTACTTCATCTAATGAAAGCTATAATCAAGATCAAATGTTAATGCTGCGTAAAATTTATTATAATTGGTCTTGGCAATTTGTTTCATTAACCACTTGCCGACCGCCGCACGACTATCTACGTGGGCGGTCAGCCCCTCACAGGCAAAGTGACGTAGGTCTACGTCGCTCGCCTGTGAGGGTTTAGGGAGCGAGCGCGCGCCGCCGGAGGCGCGCTCCCGCTCCCGCGTGGTCACGGACCCCCCCGCGCGCGTGACCGGCGGACCCGATCGCCGCCGGCCACTCTGCGATCGGCGGGGGAGAGGGAGATAGTCAGGCAGCTTGTGTAAACAAGCTGCCTGTCATTCTCCTCTCTGTATGAGAGCTGATCACATGGATCTACTATGTAGATCCATTGATCACTCTGCATACAGTTGAAGCCACAGCCAATCACAGTTAGAATCACGCCCCTAGGGACACACACAGCCCCTCCCTCTCAAATAAAGTTAACCCCTTCACTACCAGTGCATTTTTACAGTAACAGTGCATATGTATAGCACTGATTACTGTAGAAATGTCACTGGTAACCCCAAAAGTGTCAAAAATGTCAGTCAAGGGTCCGATCTGTCCGCCGCAATGTCGCAGTACCGCAAAAAAAATCGCAGATCGCCGCCATTACGCGTTAAAAAAAAAAACAACAAAAATGACAAAAATCTTTCCCTTTGTTAGTAAACGCAATAACTTTTGCGCAAACCAATCAAAATACGCTTTTTGCGATTTTTTTTACCAAACATAGGTAGCATAAAACAAATTGGCCGAAAATATTAAAAAATTTTGATTTTTACATTTTTTTTTGGGGGAATTTCATATAAAAAAAAGGGAAAAATATTGCTATTTTTGCAAAATTTACGCTCTTTTTTTGTTTATAGCGCGTGATCAAAAAATCGCACAGGTGATCAAATACCACCAAAAGAAAGCTCTGTTTGTGGGAAAAAAAGGACGCCAAATTCGTTTCGGTACAGCGTCGCACGACCGCGCAATTGTCCGTTAAAGTCACGCAGTGCCGAATCGCAAAATGCCCTCTGGTCGTTTAGCAGCCAAATCCTCCGGGGCTTAAGTGGTTAAAAAAGGATTTATGTTGGCACTCGTGCTCCTTTTGCTGTTAGTTATTTCCAACTACTACTGTTTCTAATGCTATGGTGAAAATGAAATCTTGTTTTATAAGTAAATGTAGGTTTTTATAGCTGCACCCTGAGATGTCCCTGTTGTCAGGGGTGAAGAAAAACATGGAAGTTGTCGGCACAGAGATTTTTTCATAGTTATAAGGAGTAAAGTGGTTATTAACCACGTCTGAACCGGAAGGATTTGCCTCCTTAATGAGCAGGCCATTGTTTGCGATTTGGCATTGCTTAACAGAAAATTGCGCGGTTGTGCGACACTGTACCGAAATAAAATTGATGTCCTTTTTTTCCCCCACAAATAGAGCATTCTTTTGGTGGTATGTGATCACCTGTGCGATTTTTCTTTTTCTTTTTGGTTCCAGTGTGACAGGAGAAAGCATCACAGTGAGTACACAAGCACTACACTGACACCAGTACACATAGGCACACATTAACCCCCTGACCCCCCCCAAGTTAACCCTTTCACTCCCTGTCACAGTGTCACAACCGTGTTTCCCCGAAAATAAGCCCGGGTCTTATATTTATTTTGGCACCAAAAGACACAGTAGGGCTTATTTTTGGGGTAGGTCTTGTGTGTAATGTGCTGTCTTCTCTCCCTCCCTGCCTGTCAGGAATTCCCTATGTGAACCTAGTTTAGTGTTTGTAAAATCCTAGAATCCACTTTATGACTGTTTTGTATAATGTCTAGTGTGTTTCTGTAATCTAATAGTGTGAAATACCTTCTGTACAGTGCCGCTCAGCTAATCTCACACTCTGCTCTCCTCTCCTCTCTTTTTCTTCTCATAGCTGTCAATAGGGGATCTCTGCTCCTCCCTTCAGAGCGGGTCACAGAAGCGCCGAGCATTATATTATAATCGTGTGAAATCCCTTTCGGTACAGTGCCGCTCGGCGCTCTGCTAACTTCCCGCTGGTCTTCCTTCTCTTCTCCCCCGCTGACAGCTGACGCTGTAACGAAGGTATTTCACACTATTATAATATTAGCTCGGCGCTTCTGTGACCCACTCTGAACACTGCAGAGGGAAGGGACTGAGATCCCCCGCTGACAGCTATGAGAAGAGGAGAAGAGCAGAGCGGGGAATCAGCTGAGCGGCGCTGTACCGAAGGTATTTCACACTATTAGATTAGAGAAACACACACTGGACATTATATAAAACAGAATAAAAGTGGATTCTAGGATTTTACAAACACTAAACTAGGGCTTATTTTTGGAGTGGGGCTTATATTGCAGCCCTCCCTGAAAATAACAGTAAGTCTTATTTTCAGGGTAGGTCTTATTTTCCAGGAAACACGGTATATACAGTATACAGATAATTTACTGATCACCGTATTAGTGTCGCTTGTGACTTCAGTTAGTTTAAGAGACAGTTAGTGGTATATAGTGTCTGTCCAAGATAGGTTTAGGGTATCCGCTATACATCCCCTAATAAAGATTTAACCCCCTGATCACCCCCAGTTAACCCCTTCATTGCCCTGTCACAGTGTCACTATTATTGTCACGTACCTGGGAGGAGTCTGAGTTGACGAGGTCGGCCTCTCTTATATCTCCGGCCCAGACCCCACTGAAGGTGAGACAGAGGGTGTCAAAGGCCAGGAGGGACACGAGTGCCTGTGGTTGTTGATGGATCAGGATAGGCTGCTTGTCCAGATCCTGGAAACTGGAACATGCAATGCTGTATGGAACATGTGCAGCAGATAGCCAGGCAAGCACTCGGGTAGTTCTGAGAGACAGAGTCAGAGTAGTAGGAAAGCCAGGGTCATCAACAGGCGGTGCAGCAGGGTACCAAATCGTAAGCAGAGCCAAAGTCAGGGACGGAGCCGGGTCAGGTTTAGCAGAGAAGCAGAAGCAGAATCCAAGTCCAAGTTCAGAACAAGCCAGGTCAGCAACAGGGAAGCATACAGGTATCATCAGGTCACAGGAAACAGCTGAAGATCAGTCAGCACAGGAAACAGGAATGAACTTCCTTTAAATAGCCTGTCTGGCACCACGCCCATTAGTCATTCTTCTGGGAATAGCCTGTGCACGGCGACGCCCCAGACGTCTCACAGGGATTCCCTGACATTGCCCCCCCCTTAAGGGCAGCCTCCGGATGCCCAACATAGACCGTTTTTCCGGATGTTGTAGAAGGTAGGCTCGTAACAATCGAGGAGCATGGACGTTTGAAACAGGTTCCCAGGAATTATCCTCAGGGCCATAGCCCTTCCACTTGATAAGAAGCTGTGTCCGACCACCCCTTCTTCTACAGTCCAGAATAGACTCCACCTCAAATTCTTCATTACCTTCGATCAAAAGGGGAGCAGGAACTTCAGATCCACGATCTGGGAAGGGGTTGGGAACGGCTGACTTCAGTAAAGAAACGTGGAACACGGGATGGATCTTCAGATTACCTGGTAAGATTAATTCGAATGCCACAGAATTGATCTTCTTCCTGATAGAAAATGGACCTAGGTATCTTGGGCCAAGCTTTTTTGAGGGACACTTTAATCTCAGGTTTGCTGTAGATAGCCAGACCTTATCCCCCGGTTTTAAATTCAAATTCCCTCTCCTTCTTCTATCAAAAAATTTTTTATTACCAGCCTGTGCCTTCAAAATGGTTTCCCGCAAAAGCTGACTGTTGGCATTAAGAAAATTTAGTCTTTCTTGTACAGCTGGTACAGCAGATTCCATAGGTAACTCAGGTAGGAAGGAGGGGTGATATCCATAATTGGCATAGAAAGGAGACTGCTTGGTGGCGGAATGAACGGAGTTATTATAAGCAAATTCCGCAAAAGGGAGGAGTAACACCCAGTCGTCTTGAGAAAAAGAAGAGAAGCACCTTAAATATTGTTCAAGAGTTTGGTTTGTCCTCTCGGTCTGTCCGTTTGTTTGTGGGTGGTAGGCAGAAGACAAACAAAGTTCAATGTTTAATGCTTCACATAAAGCTTTCCAAAACTTGGAATCGAACTGTACCCCACGATCAGAGACAATGCTGGCTGGAATGCCATGCAATCTCACCACTTCTTTGATAAACGTGGAGGCAGTTTCGGAGGCAGAGGGAGTTCCTTTCAGAGGTATAAAGTGTGCCATCTTGGAAAGACGATCAACTACGACAAAGATAGTTGTAAACCCTTCAGATGGAGGAAGTTCCACAATAAAGTCCATAGAGATCATACTCCATGGTTTTTCAGGTACGGGGAGGGATTCCAACAGGCCCCAGGTCTTGGCCCGATCAGACTTGTTTCTGAGACACACAGAGCAGGATCTGACATAGTTTTTACAGTCCTTTAACCAATCTGGCCACCAAAAGGAACGGGAGACCAAATCAGAGGTTTTATGGATACCAAAGTGTCCAGCCAGAAGATGATCATGACACTTCTTAAGAATGGTGACCCTCAGTTGTTCGGGAATAAAAATTTGTTCCTTGTGGAAATAAAGTCCATCCCTCTGCTGGAGATGCAAGTTCAGAGGAGGTGGGGAGTTTGCAACTGTCCCCTTGATCTGTGACATCAAGTCTGTTTGCAAGAGTAGGAAATTCTTAGCTGGCAAAATGGTGTCAGGTTCAGGAGGTGGAGCTGGTTCAGGAAACATGCGAGAAAGGGCATCAGGTTTGCAATTCTTAGAGCCCGGACGAAAAGTTATATGGAACACAAATCGAGAGAAGAAAAGTGCCCATCTTGCCTGTTGAGGTCTTAATCTTTTCGCGGTTCTTAAATATTCTAATTTCTTATGGTCTGTAAAAATAAGGATAGGGTGTGCAGCCCCCTCCAGTAGGTAGCGCCATTCCTCCAGGGCAGCCTTTATGGCTAACAGTTCACGATCTCCTACGTCATAGTTCCTCTCAGAGGAGCTTAATTTTCTGGAGAAAAAGGCAATAGGGTAGAGTAGGGACTTGGCTCCTTGTCATTGGGATAGTATAGCCCCGACCGCATTTTCAGAGGCATCCACTTCAAGTACATAGGCTAAAGCGGGATCTGGGTGTTTTAAAATGGGAGCGGAAGTAAACAGAGTCTTTAATAGTTCAAAGGCGGCTTGAGCCTCTGGAGTCCATTTGAATGGGGTAAACTGTTTGGTCAGCTGTGTGATGGGGGATATGATGCCAGAAAAGTTCTTTATAAACTTCCTGTAAAAATTAGCGAAGCCCACAAAGCGCTGTACTGCTTTCTTGTCCTCGGGGGCAGGCCATTCCAGTACGGCAGATACCTTTTGCGGGTCCATAGCAATGCCATCCGCAGAGATAATGAGTCCCAGAAATTGGATAACCTGTTTTTCAAACTCACATTTCTCCGCCTTTGCATAAAGATGGTGTTGGCGAAGTCTGTCCAGTACCTTCTTTACATGGTTTCTGTGTAGGTCGAGAGAACTGGAAAATACAAGGATATCATCCAAGACCGAATGGCATGACCAGATATTCGAAATGCCCAAAGCGCGTTCGAAACGCGGTTTTCCATTCGTCTCCTTCACGAATTCTGACTAGGTTGTAGGCACCCCTCAAATCAAGTTTGGAGAACACCTGTGCCCCTCGTAACCTCTGGAAAAGTTCGGGAATTAGGGGAAGAGGATAACGATTCTTGACGTTATCTTATTGAGATCGCAATAATCCACACAGGGCCTAAGGGTATGGTCCTTTTTCTCAACAAAGAATATGCCCGCTCCTGCGGGTGAAGTGGAGGGTCGGATGAATCCTTTTTCCAGGCTTTCATTAATGTAGTTACGGAGAGTCTCTAATTCGAGCTCAGAGAGAGGGTAGATCCGGCCAAAAGGTATTTCAGCCCCTGGCAACAGTTCAATGGGGCAATCGTATGTACGATGGGGAGGAAGAGAATCAGCGCTCTTTTTATTGAAAACATCCAGGTATTTGTGGTAAACTGTGGGTACCAGTTTCAAGACTTCGGGGTCCAGGTGGATACCAAGGAGAGAGGTAACAGTAAGAGACTCCTCAGGAACACAGTGTGCCCGGCAGTAGGGAGAAGAGAAGGAAATCTCACCCGTGAGCCAATTGATGCTAGGGTTATGGGCCTTCAGCCAGGGTATACCAAGAATGACAGGAAACATGGGTGATGTTATAACATCCAGGCAAAGGAATTCTTGATGACCAGAGGAGGAAGAGCAGAAAATTGGAGCCGTCTCTTGTGTCACTGGACCAGACTTGATACCAGAGCCATCAGCCAGGTGAACAACAAACCCTTGTTTCTTGGTACAGAGAGGTAGATTGTGTTGGGCTGCAAATGTCACATCCACAAAACAGCTACAGGCCCCAGAGTCTATAATAGCAGGAACAGAGATTGTCTTTTCAGGAAGTTTCAGATGGCAAAGCAAGGTGAGATGTGTTTGATTAGTCCCGGGTCGATGCATCATAGAAATCCAGTTAGAGGAGGTTCTGCAAGGCCTCACAGGACAAGTCTGAATGTGGTGACCGGCATCGCCACAGTAGAGGCAGAGATTGGAGCGATACCGTCGAAGACGTTCCGATGTGGACAGAGGGGATCTCTGGAAACTCTTTTGTGAAGGGTAGTGAGGTACCTCTGGGGGGTTAACGGTAATGAGAGGAGTATCAGCCCCAAACTCCGGGCGGACCAAAGGAGCCTTGTTAGTTCTTTCGGCTTGCCTCTCACGTAGCCTCCGGTCAATCTGGATGACAAGGTTCACCAGGTCTTCTAAGGCCGTTGGTACCCCCACCCTGGCAAGTTCATCCTTTAGGGCATCAGACAAACCAAGACGGAACTGATGATGGAGGGCCGAATGGTTCCACAGAGTATCAGCACTCCATACACGGAAATCTGTCACATAATCCTCCACAGGCCTTAGGCCTTGCTTTAACTTGCTAAGCTTTGATTCAGCAGTCCGATGACAAAAAGGATCTGCGTATAGCTGGGACATGGCAGAAAAAAAAGAGTCCATGGTTGTCAAGGCTGGATCGTGTTGTTCCCGAAGATGGAAAGCCCAGGATTGGGGCTCATCCCGAAGGAGCGAGATAATGAACCCCACCTTGGTATCTTGTGAAGAGAAGGTTCGAGGCAACAGGGAAAAGTATAGTTCACAAGAATTCGAAAAGTCCGAAATTTTCTTCGATTTCCAGAAAAACGTTCAGGAATGGGAACCCGAGGTTCCGGGTGGAAATCCGCTGCACAGGATGTGCTGGGCTCCGTCAGAGAAGAGTCATTTTTGCGGGCCGATAATTGATCTTCGATGCAATCCAACTTTCCTTGCAGGCTTTGTACCATGTGGGATAGTGCAGAGATCGATCGGCAAACGTTCTCCAGTGGAGAGATCTCCCTTTCAGACTCCATAGTGGGCTGACTGATACTGTCATGTACCTGGGAGGAGTCTGAGTTGACGAGGTCGGCCTCTCTTATATCTCCGGCCCAGACCCCACTGAAGGTGAGACAGAGGGTGTCAAAGGCCAGGAGGGACACGAGTGCCTGTGGTTGTTGATGGATCAGTATAGGCTGCTTGTCCGGATCCTGGAAACTGGAACATGCAATGCTGTATGGAACATGTGCAGCAGATAGCCAGGCAAGCACTCGGGTAGTTCTGAGAGACAGAGTCAGAGTAGTAGGAAAGCCAGGGTCATCAACAGGCGGTGCAGCAGGGTACCAAATCGTAAGCAGAGCCAAAGTCAGGGACGGAGCCGGGTCAGGTTTAGCAGAGAAGCAGAAGCAGAATCCAAGTCCAAGTTCAGAACAAGCCAGGTCAGCAACAGGGAAGCATACAGGTATCATCAGGTCACAGGAAACAGCTGAAGATCAGTCAGCACAGGAAACAGGAATGAACTTCCTTTAAATAGCCTGTCTGGCACCACGCCCATTAGTCATTCTTCTGGGAATAGCCTGTGCACGGCGACGCCCCAGACGTCTCACAGGGATTCCCTGACAATTATAGTGTACAGATCTTTTTTTCTGATCACTGTATTAGTGTTACTGTAAGAATATTTAATAATAAATATCTCGCGCTCGTACTTATGTCAGAATATTTATACTGCTCTGAATATAGCAGTGTATTTATTCATGGTTAATAAGCAAAGATCTGTGAAAAAGGAGAGTCTTCACCTATTGCCATAAATCAATGTCATGAATTCTTTTTAATTGATTAATTTCTTTTTAAAAGCATATACCAATCTTAGTGAGTACAGTCTACAGCGTGGAATATATATAAAAATATTTATTCTCAAGACATGCAAACACGATATATGATCAAACAAGAAATGACACAAAAAGATAACTTCTACATAAAAAATGCTAACTTCAAATAATCAATGCAATGTGATGTTTAGCTCAATAATGAAAGTGAAACTGAAACAAAGTGAAACAAAACAAAGTGAAAGTGAAACCAAAGTAAAAGCAGGATTACCTTTTCTTCCCAGGTATAGTATAAGCCATAAATTAATGTTCTATATAAACAGACTACAATGGTCTGCGAATCACACGGCCCAAAGTCATTCCACTGCAGAAGGAATGAGAATAAGCCATGCAAAACGGAAGACTTAAAATTGCAAATAATGCACTGAATCTGATGTTAATAAAAATGTATAAAAACAAAAATCAGCTTTTTAGAGAAAAATATACCATGGCTTATACGGCTGGGATTGTAATCTCATTACCCTTAAATATGCAATATAAAACATATAAGGAAAGAATAAACAATTGTTGAATAAAATCAAATAATACAGCAAGGCATAATTACCACACTTAAGATAGCCGCTAGCTTCAAATCGTTACCAGAGTCCTAAGATGGATGCCTTTCTTAAGATGGTGGATTCCCTTCAAGTTTCAGATGAATGATGTGGATCAGGGAGTATGTCTGGATGAGTCTATTGAAAAATGTAATAGCGTGTGTGGTGTAAGTGTGAGGTGTGTTGTCAGTAGTGTAAAGTGTGTCCTATCTCATATCTGGGTTGGTCTTTTATATGGTAAGAACAAAGAGCTATAAAAATTACCATAAGTAAAACCCAGAGGGATGAAACATTATCCCAATTGGTCGGGATATTCTATACCTAAACTGGTGAGATCATAGACACCTCTTTTGATAATTAACCCCATACTTGGATAATAAAGTTAAATGATTTCTCTATATGTGAGATTAATCATATAACACATATAAAACTTTGTCTAGACTCCCAGCACATACATAAATGTCCACCTGTATCTCCATAATTCACCTGGGCAAGTAATGCCATTCCAATAATTATATTATTTAACACAATATCATATTTTTATATGGAAATCTGAAATTATCTCAAGACTGCACCTGGTATTTTGTCTCCAGAGGGCAGTGTTGTACCGTTCATTAGATTTTGTATTCAACACTTTTACCACCATGTCCTTATCTGATGACCTCTCTGACCTCTGGCTAGTGAATAGCCATTACTTCTTTGACCATGTCTTACACTGTCAATTAAGATGTCTGGCCTGTAGGATTTACAACACCTTGAGCACTTAGACTAGACTTCTCTGAAATGAGGCAACTAGTGACGAGATACATATGTCCTTACACTTATTAGAAAAAGAATTCTAAGTAAGATTATTACTGAGAATATAAACCCAAAATGTGATATAACATTCCTAAATATATATGTATATGCCTTACATAATATAATGACATAATTATGGCTAATATCTTCTCACATATGATAATGTATCTATAAAAACTTATATGGTTCATCTTTAAATGTCTGCTAGAATATACTGGGGTATTGTCCATTGTTATATACTTATAGACAGACTGAGATATCCCCCCTTAACATAGCGTCAGACTGACTAAGTTTTATCTGATCGAGATGTCAAAAGAAATCTTATTTACGATTACATAGAAATACAAAGATCTCTGTTGAAACCATAGACCCTTTGTAAGCCTGTGAGAGACATTTTGTTTAACAAGTATATATGAACTTTGTTTCACCTTAAAAACAAGATGGACGCCATCCTGTTCAAAATCTCTTATGCATAATACGAAATATACATGGCTTTTAAAATCATTTTTCTTTTTACCTATTATTATTTTAATAACCCCCAACAGGCCCGACATATCCCCCCCTTTCTTCCCAGTAGACAAGTGAGCAACTTAGGCCTATCTGGAAAGAAAGCTTTTTAAGGAGTAGTGGAAAAAAAAATGTCTTGTTCTCTTTTTGTAAGAGAATAGTTCATATTGGGAATTGTTCATAACTTTTAAGTAAAGCGGTAAAAATGAGAAAAAAAAAAATCAGTTCAAAATGTCAGTTCGTAGCGACTTTGCTTAGCGTTAGCTATGTCACAAACTGTTCCTTGTTAGTCTCTTTGAATTCTGATCTCCTGGTAAAGAAACACAAATGTTCCTGAAAATCTGCAACATCAGCTTGTAAAGTCTTGATGGAGACAGAAATTAACTGCTGCAATGGCATTAGCAACTACCATTCAAAGCGCAGTAAAACAATGTTGGCAATCAGGAATCTGAGAAATCTGTTTGGACATTCAACCTTGGATGTTGGTTGGATAATGAATGGTTTCAGCATGGTCTAGAGTGTCATACACCCAGACTGAGGTTTGCTCATATGTGCAATGCACCATTCTCACATCTCCTTCAACTGAAAACAGGAGGTAGTGCGATTCCTCTTAATGGATTTCCTCGGATCAAATGTACAAAGATCTGTAGAAACAAATATTCCTCTCCGTCAACAAGAATCTGGGGCGTCTCGCAGCTTGATTCCTGAAGAGGGATCCGATTCAATGAGGGGTTCCGTCCTGAGCTGTGCTCTAGGGAGAGATGACCCATCCGATCGCTGTGTCTTTTGGCAAACATCATCGTCTGTACCAATCAACGACCTGGCATGGAAGGTTAATCTCTTCCTATTGAATGAAACATACAGTATGAATATATATATTCCCCTCAATTGATATTTCAATGCGATGTTGGTACCCTAAGCTTACTCAGAGTTCTCCTTTACTCCACCGTGTGATCAGTCTTTATATGAGCACCACGGAAGGTGAGACTATATATGCGACCTTTCCTAGGGTGACTGGTCTCTGGGGCTTATTAACATGGTGATGTATTTATCGCCATGGATACTACGCATTGGACAATGATACAATGATACAATGTTTGGTTAAAATTTACCTACTACTTAGGAGAAAAAAAATATATATATCTCCCCCTATGGGGCATCAATGCAATTTATTGTAGGCAATAAAACTACCTGACATTGAGGATTCCTTCTTGGTTACCGTATACAACCTTTAACCTCTTGACTGCATTACGTCATTAGGGTTTGATCCTCCTTGGTATCACCGTCATTGGCGATTTTTCAAAATGTGCCCGCTTTAAGCGACCTGTTTGAGTCAGAGGGATGAAGTGACCACTGAAAAATAGGAGGGTAGTTAGTATCTCACAACCAAGATCCCCCCCCTGACAGGGATTTCAGGATCCTCAATGCTGTGACCTGGGATAAAATGGTGTTAGAACCTCTGTATCCTATGCCTCTATTCAGTGTATCCTCTGATTCCTGCCACTTGGGCATTTAAGGATTTTGTGGCCCTTGGCTGGCCATAGGATTTGTTCCTAGAGATGGATTTTATTTTAGTTCTGGGCTGCAGTGCCCTGAGTGAACCAATTGATCAGCTGATCCAACTTGGCTTCTATTCTGCTGAAAACTTTAACAGAATTAAATTATTGGCTCCGCCTCCTGCGGTGCCTATATCTCTCGGGTTCAGACATATTGGGACAGATCCCTATCAGAACCAGTTACGTGGTTCTGGCGTGAGGTCTGGGCCTGAATGGCTCTTGATCTTCCCGAGGATTTTGGGGAACCCTAGGATGGGGCAAATCCCTATTTATTTGCGGGTGTACCCCCCCCCTTGTTAATGGGATGTCCGGTGTCCTCCTTAAGGTATCCGGTGTCCCCCTTGGGGCCTAGGTGGCATATCTTGCTCCTTTGCCAAACTTATTATTATTATGTACATGGGCAATGCCTCAAAGCACAGGGATTTAAATTCCTGATGGTTGTACTCAGGCTCTTTCATTGAAGGGTGTTAGGCACTTTTGAGTACAGCAAAAAAAAAAAAAAAAATTCAATGGGGCTTTGGTGCTGTGTACATTTTAAATTGTTGATAACAGCTCTAGCAGCAGTGAGGTTTTTGTGTGGGCCTAATTTTAAATGACATCCTTGAGGCACAACACAGAAGGTTGTTTTTATAGGCCTCAAGATGATCAATAATGTTTAAGGACCTTTTCGTGACAAAAATCAGGACAGTACTCTTTTTAAAACTTTGGAGGTGCTTGGTGTCTTTTTAGGGGTGCTAGACTTTTTGCAGTGACCTGATATGACTCATACCTATTTATGCATGGCTGCCCAATTTCTGCCCTCCTATATTTGGAAGATGGCTGGGGTAGGACATGGACTCTTTGCCTGACTCCCCCCCTTTGTCTGGGTCATAACCAACAGACTGGGAGTCATATCTGGGTCTATGAATAATTATTTCATATTTAATGCAGGACTAAATTAAGCATTACCCTTATGCATTTACACCATGACCTTTTGGAACTCTCCTATGTATTTACTTATGAGTTCCTGTCATTATTTGAACAGTTACATTTTTATTATTTTATTTTTTCAAAATTTTCCGCTGCTGGTTACTCGGCAACTTCTTGCTAGAAACATTTTTCCTTGCTTAAAACTTCCTAATTATTGCATTAATCATTTACATTTCACTTTCAAATGGTTACTTTCATTACAGCTTCCTTGATAAAATTTCTGCCACAGTTCTACTTCATTTTGCAGTTTCACGCTACATTCTCTTAACTTATGTGTCCCAATAGAGGTTACTTTCACCTGCTCAAGGAGGTTCCTTATCTCATTCTCTCATTTATTTGGAGTGGAGATTGAAACTTTACTAAACTCCTTTTTGCTGAGCCTTCTGGTGCAGTTCCTCATAAAGATACAGTAAGATTGGCCATGACAAAAAGTATGTGATTACACTTCCTGACGTCTTTTGGTGTTAGATAAGCTATTGGTGAGTTCATACATACAGGTTGTCCTCTACCCATGTCAGATGCCCTTTATTGGCCCGACTTCTGAGGATTTTGATATATGACTCTAACCAGCATTTACATTTTCCACCATTTCAGACTCAGAGAGGTGTTTCCACACATTTATGATCTGTGCCAAATCTACTGGGGTTGTGGCATTACCACTAGGGACTCACACCTTGCCAGAGTTGGCAGCGTGAACATTACCTGCTGTAGACATTTTTAAGGCATTTCTATCACATTCATAATTAATAAAAAAAAAATCCAAAAAAAAACAAAAAAATTTTTTTTTTTTTCAAAGTTATTGATTATGTCACCTGATCAATATTTATGATTGGCATATGTAAGAAATCAATAATTATCTCACTAGGGCCTCCATTATATGTAAGAATATTTAATAATAAATATCTCGCGCTCGTACTTATGTCAGAATATTTATACTGCTCTGAATATAGCAGTGTATTTATTCATGGTTAATAAGCAAAGATCTGTGAAAAAGGAGAGTCTTCACCTATTGCCATAAATCAATGTCATGAATTCTTTTTAATTGATTAATTTCTTTTTAAAAGCATATACCAATCTTAGTGAGTACAGTCTACAGCGTGGAATATATATAAAAATATTTATTCTCAAGACATGCAAACACGATATATGATCAAACAAGAAATGACACAAAAAGATAACTTCTACATAAAAAATGCTAACTTCAAATAATCAATGCAATGTGATGTTTAGCTCAATAATGAAAGTGAAACTGAAACAAAGTGAAACAAAACAAAGTGAAAGTGAAACCAAAGTAAAAGCAGGATTACCATTTCTTCCCAGGTATAGTATAAGCCATAAATTAATGTTCTATATAAACAGACTACAATGGTCTGCGAATCACACGGCCCAAAGTCATTCCACTGCAGAAGGAATGAGAATAAGCCATGCAAAACGGAAGACTTAAAATTGCAAATAATGCACTGAATCTGATGTTAATAAAAATGTATAAAAACAAAAATCAGCTTTTTAGAGAAAAATATACCATGGCTTATACAGGTGGGATTGTAATCTCATTACCCTTAAATATGCAATATAAAACATATAAGGAAAGAATAAACAATTGTTGAATAAAATCAAATAATACAGCAAGGCATAATTACCACACTTAAGATAGCCGCTAGCTTCAAATCGTTACCAGAGTCCTAAGATGGATGCCTTTCTTAAGATGGTGGATTCCCTTCAAGTTTCAGATGAATGATGTGGATCAGGGAGTATGTCTGGATGAGTCTATTGAAAAATGTAATAGCGTGTGTGGTGTAAGTGTGAGGTGTGTTGTCAGTAGTGTAAAGTGTGTCCTATCTCATATCTGGGTTGGTCTTTTATATGGTAAGAACAAAGAGCTATAAAAATTACCATAAGTAAAACCCAGAGGGATGAAACATTATCCCAATTGGTCGGGATATTCTATACCTAAACTGGTGAGATCATAGACACCTCTTTTGATAATTAACCCCATACTTGGATAATAAAGTTAAATGATTTCTCTATATGTGAGATTAATCATATAACACATATAAAACTTTGTCTAGACTCCCAGCACATACATAAATGTCCACCTGTATCTCCATAATTCACCTGGGCAAGTAATGCCATTCCAATAATTATATTATTTAACACAATATCATATTTTTATATGGAAATCTGAAATTATCTCAAGACTGCACCTGGTATTTTGTCTCCAGAGGGCAGTGTTGTACCGTTCATTAGATTTTGTATTCAACACTTTTACCACCATGTCCTTATCTGATGACCTCTCTGACCTCTGGCTAGTGAATAGCCATTACTTCTTTGACCATGTCTTACACTGTCAATTAAGATGTCTGGCCTGTAGGATTTACAACTCCTTGAGCACTTAGACTAGACTTCTCTGAAATGAGGCAACTAGTGACGAGATACATATGTCCTTACACTTATTAGAAAAAGAATTCTAAGTAAGATTATTACTGAGAATATAAACCCAAAATGTGATATAACATTCCTAAATATATATGTATATGCCTTACATAATATAATGACATAATTATGGCTAATATCTTCTCACATATGATAATGTATCTATAAAAACTTATATGGTTCATCTTTAAATGTCTGCTAGAATATACTGGGGTATTGTCCATTGTTATATACTTATAGACAGACTGAGATATCCCCCCTTAACATAGCGTCAGACTGACTAAGTTTTATCTGATCGAGATGTCAAAAGAAATCTTATTTACGATTACATAGAAATACAAAGATCTCTGTTGAAACCATAGACCCTTTGTAAGCCTGTGAGAGACATTTTGTTTAACAAGTATATATGAACTTTGTTTCACCTTAAAAACAAGATGGACGCCATCCTGTTCAAAATCTCTTATGCATAATACGAAATATACATGGCTTTTAAAATCATTTTTCTTTTTACCTATTATTATTTTAATAACCCCCAACAGGCCCGACATTACAGGTGACATCAGTTAGCATGAACATTAGTTAGCATCGATAAAGGACAGCGTCAGATTGCTTGCTGCGTATTTAGTAGTATATTTGAACCCTTCGATTGCCAGTAACATACACACACAATAAACACCTCCATTACTAGTTTAGAGTCTGAACAGATCAATATTTTTGATCTGACCAGAACTATACTAGCATCTCCAATAGTTTAGTATAGTGTTCCTAAAACGCAGCGTTTGTAGAATCGGACCCAACACCTGCCAGCACCTGCATTTAGCCCCTCCGCCCATCCCCCAAGAAGGGCAGTATCAGCAGATTACTGTCACTTCTAATACACAGCACACTAAACCGCAGCAATAGCAGAGTCATGCCTGATCTCTGCTACCACTAGCAGTTAAGTTTTTTGGTAGTGGTTCAAACAGACCTTGACAACCAGGTGCTTTTCTACCTGTGAGTCACACTAGGTACCTATAAATTTATTGGCCAAAATGTCCAAAGAGAGGTACACTAGTGAAGAAGCCTACACAATGCTGAGCATGACAGATGAGAGCGATGGGGAAGCCTCACTGTCAGAATCAGGCTCAGTATTCAAACCTGTAGAGCACAGCAGCACTCTGACAGATAGCTCTGATGACGGAGCAGTGGTTCCTGCTAAGGTCAGGCGTACCCGACCCAGTTCTTCTGTTGCTGAGGTGCAACAATTGCAGGGTTCTCGTATGCAGCAGAGTGTCGGTATTAGTGCCATTCAACCTTCAGGTAAACTGGCAAGCACCAGCGGCCTAGTACATCCTGGTCAGAGTCAAACCAGCACTGCCGTAACACTTGGTGATGTGGTGAGTCCCATACGTGCAGTTCAAGCTGGTGCGGTGGCTAGCACAAGTAGTGTCCTGCAGCCACCAATAATTCAAAGACACGGCCTGTAGAGCCCATAGTGTCCTTCCTGATTGGAAGCCCAACACTTCTGCAGTGCCTTTACTTCCCCCCCATTCACTGGCCAACCCGAAATTCAGGTGGAAACAGCTGATTTTACTCCCCTTTTATGAGCTGTTTTTCTCGGAAGATCTGTACAGATCTAATTTGGACCAAAGCAATTTATATGCTGATCAATTCATTGTCACAAATCCAAATTTGACTCTTGCCAGAGAAATTGCATGGAAACGTATCACTGTTCCTAAATGTAAAACCTTTCTGGGCCTATCCTCCTCATGGGCATTATTAAAATGAGTGAGTTGCGGTCATATTGGTCCACTGACCCAATTCATTATATGCCCATGTTCTCTGCTGCCATGGCCAGGACTAGATATGAACAAATCCTGCGGTTCATGCACTTCAGTAACAATGAACTCCTTTTCAGGGTGACCCTGGATATGACCAGCTCCACAAGATTTGGCCCCTTGTAAATCACTTCAACCAAAAGTTTGCAGCCTTGTCTACACCCCAATAAGCTGTCTGCATTGATGAGTCCCTGATTAAATTTTCTGGCCGCCTTGCTTTTAAATAGTTTCTCACCAGCAAGCGTGCCAAATATGGGGTTAAGCTGTATAAGCTCTGTGACAGGGCAACAGGCTATACATGTAGTTTCCGGATTTATGAGGAAAAAAGATAGCAATGGGGAGCCCCCCCAACTGCCCAGACTACATGGGAAGCAGCAGCAAGATTGTTTGTGACTTATCGAAACACCAAGCTCCCAGATTTGAGTCCTACCCCAAAGCATAAGAATTCTATCTTACACCCAATCGCAAACCCAAAGGCATCTCTCCGTTCTACAACATCCTACAGGACAAACTCACTTTCACCAAAACAGACTCAATGATTAAATGGGAAGGGGACCTTAAACAATCCTTCTCCCCTGAACAATGGAAAAAGGCCCTGCGCTCGGTAAACCAGACCTCCCACTGCTCAGGACACAGAGAAATATCTTTGAAAATAGTCGTATAGATTGGCAAAAATGTCTACCTCCCAGATGGCGTGGATGCGGGCTGGCTGGAAATCTCCTCCCTTCCTTTTGGTCCTGCCCTAACCTTACCAGTTTTTGGAACCTGTTATTCCACCTAATCTCTACCTGTATGGGAAAAATAACAAAACCTAACCCCGCCCTAGCTATACTAAGTTTAGGCATAAAATCCTACCCATCATGGCAGAAGATGGTTATATCCCATATATTATTAACATCTCGACTTCTGATCCTAAGAAATTGTAAATCTCCCTTAGCCCTGAATGTCTGAGAAGTAGAATGTATGGTAAAGCAAAATTTCCATTTCCGTTAGCTTCAATTGGTACAACAAGCAACAAGTGCAGTAAAGCATGGAGCCTGTGGCATGACAGGAAAAAAAAAAACAAAAACAAAAAAAAACACCCAGCAAAATAAACCCTAGTTGATGGTACATTGCATGGCACTGTTCACATCACTGTTCTCTATAGTTATATGTATGTTTATCCTTATGTAAAACAAGTTTCTTACTGATACCAGAACCTGTTTAAAACAAGGTCCTGCCCTTACATGGCAGAAGAGGGTTGATCTGCCTTCCAGATGCAGTTTGATCCATAATTTCTCCTGTGTTGTGTTTGGCTCTGGTATGCTGTTTCTTGTACACTTTATTGAAGGTATTGGATACATATTTGTATATGTGAAAAACTAATAAAAATTAAACAATAAAAAAAAAAAAAGAGCATATATGGCAAAGCATAGGGGATGGGGTGGACACAGAGGGCAGATCTCCCCTATGCTTTGCCATATATTTTTAAACACTTTTCTTAGCAGAGATTTCCTTATCCACATCGATCCATCGCAAATGGAGGAATCTGCTGTTCTTTTTTTTCGGGTTGAACGTAAAAAAGAACATTACATGTATGCCCATCGTTCGAAGTGGGTGGATGCTGGGATGGGCATACCACACACTTTCTGGCAGAGATTTATTCACCAACATTGATAGATGTGAATAGAGGAATCTGTTAGGTTCTCTCTTTTCATTCAGCCCACAGGCTGCATGAAAAAAAAGAACCTTACAATAGATGCCCAACCAGGACCAGCAATATACTGGTATGTTGCTGGACTTTGAGTGGTCAGACCAGGATGATGCCTGCAGATTTAGGCATCATCTTGGTATCGCTTTTTACAGCCAGTGGTTGGCTTTCATATAGCGGATAGTTAGCAGCTGGACTGCCTTCCACAGTTTTCTCGGGCTCTCCGGTCTCTTCGGGTAACCCGAAACTGCAGCCAGTGGTTCCGTCAGCTGACCATAGAGCTGATTGGCGACCAGAATGGGGTTTCAAATGAGAACCAATATTTGATTTGGTCCAGCTTGTCATGTTTGGTATCTATGTACTCGGCATAAGATCATCTTGGGCAATATTTAGTGTACTTGTGCAATAAATTTAACAAAAAAAAAGTATTTTTCCCCCAAAAAATTGCGCTTGGAAAATCTCTGCACAAATACCGTGTTACAAAAAATAGCAACACCCACCATTTTGTTCTGTGGGGCCCTTGCTTTTAAAAATATATAATATTTGGGGGTTCAAAGTAATTTTCTAGTAAAAAAATATTTTTTTTTTCATGTAAACAAAAAAGTGTCAGAAAAGGCTTGGTCTTCAAGTGGTTAGAAGAGTGGGTGATGTGTGGCATATGATTCTAATCATGCCAGGACAGTTCAAACACCCCCCAAATTACCCCTTTTTGGAAATTAAACACCCTAAGCTATTTGCTTAGAGGCATGTTGAGTCCATGGAATATTTTATATTTTGCTACAGGTTTCGGGAAAATTACAAATTTATGTATTTATTTTGTTTACACAAAGTTGTCACCTAAATGATATATTGCTCAAACATGCCATGGCTATATGTGAAATGAAAACCCAAAATACATTCTGCTGCCACTCCTGAGTATGGGGTTACCACATGTGTGAGACTAGCCGCGTACAGGACCCGAAAACCAATCACAACCTACAGGTTTCTAAGGGCGTAAATTGTTGATTTCACTCCTCACCTATCACAGTTCTTTCCTTATTTTCCAAAACAAGTGAGAGCTGCAAAATACTCACCAAATAGCTTAGGGTGTCCACTTTCCAAAAAGAGGTAATTTGGGGGGGGGGGGGTTGTACTATCTTGGCATTTCATGGACTACGAAACTGTGAACTGAAACAATTTAAGTCCTTAGAAAGCCTGAAAGCAGTTATTGGTTTTCGGGGTCCTGTACATGGCTAGACTGCCAAAAAGTCTCACACACGGGGTATCCTCATACTCCGGAGAAGCAGCAGAATGTATTTTGGGGTGTAATTACACATATACCTATGGCATGCGTGAGCATCATATCATTTCAATGACAACTTTGTGTTAAAAAAAAAAGACTTTTTGTCATTTTATTTATTGAATATTTATTATATATTCACTGGGCTCAACATGCCTCTCAGGAAATTCCTTGGGGTGTCTACTTTCCCAAAAGGGGTTTTGGGGGGGTGGTTTGTACTGCCTAGCCATTTTAGCACTTCAAGAAATTAGATATGCAGTCAGAAAGTAAAAGCTGCGTAAATTCCAGTATATACACCATAGTTTGTAGACGCTATAACTTTTGTGCAAACAGATAAATATACACTTATTGAGATTTTTTTTTTACAAAGACATGTAGCTAAATACATTTTGGCCTAAATGTGTGATGAAAATTTAGTTTATTGGATATTTTTTATAAGAAAAAGTAGAAAATTTAATTTTTTCTCAAAATTTTCAGTCTTTTTTTGTTTTTATCCCAAAAAATAAAAACTGCAGAGGTGATCAAATACCACCAAAAGAAAGCTCTATTTGTGGGAAAAGAGGACATAAATTTCATTTGGGTACAGCATTGCATGACTGCACAATTATCAGTTAAAGTCACGCAGTGCCAAATTGCAAAAAATGGCCTGGTCATTAAGTGGGTTTAACCTTCCAGTCCAGAAGTGGTTGAGAGCTTAGAAACACAAAGGTGGCCACAGTGCAGGAATCAGTAAGAGCATAAAACCATGTATTAAAAACACAAATCCACACTTACATGTAGGTAAACCAAATGCAGTTTGAAAGTGCTTTGCTTGCATGAGGCTCTGGGTTCAATCCCTAGAATCTCCACCAGAAAATAAGAAAAGAAAAAGAAAGTGGAAGGAACAGACAGTATGGAGAACTGAACAACTGCAGAGCCAGCCAACCGACAGACAACTGTCATGCACAGAAATCAGGACCCTCCTGTGGTAGATGGAAAACAGCAGCGTCTTTAGACTCCCTCAGCCAACAGGGCAAGTATCAGGGTGAAGGGGTGTGTACAATATGTTTCAGAGGCTCCCCCTCCTTTGACAAGGATTAAAGATTGTAAAATTTTCTATTTGCCACCAACTGTAGGCATTAGTGGGATGTCATCTTCAGTATGCCACTCAGATTTTGGAGAATGGGCTCAGGAATATGACAGAATACAGAGAAAGGCAACTCAGTTAATGAAGTGCATGCAGCTAAATAGAATAAGTTCAGCTAAATAGAATAAGGCTGACCATAGACAGCTCGGCATGGCAGTTGTGAGACTTCCAAAGTTCAGAAATTCTACATATCCAACTCTGGATAAGGCTTTAAAGAGAAGTATGGGCAAAGCTGTTTTGGTCATACTTCTCTTCTGGGTCACAGGACTTCACTTACTTTTGCACTCCTGTGACCCAGTCTGCAAACAGTGGGCTAAAGTCCCCGTTACCAGCCTGGCAATCCAGTGAGCGCTTGATGGGCAGAGCGGAAAGCGGTGACTGACAGTTATTGCTCTCCATTCTAAGCAGACCGAGAACTGAGTGATCAGCAGTCATGTGATTGCTCAGTTATTGGGCTTAGAGCTGGCGGGGGACAACTGCAGCATCAAACCTATGCAAAAGCATAGGTATGCACTGTATATTTTGTTTTTTGGATTCCCATTACCCCCTTCAATTCAGTACTGTCCTGCTTTAACTTTAAATTGTGTGGTCATGCAACACTGTATGCAAATGAAATGTATATCCTTTTTTTTTTCCTACACAAATAGAGCTTTATTTTGGTGGTATTTAATCACTGCTGGGTTTTTTATTTTTTTACTATTTAAAACAAATCCAATAAAAAAAAATAAAAAATCAAATTTCTTTATAAATTTAGGCCAGAATATATTCTGCTACATGTCTTTGGTAAAAAGAAAAACCAAATAAGTGTAAATTAATTGGTTTTTGTAAAGGTTTTAGTGTCTAAAAACTTGAGTATATATACTGGGATTTACACAGCTATAGATGCTGCGCTGTAATAGCGGTAATAAGTGACTTATAGTGGGACTGTGATATGGTGGCAGACAATCTGGTGCTAACAGACACTATCTGGGAGGGTCACTAATGGACAATGATATCACTACTGACACTAATATAGTGATCAGTGATAATACTGTCCACTGACACTGTACTATTGACACTGGCTGGGAAGTGGTTAAGAACAAGGGGCAATCAAGGGGTTAACTGTGTGCCAACAATGTGTAATGTGTGCTGCTTTTACTTTAATATCTGCTTGTTTTTCTCCCTGCTTTTCAGTTTACTAAAACTGATGCACTCAAAATCTTGTGCAGCAGTGCATGATAGCCCATCAGCTTCTAACCTCAGCTTGTTCATTTAATCTTTGGCAATACAACCTGGAAGCTGATTGGTTTCTATGCACAGTTGAGCCAGATTTTGCACTCTCCAGTTTTAGTAAATAAGGACCATGTCCCATGGGCTTCCCACCCGGCGGACTCCAATTTTCTCAGCGGAGGATCAATCCGCCGATCCCCGCTGAGCAGGCGGATGACAGGTCCATCTCCGCTCTCTGTGCTGAGATGAACTTGTCAGTACCCCGCTCTCCTGTATGGGAAAAAGGATGAAAACGGACTGCCTGTCCGTTTTCATCTGATCCAATCCTCCAGACGGATGGAAAATAGGGTTTCCATCCGTCTGGATTTCAAGGACAGGATCGAATAGCAGCGGGTGTCAGCAAAGATGTCTCCGCTGACATCCACCGCTCCATAGGGGGGCACGGAGCATCCGATCAGGTCCGCCTGAAAAACTGACAGGTGGACCTGATCGGAAAGCCCGTTTGAAAGGGCTCTAATCCCCTGTGGGGGATTGAGCACAGCTGATGAGCTAACTTCAGCCAAAATCATTGGCTGAAATCAGCTGCCAAACTGGTGTTCAATCACAGCACGGGTTGGCAGGGGGTGCACACATGTGTGCCCCAAACTAGTCTAGTAAGCAAACCAGTGATGCACATGTACGTTGTATTGCCTGCGCTGCCCACCCACAATAAATCTACTGTGGGAGGAGGGGGTGGCAAGTAGTTAAATAACCTGTTTGGGGTGGCAGCAGACACAGCTATTCATGGCTCTTCACACAGCCAGAAATTACCTGCAGTGATCGCTGCTGGATGCTTTGGGCAACCCACTGGCTTCCTAGCTTTAAAGCAGAGTTCCACCCTAAAAACAATTTTTACACGTCCGCTAGCTTAGATGAACCTGAAAAAGAATTGGATAATTAAAAGTTTTTTTTTGTTTCACTTACCTTGTTTTTAATGAAAATATACTTACCTTCCTTCCTCTTCCTCCCTCTGCGGCCGCGGCCCGCGCCATCTCTTCCTCCTTGCATTGACTCCTGGGAGATGAGCGTCATTGATCCCAGGAGTCAATGCGCCTTCACCGGCCCTGCTCGTCACTTCCGATTCAGGCGCGTCATTCCCTGCTAAACAGCTTCTGGGCATGACCAGAAGCTGTGCAGGGATGACGCTCCTGCACCGGAAGTGACGAGCAGGGCTGGTGCAGGGCATTGTGGGACTCCGACGTCACCGAAGAGGACGCTCCCGCTTCAGCTGCCCACACCTGAGATGGCAGCGCTGGACAAGACCTTTTCAAGGTAAGTATTTCTTCTAAAAGGTAAGTGAAACAGGGGACAGTTCAGAGCAGTGGCGGCCGGCCGATAGGGGGCACAGGGGCGCCGCCCCCCCCCCCCAAAAAAAGAGAAAAAAAAAAGATTAAAAAAAAAAAAAATTTGCCCACTAGGGGCGCCGGACTCATTGGTGGCTATGGGGGGGTGGGGTTTTCCACCCGTCAGAGGCGCCGATTGGCGGCCTTCTGGGGTGTAACCAGGGCGCAGAGCACTGCGCTATAACACCCCCCTTTTGTGATGTCCTGGATCATGATTGGTCCAGACTCCAGCCTGGACCAATCATGATTCAGGACATCATTGCTGGGGGCAGTGCGGTCACCTTCCCCCGTCAGATGGTCAGAGCGGGCTGGCACGGAGGAAGAAGAGAAGAGGACATCTCCTCTCCACTCTCCAGAGAGTCCCGACTGGCCGACTCCCGAGAGCAGCAGCATGCCAGGCAGCAGTGACAGGTAAGTGCCTCAGTCAGATCAGTGTGGTGGCTCTCTGTCCTGTCAGTGTGTGTGTCCAGGGGAACTTTTTGCAGACAATGCAAAGTGAGAGGAAACAGACAGGCAGCGACAAGTGCAGAAGTGTCTCGGGGGAGGTCTCACTCTGTGTGTTTTGCTTTGCAAGTTTGGATAGTACAGACCGGCTCTGTGTCAGTCCTGCCTGATGCCCGCCTTCTCCTTCGGCTCCCTGCTGACAAAGATCACGATGACCCCAGACTCTGTGACCATATGTGAAAGTTGCTTTCTGTGAAGTCTACTGTTTTCTTCTCTGAGCCCTCATATACTGGAACGAGCAAGCAACTACAGTAGCATACAAGGTAAAAAAAAAAGCTTTGCTACTTGCAGCCCTGCAGTGTTTTAGTCTCACCATATATCTGAGGAAAATCAGAATCAGCTCTGAATGACATCAACTCGCATTGATGAAATCACACTGCAAAACAGACTGTGGATACCTAGGGGTTAACTGGATAAGACACAGCTGCAAAAAATGTGAGAACTGCAGAGGAGGGTCTAAAATCACTCAATTGCTTATTCTGAGTTGGTGTACATAAAATTTACCTCAAGCAGTATACACCAAATTGTTGTCCTATTATGAATAGACACAGAGCAGGTGAAGTATACAGTATACTATTCCACCAATGAAAATAAGTAGGGCATGCAGGGGCAGCAGGAATGGGAACCTTGCTGAAAGAAACTGGCAGGCAGTGTGACAGTCTTTAAGTTTGTGTTACACATGGAGATGAGTACAGCATTTCAGGTATCACACGCCAACCTGCAGACCTTGGGGGATGTCTCCTCAGGTATTTTCCTCAGATATATGGCTACAATAAGTGCATCACAATCTTACTTTGACTTATTAGCCCCCGTTCACACTGAGCCCCGGTTCACACTACTGCGTGTGCGGGGTTCGCATGTAATGTCGGAGCGCACTGCTCCTTCATTACATGCGATCGGCTGTGCGGTGCGAGTTTAGCCATACAGTTTGTATGGCTAAATTCGCATTGCATCCGCAGCAAACACGCACAGGAGGCATTTTTGCAGCCGCATCAGGATCGGATCGCACAGCGGTTCACACTTGTGCGATCCGATCCTGTGCGAACTGCAAGATCGCACTGCGATATGCGATCAAACTGGGGGTGTCGTTAAGATTACATTGACACCCCCAGCGTATCGCATATGGCAGTGTGAACTGCCGGGGGTGCGTGTGCGATGCGGGAACAGGCTGTGAGTTCGCAGCCTTCCCGCATCGCATAAGTGTGAACCGGACCTAAGGCGACCTGTGAGGCGACCTGGTCGCCTCACAGGTCGCCGTAGGTCGCCTCCCATAGGGAAGCTGCGGACCCGTTCTAATAGGAGCGACACAAGTCGCTCCGACTTAGAAAAAGGGTCCGGAGCTTCTTTGGGGCGACCAGGAGGCGACCGCCATAGACTTCAATGCTATGAAGTCCGTGGCGGCCGCTCCAAGGTCGCGGCGCGCTGCTCGAGGTCGCGGTGCGAGGTAGCGTCGCCTGCATGTGAACGGGGGCTTAAACTTCATTCCAATATACTACACCATGAGAACTCTTCATGCCTTTTTCCTGGTAAACGAGTGCCTTTAAACAAGCTTTACAGCAGTTACCACTGTTCTGAGGCCACCATAGAAGACCTAGATTGTGATGCACTTATTGTAGCCATATATCTGAGGAAAGTACCTGAGGAGACATCCCCCAAGGTCTGCAGGTTGACGTGTGATAACTGAAACGCTCTTAAGAGTGTTAATGGAGGTGAGCAGCCATTTACACCTATTTATGGATCTCTAGCTCACTGGGGGTCACCGGAAGCATCTGATCACTTCACTTTATATAAACTTTATCTCATTATTTACCAGCACCGATTATATTGATTTGACCTTATTTCTGGATTACCATACAGTTTTTTTTTTTAGACTGATCACAGGATTTGTCACGTGGATATATTGTTTCACTATTACATTTGTTTATTGCTAATTTTTGTGCAAACTGAAGAGTTGCTAGTGGTTTGCCCTTCATAGGGCACTCTATCTTTTTTTTTTTTATTCCCCATTCTTCTCACTTGTTTACACACTGTTTATTTCATGGTATGATGATCACTGTTGCCACCACCTATTGATTCACTTTGTTTCATTACTGAAGAGTTACAGTGGTTTACTCTTCATAGGGCACTTTTTCATTTTTATATTTTTTCTTTGCTTTTTCCAGCTGATTTTTGATCAGTATATATATATATGCAACTGATTTCTTCACAGTTGCTCACTTTTGCACAGGATATTCACCTAGCCGTAACCTATTTTGGTAATTCTTGATCACCTTTCATATCACGCAAGCACATTATTAGTATTCTTTGTGATACCTTATTTTGCACATGAGCACTTTACTATTTATTGTTTGAAGATTGATGAAGATTTTATAGTATTTATTACTATTCAGCCTTTTTTATCTATTTTTATACATATATTTATGGTTCACCTATTTTAGAGTATCTGCGCTGATTTTTACCCCCCTGTTCTACAGTGTTTATTGCATTGAAGGGGGCACAGCACAGTGTTCATTGCATTGAAGGGGGCACAGCACAGTGTTCATTGCATTGAAGGGGGCACAGCACAGTGTTCATTGCATTGAAGGGGGCACAGCACAGTGTTTATTGCATTGAAGGGGGCACAGCACAGTGTTCATTGCATTGAAGGGGGCACAGCACAGTGTTCATTGCATTGAAGGGGGCACAGCACAGTGTTCATTGCATTGAAGGGGGCACGCACACTGATCTCTGCATTGAAAGGGGGCATGTACGCTGGTCTTTGCATTGAAAGGGGGCATGTACACTGGTCTCTGCATTGAAAGGGGGCATGTACACTGGTCTCTGCATTGAAAGGTGGCATGTACGCTGGTCACTGCATTGAAAGGGGGCATGTATGCTGGTCACTGCATTGAAAGGGGGCATGTACCATCTCCTGTACCATGACCTGTGTCATGCCTGTACCATATCTACGCCATGCCTATACCATCACCTGTGCCATGACCTGTGCCATGCCCTTACCATGTCCTAAGCCATGCCTATACCATCTCCTGTGCCATGCCTATACCATCACCTGTGCCATGCCTATACCATCACCTGTGCCATGCCTATACCATCACCTGTGCCATGCCTATACCATCACCTGTGCCATGCCTATACCATCACCTGTGCCATGACCTGTGCCATGCCCTTACCATGTCCTAAGCCATGCCTATACCATCTCCTGTGCCATGCCTATACCATCACCTGTGCCATGCCTATACCATCACCTGTGCCATGCCTATACCATCTCCTGTGCCATGCCTATACCATCACCTGTGCCATGCCTATACCATCTCCTGTGCCATGCCTATACCATCACCTGTGCCATGCCTATACCATCACCTGTGCCATGCCTATACCATCACCTGTGCCATGCCTGTACCATGACCTCAAAGTCACGCAATTTTTTACCGCATTTTTTGGCGCGAAGCAATACCTATTACATTTTTCTTTTTGCGCCCCCCCAAAAATTTTGAGCACCAGCCACCACTGGTTCAGAGGCTATCATTGCTTAAATGCACTAGCCCTGACTGTCCCGGGGGTATTTTTAGGTAAACATTTTTTTTTTCCCGGAACTCCGCTTTAACTGCAAACTTTTAAACATACAGACAGCTCAGTCTGGAGCTGGTAAATTAGGATAATCAGGAGGCCCCTCCATGTGTAACCCTTTTTATTCTGTATCTATTGTCTTTTCTGATTCTTGTGTCTTTCCTTTTCTCTTATATTCTCATTCACCTATGAATACAAGCGGTAGTAAACTAGCTGTATAGAATAGTTGAATCATTCATGCTCTAGTTCAAATATCTCTCATTATCTGAGTCAAAACAAGAGTAGTTATAGCAGGAAAGCCATAATGAAGTCAGAGTGTTTCTGTTACTGTCTCTCAACGTTGTGAAGGTTTGCTATCACTTCTGGTAAGGCTCATCTTATTGTGCTATGACAGAAGGGGAAAACTCCATTGGGGCCTCAGATAAAGCTGGTCATACATGTCTTGTTAGCCATTTCCTACTGTATCAACCCGAACTGGAATCATGGATGGTTCTGTCGGTACTCAACATCACTTAGCTCAGCAAACTGTGATTAACCACTTAAGGACCAGGCCTATTTCTGACACTTGTTGTTTGCAAGTTAAAATCAATACTTTGTCACACTGAATTGGCGCAGCGGTCTTACAAACACAATTTTTTCTGGGAAAAAATACACTTTTTTGAATTAAAAAAAAAAAAAAAGCCAGTAAAGTTATACCATTTTTTTTCTATATTGTGAAAGATAATGTTACGTCGAGTAAATAGATACCCAAAATATAATGCTTCAAAATTGTGCACGCTCATGGAATGGCAACAAACATTGATACTTCAAAATCTCCAAAGGCGACGCTTTAAACATTTCTACAGGTTACCAGTTTAGAGTTACAGAGGAGGTCTAGGGCTAGAATTATTGCTCTCACTCTAGCGATCGCGGTAAAACCTCACTTGTGTGGTTTGAACACCGTTTACATATGTGGGCGCGACTTGCGTATGCGTTCGCTTCTGCGTGCATGCTCGGAGGGACAGGCACTTTAAATTTTTTTTTGTTCTTATTTATTTTACCTTTTTTTTTTTTTTTTACACTGTCCCATTAAAAAAAAAACATTTTGATCACTTTTATTCATATTACTAGGAATGTAAACATCCCTTGTTCTAGAAATAAGCAGGACAGGTCCTCTTGGGGTAAAAAAAAACTCAGATTTCACATCTACACTTAAAAGAAAAAAAAAAGGCATTTTTTTTTCAGCATGAAAATAAAAGAGCCCTTTAGGCCATTGGGAGGAAGTGACATATGATGTCACTCCAGTTCTCCGGGGCCATAGAGTCGAGTAGGGGCCAGCTTGCCCTCACTTGACTTCCTGCCTAGGACATGGTCGGACCATATCGTTTTCCCCACTACCGACAGCTCCGGTAAGCGAGAAAATGATTGGGAAGTGGTGGGGTGGAGGGGTCTCCTCTCCTGCTGCCCATTAAAGTGATTCTGCAGCGAATCCACCGATGGGACCACTTTTATATGAAAGAGGACCGCCCAATCTGTAAGAAAATACCAGGGTTATGGCAGCTATCTGCTGCCATAACCTCGATATTTAACGTCAAAGTACCAACGTGAAACTGCGGCGGGTGGTCCCAAAGTGGTTGAATCAAAACTAAAAATTGCTTGCCCAACATTGTTTGCTTTGTTTCAGAGGTAGAGGCAGTAGTCAAGCAGTCAGAGGTGTTAGGGTTGCTTTTATACAATAGTAGCAGAGATTCAGAGGCAGAGGCAGTAGTCAAGCAGTCAGAGGTGTTAGGGTTGCTTTTATACAATAGTAGAAGAGATTCCTCCACCTGCGCTGTTTAGCATGCATGGAGGTATTTATTAGCCTGCAGACTTTAAAAAAGTATTCATACCCCTTGAAATTTTCCACATTTTATCATGTTACAACCAAAAACGTACAGTAAATGTGTTTTATTGGGATTTTATGTGATAGACCAACACAAAGTGGCACATCATTGGGAAGTGGAAGGAAAATGATAAATGGTTTTCAACATTTTTTACAAATAAATATGTGAAAACTGTGGTGTACATTTGTATTCAGCCCCCCTGAGTCAATACTTTGTAGAACCACCCTTCTTTGCAATTATTATTTATTATTATTTCATGTACTTATATAGCGCTGTCAATTTACGCAGCGCTTTACATATACATTTCACATTCACATCAGTCCCTGCCCTCAAGGAGCTTACAATCTAAGGTCCCTAACTCACATACATACACAGTAGGGCCAATTTGTTTTTGTTTTTTATACAGGATCCAATTAACCTACCAGAAAAATGGATTGAATAGCGCTCTGTGAGATGTTCAAAGCTTGGGATATTTTTTAAAAACCTAAACCTGCTTAAACCTTCTTTACAACTTTATCCCTGACCTGTCTGGGGTGTTCCTTGGACTTCATGATGCTGTTTGTTCACTAAGAATCTCTAAAAAATCTCAGAGGGCATCACAGAACAGCTTTTTATACTGAGATTAAATTACAAACAGGTGGACTCTATTTACTATTTAGGTGACTTCTGAAGGCAATTGGTTCCACTAGTTTTTAGATATGGTTCCACTAGATTTTAGTTAGGGGTATCAGAGTAAAGGGGGTGGAATACAAATGCACACCACACTTTTCAGATATTTATTTGTAAAAACATTTTGAAAACCATTTATCATTTTCCTTACACTTCACAATTATGTGCCACTTTGTGTTGGTCTATCACATAAAATCCCAATAAAATATATTTACGTTTTTGGTTGTAACATGATAAAATGTGAAAAATATCAAGGGGTATGAATACTTTTTCAAGGCACTGTATAGGCAGCCTAACAGTTGTAAAACCTTACACTGTTGTTTACTATCATCCTTTTTAACCAGAAAAAAATGTTCAGACTAAAGTTGGCCTCTAAATTTTTGTTATCCTTTAAATTGATGGCAGCCTTATGACTAGAAAATGATGAGATGTATTTAAAAGGTAAATGAATGGTAAATATTTGTAGTAACATATTAGGTTATTGGGATAGTACAACCTGATTCATCGAATATAAAAGTGTGTGCATTGAATGCGATGCTATGAGTTGTAGAAAATTGTCCATTTTTAAAATATGTTTGTTTCCGTTATGCGTTTTACATTTTCAGAATAACCTCTAGTTATGTTGCCATGGCGATGAATGTAGGAAGTGCTGCAGAATCCACTAATGTACAGGTGCTGATTCACTAGGACTGCTTTACATACATTACATTGCCAAGAGTGATGCATGCGTTTCGAAATGGGAAATATCATAATTCATTCTGGACAGGTATAGATATGTAGCTATTGTTTTTGTTCATGGATGTGTATACATAGATATTTCCTAAAGGCATGTTTGAGAAATAAGTTAATTTATTAATTATAAGGTGACAGTGTCAGAAATAAATGAAAATAAGGAACAAGGAAATAAAAGTAGAATTTAAAGTACATTTAAAGGTTCTTGTGGGACAGTCTAAATAGGTCCCAAAAATCCAAGTGTAATGCTGTACACAAGAGAAGAAAGAACTTCCTTTACCTCCCGTAAATTAGCCAAATCCTTAATTTGTGCCTCTTACCCTTCCCCTTATGAACACTGCAGATAGGAGTGGGAGGGTTTCAGGGTGCTGTGAATTTAGAAATCCATGGGCAAATTTAGGTGTGCCCAGTTGCTTTTAGGGTTGCCATCGCATCCCTTTAACCACTTAAGCCCCGGAGGATTTTCCTGCTCAAAGACCAGGGCCTATTTTGAGATTCGGCACTGCGTGACTTTAACAGACAATTGTGCGGTCGTTTGGCGCTGTACCCAAATGAAATTGACATCCTTTTTTCCCACAAACAGAGCTTTCTTTTGGTGGTATTTGATCACCTGTGCGATTTTTACTTTTTGTGCTATAAACAAAAAAAGAGCGACAATTTAAAAAAAATAAAAATATTTTTCACATTTTTTTATATGAAATTCCCCCCAAAAAATGTAAAAATCAATTTTTTTAACATTTTAGGCCAATTTGTTTTCTGCTACATATGTTTGGTAAAAAAAAAAATTGCAATAAGCATATTTTGATTGGTTTGTGCAAAAGTTATTGCGTCTACTAACTGCGGGAAAGGTTTATGTAATTTTTTTTTTTTACTAGTAATGGCGGTGATCTGCGATTTTTTTTTGCGGGACTGCGACATTGCGGCAGACAGATATGACCCTTGACTGACATTTTTGACACTTTTTGGGGTACCAGTGACATTACTACAGTAATCAGTGCTATAAATATTCACTGTTACTGTAAAAATGACACTGGCAGGGAAGGGGTTAACTTTATTGGTGATGAGTGGGTTAAATGTATCCCTAGGGGTGTGATTCTAACTGTGGGGGGGCGTGACTTGTGATGTAACCACAGAGACATAAGATCCTACATAGCAGGATCCTATGATCTCTGCAGTTACATCATTGAGAATGACAGGCGGCTTTGTTTACATTAGCCGCCTGCATTTCTCCCTCTCCAGCGGGAGATCGTGAGTGACAGGCGGACATCGGAGCCGCCGGTCACTCGCGCGGGGACAGTAGCGCGCCTCGAGGGTCGTAGGCGAGCGACGTAGCCCTACGTCGGTTTGCCATGTAGGGGGCTGACTGCCGCAGTAAATAGTCGTGCGGCGGTCGGCAAGCGGTTAAACCAGGACACATATTAATTACACAGGTTCTGTGGCTAATTGAAAGCAGATATTGCACTAAGTGCGTTTAATTACCAGCTTAATCAGCCACAGAACCTGTGTAATTAATGTGAGTCCTAGTTTAAAGGGATGAGGTGACAACCCTAGTTGCTTATTAATAAGCTGATTGTGAATTGGCAGTACCAATGCTGATAGCCACTGCAGCATCTTTTGCTGATCGCCTTCAGCATCTCCTTTACAATGTGTAGTGGTGCAGGTAAGGTCTACATGAGGGTGACAACGCTGCCCTGAATGCAGGAGTTGTGCAGCGATATTGTTACCCTATAATAGGAAGCTGCATGGGTTAGAATTTGACTTGAATTTGAGAAAAATGTAGAGTTTGCCTGGGTTGGTGGACTCTCAATAAAGTATTTGCTACTGTATTATATTATAAATCATTAAAGTCTATGTAAACCAAAAATCTGTTACCAGATGTTTGGCATCATGCTTCACTGTACAGAGTTTTCTTAAGATAATTCTTTTTTTTTTTTGTGAATCTGTTGCAAAGTGTTTTACCTATAGAACCTGCCAGTAACAGCACTTCCTGTTGAAGCCACCACTCCAGAACTGGCTGCCGTGCATGTTCATTAGTCATTTATTGGGCCGCCTATCACATACAGTCACCAGCACTCCAGCAGTGTTCCTTTTTTGCAAAAGAACGCAAGATCTCTTCCCCAAGGAGTTTTAGTGATGCAGACCTACTGTATATCCTCGAATATAAGCCGAGTTTTTCAGCATGTTTTTTTTCATGCTGAAAAAGCCCCCCTCGGCTTATACTCGAGTCATGGTCTCACTTACCTTTTCCCCGGTCAGTGTGCATGTGCCGCCGCCGCTCGGGAAAGCCTGTACACATTCGGCTATCCCCGGGCAGACGGCGCATGCGCAGTAACGTGTTGGCTCCAGGCGGCGCCATTTTTAAATGTAAAACGGAAAGGTAAGTGAGACTCCTCTGCAGCACTGCAGGTAAAGGTAAGTGAGAGTCCTGTACCATGCCCTCAGCACTGCATCACCTGTACCATCAGTGCCATGCCTGTACTATCTGTGTCATGCCTGTACCATCTGTGCCATGCCTGTACCATATCTGTGCCATGCCTCTACCATCTGTGCCATGCCTGAACCATTCCCTGTGCCATGCCTGTACCATCTCCTGTACCATGCCCACAGCCCTGCATCTCCTGTACCATGTCCGCAGCCCTTGCACCATGCCCGCAGCCCCTGTTTCGGGTCTCGTGGTGGTCCAGTAGCTGCTGCATTTCCCACCCTAGGCTTATACTCGAGTAAATACGTTTTCCCAGTTTTATGTGGTAAAATTAAGTGCCTCGGCTTATATTCGGGTTGGCTTATACTTGAGTATATACGGTAATTGGCAGTCCAACAGCCAAATAAAGGGACTTGCACAGCAGACTAACAATGCTTTTGCTAATGGCTTAGTGGTGTCATTCTGCATCAGGAAGTGCTGTTACTGGCAGGCCTGTAACAAGACGTGCTGTTACTGGCAGGCACTCCTGGTAAACAACTTTGCCACATATTCACAAAAACAAATTTGTTAAAAGGATTAATTCACTTTTGGGAGCATGTTACACGCTACACCCATATTTAGGATGTAATGTGTAACATGCTCCGACAGTCTCCCCCCCCCCCCGATCCTCCTCCAATCATCCTCCTGTGACAGTGGGAGGGAGTTCTTCTCCCTGCACCTGCTGTCACAATTCAAAAATAGCACGGCTGTGCAGGGCTCCGTTCATTCACAGGGATCTGAAAATGAATGGACTATAAGTACCATCTTCCACTGCGCAGACAGCTTGTAGTTCTCAATGAGCTGCCATGCAACCTAAAACAAAGATTATCTTAATTGTACAGTACAGGACACAGGCAGAATATTTCTAGGCCCTGGGTTATCAGCTGGTATCTTCGGGTGATTGGACACTGGCAAAGCTTTTGAGGACACACCCCTGGGCATTTCCCCTAAAACCCTACCCTACCCCACTCAACGAATGTTCAGTTTTTTGCTAGTATCATAAGGTTAAGGACCTTTTTTACCCTAATGAAGAAATCACTCTTAGCTTAACTACTTTATTATTTAGTAAATCATGCATTTGCAGAACTCCTCTGACAACTATGGCCAGATTACCAGGTCAATAAAGGAACTTCAAAAAAAGGAACCAAGTCAAAAAGCAGAAAACTAAAGCAGCTACCACATCTAAGGACTGGAAATATGCAATATATATTTTTTTTGTTTTTGGGTTTAGATACACTTCAAGTAATCTTATAACTTTGATTATCCATTTACACCTCAACATTTTGGCTTCATTTATATTTTACACCACATTTTCTATGCAATGCCAATGCATTTAAGTTGAGCAGTATACTACAGTATATTACAGAAATCCATATTGTAATTACAATCCAGGATGTGCATAATGGTTACATCCCCTTGGTGTGTCTGCGGAAGGTCATATTTTACACTGCCAATCTACTTTGGAGGCAGAACAGTCTTTAACCCCTGTGACCTACTCTACCTGCTGAAGAAATATAGGCAATAAAACCTAAAATGCATGGTTAAGTTTTATGATGGCAAAAGGCTTAAAGAAATTATAGTTTTGCAGTCTGAGTTTTCTAAAAATAAATTTCTTAAAATCTTTCCTTTGACTCTATTTCATTTTACTTTAATTATTCTAGTTGGTATACTTTAGTAAAACATGATATGAGTAACAATGAATGTTAATATAAAATTTTAAATATGTTGTCAATTTCACGATTGTGCTTCTACTGCTCTTCCATTTTTAATTATTGCAAAGCGGTAAAAGAAACATTTGAATGATAAGTGTAAGAACAGTTGCATGGTTGTTTCTGGCTGTAGTACCTTTGTAGCTACTGATCTGAAACAAGCATGTAGCAAGTGAATGAGCAGCTCTGCATGGTCTGTTCTGGTTCAGCGACTCAAAAAGCATTCAAACCATTAGATCAGCATGATCAGGATCGATCAGGAGGTCAGCAGTTGCAGCTGAAATATTCCTCTTAGTACAGCTTTAAATGGAGAGAGGAACAGAAGATAAGACACTTGCTATAAAGCAATGTACCTGACTCAGTATGCAAGCCATATGTCAGAATGCAAAAAAAACTGGACCAAACCAGAGAACCAGAAGTCCACAAATTGATTGCATACACCAGTTTAATGTGCCATGCAACAAGTGTCCTATCAAGATAAAAACATTCACTTTCACTATGGGGTGGGAAGGAAAGAATAATGGTGGAAGTTGTGAATATCTTCCCCTACTGTCACTGGTCCCCAAAAAGTGTCACTAAAGGCCTGTACACACGTACCGATTGTCAGCCATAAAGATTCGGCCGACGACCGATCGGCCGATTGTAGGCTTGTTAGTATGATGCTTCCGACAGCCGACAGCGCATTTTCGGCCGAACAGAATATGTCGTGCAAGCATTAAAATTTTTGTTGGCCAACACCAGAACAGCCGATTGTTCGCCAGTCAGTACAGATTTCGGCCGACAGACAGCAGATTTGCAAGACTGGGCATGCTCAGAAAAGAAAAAAGACAAGGAAAGTTAACCATCACATGACATCACTTCTGCAGTCGGCTGTTGGCCGACAAAATTCGTGTGCAGTCTTTTGCACTTTTCAACAGACAAGACAGCCCTCGGACAAAAGACGGCCAATCGTTCGGCCGACGATCGGTATGTGTGTACGGGGCTTGAGTGTCCGATTTGTCTGCCACAATGTTGCAGTCCCGATTAAAAATCGCTGATCACCGCCATTTAGTAGAAAAAAAATAAAAAGTCAATAAAACTATCCCATAGATTGTAGACGCTATAATTGTTGTGCAAACCAATCAATATACATTTATTTTCATTTTTTTTTAACCAAAAATATGTAGCAGAATACATATTGGCCTAAATTGATTAAGAAATTCGATTTTTTAAATGATTTTATGGTATGTTTTATAAATTGATATGAAAGGAGTCGCGCTTAATAGAACAGTCAATAAATCCCATAGAAGAAAAACAGCAATGACTGGGAATCACATCACAGCCACATTCAGCCTTGATGGGTATACAGTTCATGAGAATGCGGGGTCATATCACCCAGGTGTATGTTGCAGACAGACGCTTGTGAGAACCTTCACCACATATAGCCTCTTACCAGAGAGAGACGGGGCATACACGGTAAGTAGTTAGAGGACTACTTCGCCTGTATCCAGCAAGTCAGCTCCGGTACGAATCCAATCATCCGGTGTTCACCAATATAAAGGATGTGCTGGCACTTTAAGGACCCGCTCTCAGAGTGTAATGTGGAAAAAGACAAAAGCGGCCCATAGCGTGATACTGTCTAGATATTTATTTGGTAAAAAAAGGTATTGCACTCACCCAAATACAATAGCATCAAGCCTCTAGCCACATCATGGGCAGTGGAACGGTGTAGGGTAATTCCGAGTTCCGGGTATGACGGAGTGACGCTCGTTCCGCTCCTCCCCGAAGCTTTTCGTCGGATGGACGTTCTCAAGGGGGCGTGAGCGAGCGTCGGTGTCATACTACATATAAAGACACCTAATGAGGCCAATAGCATACAGCTGTCAAAACGGGTGGGACAGGAAGCACCGGAAGTGACCTCAGCGCTTCAAACCTGGAGCGCAAACAACTAAAGATACCCGGAAGTGATAAGTGCAGGGGCGCAAATGAACACACCAACTGCAAATATAAAGTTCATATGGCTGCAAAACGTAGCCAGGGAAACAAAATTGAATAGAATCACCCCTTTAACCCGAAACACCGGAAAGACCCCCCCAATCCAAGCAACATAATGGGCTGAGGCATAATGGTTAAAAAATTGATAAAAGATAGAAATTACATAACTTTTATACAACCATATAACATGTAATGATAAAAAACAATCATCTAAACATTCAAATCAATTATTAAAAAGCTATAATAAAAAAGTATAAAATTAAAATAAAAAGGAAAATAAAATTAAAAATCCAGCCATGAAACACACCTTTAAGAGGAAAAGGTAATGGATGTAAACAAAATTGGATACTCAAGGACACTAGCTATTATTCAAAAACGCATTGACGTCCCATTCGATATTCAGGCCAAAGGGCCTGTATACCTTGAGACGGTATATCCATTTTGTTTCAAGTCGTGACACCTCTCTCCTGATATGACACCCTCTCCAATGGGGCTGTAGTACGTCAATGATCATGAAGGAGGTGCCTTTGGGATCCTTGGCATGTTTTAGAGCAAAATGTTTAGAAAGGGAATGTTTAGGGAATCCCTTTCTAATATTGGCCACGTGTTCATTCATCCGCACCTGAAAAGGTCGAATGGTGCGGCCAACATAGTGGAGTCCACATGAGCACGTAATTAGATACACCACATTTTTGGTGGTGCAAGTGGCAAAATGTTCCATCTGATAGGTGTTCCCAGTGACATTAGATGAAAAGTTGGTATATTTTCTAGATTTCAACTTATTTATTTTACAGGTGGAACAACGCCTGCAAGGGTAAAAACCCTTCATCTGAAAGAAAGGGACTGGTCTTTTAGGGGGATCCACAATGTTGGGAGCAATAGATAGTCGCAACGGGGGTAAACCTCTGTATGTGATAGCTGGAACCTCAGGTAGTAACGGTCCCAAGACTCTGTCGCTCCTCAGAACACTCCAGTGTTTCCTTAGGAGTTTCTTTACCAGATAATGCTGGGACGAAAAGCTTGTAAAGAAAGTAAATTTTGGGGGGGCCCTAAAAGGTACAGAGGAGTCCACCGGAACCAATGGTCTGGATGCCGGATCCAGAATATGCTCACGTTGCATGGACCCAATTTCCTTAGCAATGGAATCGAGTTCATCAGGGTTATACCCCTTAGAGACAAAACGTTCCTTCAAGACACCGACCTCGTCCCAATAGTCACATAGCCTGGAACAGTTCCGCCTGATGCGTCGAAACTGACTTTTCGGCACCCCTTTAAGCCATGGGCGGTGATGACAACTGTCCAAGCTAATGTAGCCATTGCGGTCGGTGTCCTTGAAGTGTGTCGAGGTAATCAAATGCCTCCCCTCAACTCTGATACGAAGATCCAAAAAGTTGATCTCACACTCACTGGCCTCATATTTGAGCTCTATGCCCCTGGTGTTGGTATTCAAAGTACACATGAACCGATCCAAAGAGGGGTGATCACCTCTCCAAAGGAGGATGATGTCGTCTATGTAGCGCCTCCATAGGAGGAGCTCCGGGAATACCCCCGAATAGACGACATCATCCTCCCACTTGGCCATGAATAAGTTAGCCATGGAAGGAGCGAATTTGGCTCCCATGGCAACTCCTCTTTGTTGGAGGTAGTACTGTCCCCCGTACCAAAAGTAATTGTGCTTCATAGCAAAATTAAGTAAACAAAGGATAAAATCCTGCTGTCTTTTAGGTATTGGTGAATCCTTAGACAAGAAAAATTCAACCGCTTCCATACCGTCAGAGTGGGAGATGATTGTGTAAAGGGAGGTGACGTCCGCTGTCACCAGCAGACATCCCTCCTCCCACACAATTTCCTTCAAGGTATTAATCACCTGTGTCGTATCCTTCAAATATGAAGGCATGCACGACACAAGTGGCTGAAGAAAATGGTCCACATACCTCCCCACTCTGGAAGTTACGGAGTCCAGGCCACTGATGATAGGCCTACCCGGAGGCCGGACTGGATCCTTATGGATCTTCGGTAGGATGTACATAATTGGAACCCTGGGGGCCACAGGGACCAAAAAGGCTTTTTCTTTTTTGTTAAGAATCCCACTAGAAAAACCTTCCTCCACTATTTTCAAAAGAGAGGATTTATATTTACGAGTGGGATTAACCTGTAAGGGGGAGTAGGTGGTATCGTCCGAGAGGATGTTTAACATTTCCGAATGGTAGGCATCCCTCCCTAGAACCACCAAACCTCCCCCCTTGTCGGCAGGGCGCACAACAATGTCATGTCTACTTTTCAAAGAGTCCAGACCAGTCTTAAACCTCAAATCAAAAGACGATCTAGGGATATGCATCCGATCTAGATCTGCACCCACTACCTCTTTGAAAACATTCAGGGAGGGAACCAAAGCTCCAGGTGGGTTGAAAAGTGAGGCATTTCGCAAAGAGGTATTCTGAAAGCCATTATCATTAGAAGATGTATTAGAAATGGGGTTAACTATAAGATGTCGTTGAATATTGAGCTTCCGTACAAATTTTTGCACGTCAATGAATACCTCAAATTTATTGAGGGAACGTGGTGGAACGTATTTCAAACCTTTGCTCAATACCAACTTTTCATCTTTAGATAGAGGAGCCCCACTTAAATTAAAGATACCAGCCTCATCTACATTTTCCTTCTTTTTGGGTCGTAGTTTCCTCCCCCCTCTGGACCCTCGTTTGGATCTATTGCCCTTTTTGGCCTGGGCTGATCCCTCTGAAAAAAATTGGTATTGGGATTGTTAAATCCACTAGTGGAAGGACCCCCAGGTGTATCAGGACCCCTAGACCTCCAGTTAGGAGAATCCTGGTATCCTGTACTCCTCCTGTCCTGAGGGTATTGATTATAATCTCTAGAAGGTACTTCAGTAGGGTAATGGGTGATATATCTATTATCACCATAGCCACCATACCCATATGGTTGTTCAGACTGATATTGAGTATATGGTTGGTGATCATGGGGATAACGACCACCTCCCCGTTTTCCGTTAGTGGGTGCAGATCTAGATCGGATGCATATCCCTAGATCGTCTTTTGATTTGAGGTTTAAGACTGGTCTGGACTCTTTGAAAAGTAGACATGACATTGTTGTGCGCCCTGCCGACAAGGGGGGAGGTTTGGTGGTTCTAGGGAGGGATGCCTACCATTCGGAAATGTTGAACATCCTCTCGGACGATACCACCTACTCCCCCTTACAGGTTAATCCCACTCGTAAATATAAATCCTCTCTTTTGAAAATAGTGGAGGAAGGTTTTTCTAGTGGGATTCTTAACAAAAAAGAAAAAGCCTTTTTGGTCCCTGTGGCCCCCAGGGTTCCAATTATGTACATCCTACCGAAGATCCATAAGGATCCAGTCCGGCCTCCGGGTAGGCCTATCATCAGTGGCCTGGACTCCGTAACTTCCAGAGTGGGGAGGTATGTGGACCATTTTCTTCAGCCACTTGTGTCGTGCATGCCTTCATATTTGAAGGATACGACACAGGTGATTAATACCTTGAAGGAAATTGTGTGGGAGGAGGGATGTCTGCTGGTGACAGCGGACGTCACCTCCCTTTACACAATCATCTCCCACTCTGACGGTATGGAAGCGGTTGAATTTTTCTTGTCTAAGGATTCACCAATACCTAAAAGACAGCAGGATTTTATCCTTTGTTTACTTAATTTTGCTATGAAGCACAATTACTTTTGGTACGGGGGACAGTACTACCTCCAACAAAGAGGAGTTGCCATGGGAGCCAAATTCGCTCCTTCCATGGCTAACTTATTCATGGCCAAGTGGGAGGATGATGTCGTCTATTCGGGGGTATTCCCGGAGCTCCTCCTATGGAGGCGCTACATAGACGACATCATCCTCCTTTGGAGAGGTGATCACCCCTCTTTGGATCGGTTCATGTGTACTTTGAATACCAACACCAGGGGCATAGAGCTCAAATATGAGGCCAGTGAGTGTGAGATCAACTTTTTGGATCTTCGTATCAGAGTTGAGGGGAGGCATTTGATTACCTCGACACACTTCAAGGACACCGACCGCAATGGCTACATTAGCTTGGACAGTTGTCATCACCGCCCATGGCTTAAAGGGGTGTGCCGAAAAGTCAGTTTCGACGCATCAGGCGGAACTGTTCCAGGCTATGTGACTATTGGGACGAGGTCGGTGTCTTGAAGGAACGTTTTGTCTCTAAGGGGTATAACCCTGATGAACTCGATTCCATTGCTAAGGAAATTGGGTCCATGCAACGTGAGCATATTCTGGATCCGGCATCCAGACCATTGGTTCCGGTGGACTCCTCTGTACCTTTTAGGGCCCCCCCAAAATTTACTTTCTTTACAAGCTTTTCGTCCCAGCATTATCTGGTAAAGAAACTCCTAAGGAAACACTGGAGTGTTCTGAGGAGCGACAGAGTCTTGGGACCGTTACTACCTGAGGTTCCAGCTATCACATACAGAGGTTTACCCCCGTTGCGACTATCTATTGCTCCCAACATTGTGGATCCCCCTAAAAGACCAGTCCCTTTCTTTCAGATGAAGGGTTTTTACCCTTGCAGGCGTTGTTCCACCTGTAAAATAAATAAGTTGAAATCTAGAAAATATACCAACTTTTCATCTAATGTCACTGGGAACACCTATCAGATGGAACATTTTGCCACTTGCACCACCAAAAATGTGGTGTATCTAATTACGTCCTCATGTGGACTCCACTATGTTGGCCGCACCATTCGACCTTTTCAGGTGCGGATGAATGAACACGTGGCCAATATTAGAAAGGGATTCCCTAAACATTCCCTTTCTAAACATTTTGCTCTAAAACATGCCAAGGATCCCAAAGGCACCTCCTTCATGATCATTGACGTACTACAGCCCCATTGGAGAGGGTGTCATATCAGGAGAGAGGTGTCACGACTTGAAACAAAATGGATATACCGTCTCAAGGTATACAGGCCCTTTGGCCTGAATATCGAATGGGACGTCAATGCGTTTTTGAATAATAGCTAGTGTCCTTGAGTATCCAATTTTGTTTACATCCATTACCTTTTCCTCTTAAAGGTGTGTTTCATGGCTGGATTTTTAATTTTATTTTCCTTTTTATTTTAATTTTATACTTTTTTATTATAGCTTTTTAATAATTGATTTGAATGTTTAGATGATTGTTTTTTATCATTACATGTTATATGGTTGTATAAAAGTTATGTAATTTCTATCTTTTATCAATTTTTTAACCATTATGCCTCAGCCCATTATGTTGCTTGGATTGGGGGGGTCTTTCCGGTGTTTCGGGTTAAAGGGGTGATTCTATTCAATTTTGTTTCCCTGGCTACGTTTTGCAGCCATATGAACTTTATATTTGCAGTTGGTGTGTTCATTTGCGCCCCTGCACTTATCACTTCCGGGTATCTTTAGTTGTTTGCGCTCCAGGTTTGAAGCGCTGAGGTCACTTCCGGTGCTTCCTGTCCCACCCGTTTTGACAGCTGTATGCTATTGGCCTCATTAGGTGTCTTTATATGTAGTATGACACCGACGCTCGCTCACGCCCCCTTGAGAACGTCCATCCGACGAAAAGCTTCGGGGAGGAGCGGAACGAGCGTCACTCCGTCATACCCGGAACTCGGAATTACCCTACACCGTTCCACTGCCCATGATGTGGCTAGAGGCTTGATGCTATTGTATTTGGGTGAGTGCAATACCTTTTTTTACCAAATAAATATCTAGACAGTATCACGCTATGGGCCGCTTTTGTCTTTTTCCACATTACACTCTGAGAGCGGGTCCTTAAAGTGCCAGCACATCCTTTATATTGGTGAACACCGGATGATTGGATTCGTACCGGAGCTGACTTGCTGGATACAGGCGAAGTAGTCCTCTAACTACTTACCGTGTATGCCCCGTCTCTCTCTGGTAAGAGGCTATATGTGGTGAAGGTTCTCACAAGCGTCTGTCTGCAACATACACCTGGGTGATATGACCCCGCATTCTCATGAACTGTATACCCATCAAGGCTGAATGTGGCTGTGATGTGATTCCCAGTCATTGCTGTTTTTCTTCTATGGGATTTATTGACTGTTCTATTAAGCGCGACTCCTTTCATATCAATTTTTGTATACATCCAGCTGTATGAGTTCGCTGCTATAAGGGCGCGGGTTTTATATGTATATTTTATGTTTTATAAATTGTGGTTCTTTTTTTATTTATAGCGCAAAAAAATAAAAACTGCAGAGGTGATTGTATATCACCAAAAGAAAGCACTATTTGTGGGAAAAAAAAATACATCAAGTTTATTTGGGTTCAGCGAGCCTTCCACGGCTCTGCCTGGGTCTCCCGTCCCACCGGGAGACCCGAGCACCTAGTCGGTACGTCCGCCAGCTGGATGGAGTCCCGATCTAAGCCGAATGTGGCTTTGATCGGGTCTCCGATGACGTAACCCGGAGGTGGCGTCCATGATGTCAAGTCCGGGTTACTCGGCTACTAAAGGCGGCAGTTTAAAAAAACGAGTGTATTCAAAAATGCAGTTTTTGTCTACTTTTAGACCCTCGATCCCTCCATAAAGAGTATGTTGCTGTCACAAGGGATGTTTACATAAGTGACCAGATTTTTATTTTTTTAAAACCTGTGTTAAAGTTAAAAATAAAATAAATAGGAAAGAAAAAAAAATGTTAGACGCCCCCCCCCCTCGCCGTTCGCTCGCGCACGAAAGAAAACGTATATGGAAGTCACGCCGCAAATTAAATCACTGTTCAAACCACACATGTGAGGTATCACCGCGATCGCCAGAGCGTGAGCAATAATTAAAATAAAAGAGCTACACTCTAACTCTAAACTGGTAACCGCTAAAAAAAATTAAAGCGAAGCCTATTGAGACTTCTATTGACTGTAGTTTGTCGCCATTCCACGGGTGTACGCAATTTTAAACCGTAACATGTTGGGTATCTATTTACTCGGCGTGACATCATCTTTCACAATATAGAAAAAAAATGGGTTAACTTTATGGTTTAGTTTTTTTTAAATGCAGTGAAATGTGATTTTCCGTAATTTTTCCAAAAAAATGGCGTTTTAAAGACCGCTGCGCAAATACCGCATTACAAAAAATATTGCAATGACCACCATTTTATTCTCCAGAGTCTTTGCTAAAAAATATATATAATGTTTGGGGGTTCTAAGTAATTTTCTAGCAAAAAATACTGATTTTAACTTTTATTCTATCCTGTTTTACAATGTCTTTTTCTGGTTTTCTCTCCAAAAGTACGAACCATCTTTGTTCAAGCATAATCCAGGAACAGCATCTACTTCCCTGACTGAACCCTTGAACCCAATCATGTAAATTCTATTGCATGTGCAGTTCTGGTCTGCCTGTCACAGATTACCTCCTGTTGTAGCACCTCACTTTGTAACTTGCTACAAAGTTACAGTGTGGCAATCAGATCAGTGGGAAATGAGGCTGTCAAAAGGCTTCCTTTTGCCAGCAGTAGATGGGGGAAATCATCTCAGCCTCAGCAAAGTTATTGACTGGAGCCCAAGAATGGCTTTTTATTGATAAAGGTGGAACGATATTGAAACATGAAATGGTTTCTATAAACAGTGCCTTGCGAAAGTATTCGGCCCCCTTGAACTTTGGGACCTTTTGCCACATTTCAGGCTTCAAACATAAAGATATAAAACTGTAATATTTTTTGAAGAATCAAAAACAAGTGGGACACAACCATGAAGTGGAATGAAATTTATTTGATATTTCAAACTTTTTTAACAAATTAAAACCTGAAAAATTGGGCGTGCAAAATTATTCAGCCCCCTTAAGTTAATACTTTGTAGCGCCACATTTTGCTGCGATTACAGCTGTAAGTCGCTTGGGGTATGTCTCTATCAGTTTTGCAAATCGAGAGACTGAAAACAGCTCGAGCTCAGTGAGGTTGGATGGAGAGCGTTTGTGAACAGCAGTTTTCAGTTCTTTCCACAGTTTCTCGATTGGATTCAGGTCTGGACTTTGACCTGGCCATTATAACACCTGGATGTGTTTATTTGTGAACCATTCCATTGTAGATTTTGCTTTATGTTTTGGATCATTGTCTTGTTGGAAGACAAATCTCCGTCCCAGTCTCAGGTCTTTTGCAGACTCCATCAGGTTTTCTTCCAGAATGGTCCTGTATTTGGCTCCATCCATCTTCCCATCAAATTTAACCATCTTCCCTGTCCCTGCTGAAGAAAAGCAGGCCCAAACCATGATGCTGCCACCACCATGTTTGACAGTGGGGATGGTGTGTTCAGGGTGATGAGCTGTGTTGCTTTTACGCCAAACATAACGTTTTGCATTGTTGCCAAAAAGTTTGATTTTGGTTTCATCTGACCCGAGCACCTTCTTCCGCTTGGTGTGTCTCCCAGGTGGCTTGTGGCAAACTTTAAACAACACTTTTTATGGATATCTTTAAGAAATGGCTTTCTTCTTGCCACTCTTCCATAAAGGCCAGATTTGTGCAGTATACGACTGATTGTTGTCCTATGGACAGAGTCTCCCACCTCAGCTGTAGATCTCTGCAGTTCATCCAGAGTGATCATGGGCCTCTTGACTGCATCTCTGATCAGTCTTCTCCTTGTATGAGCTGAAAGTTTAGAGGGACGGCCAGGTCTTTGTAGATTTGCAGTGGTCTGATACTCCTTCCATTTCAATATTATCGCCTGCACAGTGCTCCTTGGGATGTTTAAAACTTGGGAAATCTTTTTGTACCCAAATCCAGCTTTAAACTTCTCCACAACAGTATCTGGGACCTGCCTGGTGTGTTCCTTGTTCTTTATGATGCTCTCTGCGCTTTAAACGGACCTCTGATACTATCACAGTGCAGGTGTATTTATACGGAGACTTGATTACACACAGGTGGATTCTATTTATCATCATTAGTCATTTAGGTCAACATTGGATCATTCAGAGATTCTCACTGAACTTCTGGAGAGAGTTTGCTGCACTGAAAGTAAAGGGGCTGAATAATTTTGCACGCCCAATTTTTCAGTTTTTTTATTTGTTAACAAAGTTTGAAATATCCAATAAATTTCGTTCTACTTCATGATTGTGTCCCACTTGTTGTTGATTCTTCATAAAAAATTACAGTTTTATATCTTTATGTTTGAAGCCTGAAATGTGGCAAAAGGTCGCAAAGTTAAAGGGGGCCGAATACTTTCGCAAGGCACTGTATTGTAACATGCCAGGAATGTATGCATATATACTTGCAAACTTACTGAAAAGGCTGCTTTAGAGCTATTTTAGGATTACAATTCCTCTCACTTTTTGGTTTAAAGCTGAGAAGAGAGACCAGGAAAGATAAATATAAAATGAACTATAAAAAAAAAAAAAGCTGCATCCTTTCGGTTATTACCTTTGTAAGAGACTTCTGTGATATTTTGAAGTGCATCTGTGCCCTGACTATTCACATTAACCAAGTTACATATTTTTAAAAGAACTTTAACCATAAGGCTTATGGTGGACCTGAACTGCTTGCTACTGGCCACCTCCTTAAAGCGGAACTTCACCCAAAAGGGTAAGTTCCATTATTTTGCCTTCCCCCCTCCTCTTTAACTTTTGGGCACTTTTTTTTTCTATGGGCCATCTAAACTAGATGCGTGTGCAATTTGCTCTCTCCTTCTCTAGCTGACCTCAATAGCAGGCACTCAGAGCCATTCAAATTGTGTGCAGCAAACTCTCTCCTGCTGCAGCAGCAGAGTTCACCTGGAGAAGGAAGACCGTGCACTGCACACACTTGCAGTTTAAATGGTCCAGAGTGGCACATTTTAGATCATACACCAGTGGTTGCTGGTACTCCATGGGCTGGGGGGGGGGGCGGCAGATGGACCACACCATACCCCCCCGGACCACACCAGCTCCAGCCTGCACTGTCCTCCCCCCTGTCCCTGGCCGCCGGCTCACTCACTCTGGGCAGGCAGCGGCTTCCCCCTCAGTCTCCGCCCTCCTCCTCTTCTGCTCCTTGGCCAATAGCATGGCTTTTCTTTTCAGCCAATCAGGAAACGCATCTCAGGACCCACTTCCTGATTGGCCAGGAGGAGAATCAGTGTGGCAATAGGGAATATTAATTTGCTATTGTCACACAACTGGGTGGGCTCAGGGCGCAGTGCTCTGCGCCCCGAGCCTACCCTTTTTTGAAGCCTATTAGAGCCTCTGGCTTTAATCACGTGCTTAAAAAAAAAACATTGGAATCCATGCGTCCGGCGCCCTGCATGTAGATTAGGGGGCCGTGCACATGGATAGGGGGGGGCGGCGCCCCTGCGCCCCCAATAGATGGGTCGCCACTGTCATATACATAACCACCCCCAAATCTCATTCACATTCACAACTACAATTCCCATAATGAAAATGACGGTGTCTTGAAGCAGTGCCGGACTGTGAAAGGAAATTACAGAACTGTTTGCTTAAAGTTTCATTAAACCCAAACTATGAAAAACTCTCATTACATGCTATATAACAGAATGTTCATACTGAAAGCCACTTAAGAATTTGCTTTGTGTAGAGTAAGATATACCTGGTTGATTCTGCCTTCAGCTGTCCCTCCCATATTCTCTGTGTCCCCACTGCAGGTTGAGATTGTGTAGAACAAGTGGTGTCCTATACAGAGCATGCTCTGTTTCAGTTCCTTTCTAATCGCTTAATTACCTTTTTTTTCCTATCTGTGCAGCCCACATGACTTTAGATTCACACATGTTGGCATATACACAGTGGTAAATGAAACTCCCCTCCCTTCTTCTCCTTGTCCTCCTATTGCTAAACACTATAAGGGGGGGATATAGTATGCTGATTGACTACATTCACAAAAAGCTTAGTTTTAATATTAATCAGTATTAAACATATCAAATGTAATTGCTAATACCTGTAAAGTAAACAAAAAGAGCCTTGGATGCAGATACCATCTGAACAGAATGAAAGCTCATCCCTGACTCTACTTACACCATACTAATGCATAAAAAATACACATTTCATGTTCGATAAAGATTTATTGGGAGCTGTAAAAAAGTTATTTGTTATTTATATTTTAATTAGAATTGGCTTCTGAAACTTTTTTTTTTTAGTCATGTGCCTGGCACAGTAGCAATCAGGGCTGTGCAGACACATTTTGGCACTGTAGAGAGTATACATTAGCAGAATAATAGAAGCCCCTCCCAAGGATCATTCCCTGCAGATGCCAAAGAACAGGGAAAGATCCCGTGACCGCACAATAGCGCTGCATGAGTAAGGTACTTAGCGTTTTTTTTAAAAACAAGCAAAATACAGTGGCATGATATACAGTATATGATTTTTGTGAATCAATTATGGCAATCAACACTTCTCTGTTTAGTATCACTCTAATACCAACTCCAGGTGACTGGCTGTAGCTCTTTTGTTCTAAGTTAAAGCTATGACTTTAAAGACTGCAAAAAAAGGTAGATTTCTCATAAACTAGTATGTTTTAACGCAAACAATTAGCATGTTTATAATGTACATATGTAACTTGGATACCAGCGTCCTGCTTTAATTGTGTTGTAAATGCAAAAAATATTATGTTGGCAGCAAATAAACAATATGATTTGCATGGCAAGCTCTGTTTATTGTTAAAAGTTTAGACATTACTGGAAGGGTTTGTCAGTTGCATGTTGATTTCTTTATATAGAGTTCGGATCATATCTAAAATGACAGATAAGCCATCTGGAAACTTTCAAGATATGGTCCTTGCTTTATGAAGCAATCAATAATGCTGATGCAAATGAACAAAAAAGATGTTTGCCTGTGCTTCTTCTCGAGAAGAATTCTACTACTTGATTAATGAATACAAGCAGACAAATTTCCTTGGCCATATCCTATAATTAAGAATAGCAATGATATTATTTAGCTGTAGTCATTTACATTATGCTACTACAAATCTCTTTAGTACTCTAATACCTTTCATTGTAATGCTTTTTGAAAGCATGTAATAAACTATGAATATGGATGCATGTACTGATTGCTTCTACGTCTGTCTTCTAAATATGTCTATTGCAAGTAGCTGTTTGATGTAATTATAGGTCTTTAATACATGGTCCTATAGTTTAAGTAGACCTGAAGCCAAAATGTTTTTTTCATTTTTGACTATTTTTTTACTATTTTTATCTGTCCCTCTTTGGGGTGATTTTCCCTTTACTTACTGTCCCATAGTTGCAACAGAAAGTGACATGAACTTAGTGAAATTTCTAGTAGTCACCAGGGTCTCCAGAACTAGTGTCTCCTCTAAAAACTTGGGATTTTCTTTTACGATCACCAGGACAAATGGGGTGAATCTCCTTAAAGGGGACACAGACAGCAATACAAACTTGACCTGCTTTATAATTACTTGTGATCCTATTGAAAGTAAAAAAAAATATATAAAATTGCCTTTAGTTATACTATGTGATTATGATTTTTAGTTTTCAGTAGCAGTCCAGTATGGGATTACTTCTTTTTTTATTTATTTATCTTTTATTTTTATTTTTTTTAGAAATCTTTATTTTGCCAAATTTCCAAACACATTTTTTCTTACATAGTACCCTAAGAACAAAAATAAGGGAACAGAATCACGGTGCTCACAATACATATTATTGAGCAATATAATCATAGAGGGAATACAATGATACATATATTTTCCATTGAGATAAGGTATATAACATTTAACTTCATGTCTCATCAATAATTAAACTGTATGCATGATCTGTACTTCTTAAAGCTGCCTACATTGATTGAAACTCAGCAGATTCAGCAGGGTCTGGCCAAATTTCGATCCATGTGTAGCAGGATTCCCAGCCATTTTGCTGGATATGGGTCCGCCAGGGTTATCGCTAGCAACAGTAGCACAATTAGGCATATTCCCCAAGTGTGAGCACTGAGACAAAAATCAGTCCAGTATCTTTGGGTTTTTTGGTTTATTGAGAACTTGGATGGGAGAAGGGATGAGTGGGATACTCTTCTGGCTCAACTATGCACAATATTAAGGGGACAACTGAAAAAATACCTGCTGACGCTGACTTGACGCTGGCTGAATGCCGGTCAATGCCGGTTGGCGCTAATAAATGCTGACTTGCGGTCTGTTAGCACTGAACTGACTCCTGTCACTTTCTTGTGGCACAAAGTCCTTGTAGAAGCTCCCTTAACACTTTCCTTTGAGGTAGCTACTTGTACATCTGCTGCAATGCTTAATACTTCAGGGTCTGCATCGGCACCCTCTTGACACACACACACACTTCTCTTCAGGGCTTAGACTCAGGCACCCCCTTTCTAAGATTTATCCTGATTTGCTGGCTCCTGGATCCTTCTGACCTTCTGGAGCGATCCCCTATCCTAGGCAGACCCCTGGGCAGTTTACAGTACTCACAACACTGCTTTCCTGGAAACTTCTGCCCCAGCAGCTCCACTCGGTCCACAACACACTGGATCTTTCTCTACAGCTCAGCTCAACCTTCTGTCCTCTAGGCCGACCGCCAAGCACACCTTTCCTGACGCTGACAGGAGGAAAGACAGCCGTCACCCTCCTCCTGGGACTCAGCTCCTCGCCAAAGACACCCTGTCATGTGCTTCCCTCAGACTTATATTCCCTCCCAGGATGCACTGTGGCAGATTCTGCCTTCTGGGGTAGATACAAGCCCTGGTGTGCTATTGGCCTGGTTTCCTCCACTGTCCAATGAGAGCCCTCATTGGATACAGTGGGGAGTCTCCCCAAGCTCAACAGTCACACCTAGAAACACATGACAGCCCAGCTGAACAATTAGCCCCCCTGATAAGCAGACAGGGCCTCCCTTATGGTTTTCCTAGCACCTACCTAGGAGGGTGCTACACATGTATAGGTGATAGACTTCTGTACAGCCACCCTGTCATTTATTTGTCATTCATTTAGCACCACAGGCTATGCTATGCCAGCTATAGCTAATCAGAATATTCTGATGGGGGAAAGTCTCCCCGCTGTCAAAAAACAATAGCTCAGCAGAGAGGTTTCCATCATCCACATCGAGTGTGCAGATGGGGGAACCACAATCAAGTCATTTTTTTAAAGAAAAAAAAAGAAATGACTTATGTATGGGCTGCTTTACATGCAAACCATAAAGCTCTATGGGTGTCAGGGGCAGTAATAAGGCATTTTGCAACAGTCTGTCCCTGAGAGAACTAGGAGTTTCCCAGAGGGCATGAGTCAGTTGAGCATTGTGAGAGTCTGGGGGAATAATAAAAGGTAGGTACGAGGGTGGGATGTGTGAGTAAAGAAGGAGGGGGGCTGGAATTGGTGCAGGTAGTAGAGAGGAATTAAGAAAAATTGTTTCAGGAAGTTAAAGTGTTTGTTACCCTAAAAAAAAAAAAAAAAAAAAAAAAAAAAAAAACCACGGATCCTGTTCCTTTAAAGCATGTTATACAGCACAGTTCTTGTGCTGTGTAATATGGCCCATTCTATCACCTGAAATACCTGGCTTATTCTGCCTGGCTCTTCCCTCCCCTCTGTAAACTGACCACGGTTTATCATGGCTGCTGAGCCCTGACACTGTGATAAGTTTACATGCCCCTGTCGTCCCAAGCTCTCTTCTGTTCTCTCTGTCCTCCTCAACCCCTCCCCTCCCTGCCTGTCAGCTCCTAACAGTGCCAGCCCCCTCCCCTCCTGCTGCTAAAATTACTTTTGATTCTAAATATAATCCTCTTTGTTTCCTAATGCTATGTGCCACATTGTCTGTGTTTTTTATAAACAAAATGACGGGTTTACCTAATTTTAGAGCGACGCTCGGTGCTCACGTGACTGGCTGTCTCTCTCTTCTCTCCTCCTGACTGACATCAGCGAGGGATCCTCTGCCCTGCCCACTGCAGCTGTCAGGCCAAGAGAGGAGAGAGCCAGCCGGTCATGTGAGCACCAAGCAGCGCTCTGAAATCAGGTAAAGCCGGCATTTTTTTTTAATAAAACAGACATTGTGACACATAGCATTAGGAAACAAAGAGGATTATATGTACATTAGACAGTGGCTTAACAACCACTTTAAAGGAAAAGGGGAGGGGGGAGCCTGGCATTAGGAAGGAATACCAAACAGGGGGCTACTACCATCCCATCCTCCATCACAAAATGGGAAGGGGGAGGGGTATAGACATTTTGATTAGTCTGCTAGGATTAATTTGAATTTCTCTGTGAAGGAATATTCATTCCAATAAAACCATAAGCACAACATTTTTCTACTGTACCTTTCTGAGAACTTGTTAAGTCTTCCATGCGTCTGATGTCTCCAACTTGGTGAATCCATTAATGAATTGATGAGGGTGAAGGGGACTTCCATTTTACAGGGATGCAGGAACATGGTGCAATGATTAAATGATGCCCTACTGAATTTTTGTAAGCTGTCATAGATATCTTATTATGGTGACAGTCAGTGAAGTTTTGGGTGATGGAATGAACTCGTTGAAGAACAGTTGAAGGGCATGGCAAGCCTGGAAGATGTGTAGCATGTCTTTTGGTGATGCACCACATCTCCAGCAGTTCATGGGCATTGAAGGGTAAATTGTTTGTAGCTTGGTAAGCATATGATACCAATAAGTAAAAATTTTAAAAGCTGATGAATGATTTAGAGGAAAGGGTTACAATTTTCCCTCTTTCTGGGAGTAATTAATGAAACATTTCTCTCTGTACAGGTTGTCCTAAAGTAGCACAGGCCTTTAACAGAAACCTTAGCCTACCTAACATTGTTTTGCCTGATGCAAGGGTTAAGTTGTCTAGAGATGTTTACAAACTTATAGTATTAGCACATGTATCTCGTAATTTTGTGTGTATGACTAGACTTTGATATGTATGGATGTTTCATTGAGTATGGGTATGTGTACATATAAGTGTGTGTGGGTGCACACGTATGTATAAATGTTTATGTGCAAAATAAACTGTGTGCTATTTTAATCTTGTAAACCTTAAACTGGGGACAAATTCATTGTATGCTGTACATACTTGGCCAATAAAGCTGATTCTGATACCAATAAGGAAATCCTGAAATGAAATGCAGCCATATAAATATTCTCTTGAATTGTAATTTAATGGAGCAGTAAAGGAAAAGTAAACATATCAAATAGCTTAATTTTCTTATAGTTCACCACATAATGAAGCCATTTGTCATCCAATTTGTGTGGCTCATAAGTTGAAATGGCCTTCCCTGTGAAACAAAAATGTAAACAAACCCACACCGCAAAACTCCTGGATGATGTAAACAAATTTATGGGTTCAAGCCAGGATCCACAGATATAGTGCCCAAAGTATTCAACCTCTTGGCTATCACCAGGTTTAAATTATTTTATTATAGATGTTGATGCTTGTCATGGTCAAATGTACACCCACAGCACAGTTCAAATGGTCACGCCATGGCATGCTGCTATGACCTTTGGGTTAGCATCTGTCTGGATCAGACGTGTTATGCAAACCTCTTCAGGTATTATTCCTTACTCAGTTTACATAATTTCCCCTGCTTTCTGCAACCTCATGCAGAAGATGTACTGTCAGAAAAACATAATTTTAGTTGTCTTTTATTGATTTAAAGCATATAAAATATTGATTTTTGTGTGTTTTTTTTTTTTTTTTTTTAGTATTAGGCTGAAAATATTGATATTATTTTGAGTTTTGTTTTCAACAAATGTACACTCGAACAGTCTGTTTTTACAGTATCACTTGCTCTGTGCGGTTTCAGTCATTGATTATTTGTGACTATATTTTTTAAAAGCAGATATGGCTTTATAATTAGGTGAAGAAATGAACACCCCCACATGGTAGGGTTGATTTTTTTCATGATTTATTTTACATGGCACATGATTTGGTATTATTTTCACTTTGGATATTCACTTTACTTCATCTGATTCACTAAGATAAATAAACATTTGCTTTGCAAAGCTCACATTCTCTGCTTCTTTAATAAATTATTAGGTAGAGGAAAGGGTCTGCAAGAAGCTTGTACCCATGATCCACTGATCACAACTGCAATACATTTACAGTCTCCCATAAAAGAATAAATAATTGCACATGTTTTACTGCAAAATGTGTTTATTCATTTATTTTTTTTACATATTATACCTGATCGATGCCCCCAGAATCTGGAAATCACTGAAGTAGACACCAATATTTCAGTGATCTCCACTTGTTTCTAGGGCCTGTGATGAGCAGCTGTTCTGATGCATTGTGAAGGCAGGAGATTAGCATGGACACCATTCAGGGTATGCTTTGCATTTCCTTGAATGAATGCAAACCATTCTCAGATTATGTGAGGTGGAAAGGAGGGATGGTGACATCCAAAGCTCCACCTTGTCCAATCAGGGAATGCTTTGCATTTATTCTGAAAATGCAAAGTATTTTCTAATTGGTGCCCTTGTCAAGTGGCTGACCTCCAGTATTCACAATGCATTAGGCCAGGACTTGGAAGCAAGTGGAGATCAGTGGAGTAAAGGTGTCTTCTTAACCACTTCTGGACTGGAAGATTTTCCCTCTTAATGACCAGGCCATTTTTTGCGATTCGGCACTGCGTTATTTTAACAGACAATTGTGCGGTTGTTCATTGCTGAACCCAAATAAAATTGATGTACTTTTTCTCCCACAAATAGAGCATTCTTTTGGTGGTATTTGATCACCTCTGCAATTTTAATTTTTCTCGCTATGACCAAAAAAAAAGAGTGACAATTCTAGAAAAAAAAACAATATTTTTCAGTTTCTGCTATACAACATTCCCCAAAAAAACAACATTAGACCGCCGTTCTCTCTCCACGGGGAGCGATCCGGGAGATCACATGGTCTTGTACCACTTGATTGGTAACTAAGAAAAAGGTGTTTTCTTTCCAAACTTTTTGCTTTTTTCTTCGTTTATATAGCAAAAAATAAATATACCCAGTGGTGTTTAAAAACCACCAAAAGAAAGCTCTTTCTGCCTCACAGTGTTGCATGCCTGAGAAATTGTCGCTCAAAGTGTGACATCACCAAAAGCTGAAAATTTACTGGACTGACTGGAAGGGGGTTAAAGTGTCTGGACTGAAATTAAATCTTCTTCTTTTGACAATAATTAATTACTTTCTCCTTAGTTAACCTTTATTGCTCATTGCTTTGGTAACGCTTTGTCATGCAATTGTTACAAAATGTGTATTTTCTTTTGTTAAATGTGCCTTTTATATGAAATTGTTGCAAAATGTGTATTTTCTTTTGTTAAAGGTGCCTTTTATATTTTTTAAATTATATTAAAGTTATAGTGACAGGACTGTAAGTGGCTTTTATTATACAATGGGTTTTTTTTTTTTTTATCTGTAAGTTGATTTATTGCATAGGAGTTTTCTTATAAAATGTACATGAAATATCAAATAGGTGGAGAATCCTTATTTGCATGTCTATAATTCACATTAATCATTATTTTAACTTTATCTCAAATAGCTTTGTTTTTCGTATCACATTTCACAGTTAATGCCTGAAAAAGGCTTGCAGTATTTTAATTACTGAAATTGTGTCTAGATATTTTAGTAAATTTAATTTTACATACAAAATACTGTAAAATAAAGCACACACTGTAAATTCATTATCACAGTACACCCTTTAGTTAAATGATTTCTAAAAAATGACAAAAAAAAAATGCACAGAAATTAAAATGCCACTTGTGCTATGCTTTTTAATGGACACTATTGCATGGGAATAAAGCTGTTTTCACCGGCATTAGCATTATCAGTAAACCTATGCAGTTTTGTGAGGGTTCCGAATGTCATTGTTGAGGTATATAGATTGTACTGACCTTTTTAATGACCTTGGGAAAGTACATAGTAATGGATCCAAAATTTGTATTTCTAAAGTAGGCTACAGGTGACCAATTAATGCACGGAGACTCACTATTTAAGTCACATGATTTGAATAGTGATTTGACATATTAGAAATCACATTAAATGTTGCTTTAAGTTGGAAAGCAAGGCAGGATAACATTTATATATTTTCCCATCAGTTTCAGCACCCAGGCTCAGGCAATGTATCATATTGACTAATATGCCATTAAGTGTCTATGTGCAAATCATGTATTGATTTGTCAGAAGGAAGCTTTATTGTCTGTCTACATAACTAATGCATACAAATAGTCACCATCACCATTTGCCTTGAAATATATTAGTGTATCCATAAACAACTTATTAAATTAAAATTGAAATTTTACTTGAACACATTTTGTATGTGCCCAGTAAATGTGTTTCTTCCAGTTCAAAAATATTGTATTGATTCTTTTATGTAGGAAAGTAATGATGGGGCAATATGAAGGCTTGAAAATGTTTGCATGCCTAATTTGAAGTATTTTTGACAACAAAGTCATTTCACTTTAAAACTGAGTGCCATAATTAGCTTAGCTATCTTACATAGTTATTTAAAGATTTTCCCTTAATTAGATATGAATTTACTTAATATTACATTAAAGATTAAAGATTTAATGGGATGGATTCCCTTGAGCATCTGAACATAGCTTAAGGGAGTAACCACTTGTAACATGAAACCAAAATAAAGATAGGTTGGCTGCATTTATATTACTGTATGCATTCTATATACACTTTAAAATGTTCAATGGGTTATAAAGATAAAAAGTATATATATATATAGATATATATATATAATGATACTCATGATACAATGGTTTGCTTTTTTCCACATTGAGGTTTGAAGATAAAGAGGGATTGTCATGTATACTGGTTGGTGCAGGTGAGGAAATAATTCAAATTTAGGTTTAAAACAAAACTCTAAGCTGAGGGACTGGCCAAGGTGATGCCACTCAGAATCCCTGGCAGTTTGTTTATTTCAGCATTCTGCCATCAGGTAGCAGATCATGGATTGATGAGGATTGACATTGCCAAATGCCATGATTGATTAAAGACTCACATTGTTGGATTGCATGATTGACAATGGATATACATGTGGAGCAATATTGACATCTATTGATTGAACTTTGATGGACACCACAATTAAACAGTTCTGATTTTAGCAATGTGACTCGTTAAATGCTTCTTCTAAACATGAGTAACCTATATGCTTTTCCTAAATATGAGTAACCTATATGTTGTTCCTAAATATGAGTAACCTACATGAGCACTGTTCCAGCTGATGTGTTTGATCCATATGGGTACATGTGGCTGATATGATTGCTGAAGGACTTTGTGTGGATTGTATCTGTATCTACAGATTCAATCTGGTTAAGCACATTCATCTGGGTTAGGTATTTCATTTTTGAAGGACCAAAAAACAGTAAGCCTTGAATACTGGCTCATTATAGTAATATCCCTTAATATTCTCCTCTGATTAAAGTGACTGAATGTGTGTACTAACTATGTGAGCTTAATGACGGCTTTGGATTCACATATTGTATCCACTTACTGACTGAGCACTGTAGTTTTACAGTTTGGCTCCAGCACCTACTAATCATCAGTTCCTGGCAAATGATTTATGGCCAGGGCCCGCCAATTGTTGGAGCATGTGCAGGAGAGAGCTTTGTGTATCTAAACATCACAAAGCTCTCTTCTGACAGCGGCGATATACCAGTTTGTGTGACTCTGCAAAGCAGGGGATAAAAAAAAAAAAAACGGCACATCCCTTAGTAAAAGCACCACACAGTAAACACTTTACATATAGGCACACATTTAACATTTTGATTGTCCCAGATGTTAACCCCTTCCCAGTCAGTGTACTAATAGCACTGATAACTGTATTAGTGTCAGTTAGTCCGTTTCCCCCAGCGTCAGTTAGTGTCAGATTCACCGCCACAGTATCGCAGTCCAAGTCGCTCATCGTTGTCAGTAGTAAAAAAAAAAAATAATTCCAGTTTATCAACCATAGATTGCAGGCGCTATAACTTTCACACAAACGAATTAGTAAAAAACTTAGTGGGATTTTTGTTAATCAGAAACATGTACAGTAACAGAATACATTTTGGCCAGAATTTTTTAACTAACTTGTTTTTGTTTGTTTTTTTTTCATTTTTTTTATTGGATATGTTTCTTGGCAAAAGTAAAAAATTGGATTTTTGACTTACCGTAAAATCCATTTCTCGGATGTTCATTGATGGACACAGCTCCTGATCTTAAACATTGGTTACAATGCCCCCTACAGGAGTAGGACACTAGGCAGAAAAAAAGTCTGGCTATGCCTATGGGCAGTCCCAGGAGGTCTATGCCCTCTTTCTGCTATAGGTACTCAGTTTTGCTACAAGCAGTTAAAGGAGAATAACAACTCCACAGAGGGGTGGGTGCTGTGTCTGTCAATGAACATCAGAGAAATGGATTTTACGGTAAGTCAAAAATCCAATTTTCTCTTTTGTTCATTGACGGACAAAGCTCCTAATCTTCTTAACCATTGGGGCATCCCACAGCAGTGTTAAACATGAGGGGTGGTAACAGCGAAAAATAAATTCCCAAGGCTAACTATAGTCAAACAGGTAAACAGGAGCTCAACCAAAACAACTGGAGCTCACCTGAAAAAACAATACACCCTTTAAAGAGGACCAGGTCCTCTAAACAGCAGCCTGCAAAACTTTGCATCCAAAGGAAGCATCCGTAGATGCCAACACATCCACTTTATAGAACTCTGTGAAAGTGTGCATCGACAACCAGGTGGCTGCCTTGCAAACCTGCATCACTGATAACAGAAGGCCCAGGAGGCACTGAAAAAACATCAACCCGGGTTGGATAAATGAGCTTCCAAAGATAATTAGATGGTAGTACTGATGATAATAATCAAAATACTGATGATGATGAGGGATATCAGGTTACATAAACCAGGAGGGTGAATAAGATCAAGCAATCCCAGGGTCAAAGAATCAATCACAAAACTACTGCCCATATACAGTTCAGCCGATGTAATTCCTCAAGTGAGAGCTCACCACCACGGGTGAATGGATATGAGTAATATAGGGTCCTATATGAAGAACCTGGAATCAACTGGAGCCGAGTAGTTGGTAACTGAATGGCAGGCAGATGCGATTTGCTGATGTACACAAACTCTCAGGTAAACCCAGCGTTGTGTGGATAATGAGTTCTCTCCAACCACATCAAATAAAGAGACTGTTATAGGAGAGATAGTGAGTTACCATCCTTGCATGTAAGCCATGGAAGTCTTCACGGGAGATGTTGACCCAAATGACCTGTAGACGGTGCACTCCGGCAAAGGCGTTCCCCGTGTCTGGCTCCCCTCTGCATGCTTCCCTATGGCGGGAACAGGAACGTCAATGGCAGCCCGACATCACGCCGGACGTAGGGGGCGGGGGAACGGATAAGATCCAGCCGTACAGTGCCCGATGGTCATGATGGTCAAAATTCAATTGGAGACAAGCTGATGACGTCTACGCTGACATGTTTTACTGGTGCCTAGCCAGTTTCCTCAGAGCTAACGGTGGAAGGAAGTGCACAGACATTTATAGAGGCCCATTAATTGCAATCAGGTGTAGTACTAATTAGATGAAAAATAAAGTGCAATACGCAATTTTGGCCACAAGATGCCCTCGCAGAAAGGCGAGGATAAATCAATATAATCCTCCCACCAACGTCAATACTTTCTCCCTAGAAACGTACATCTCATGCAAAAAGGATATCCATTTCTAAGGAGAGATACAGCATGTATGGATCAAAAATTGAGCCAATTTATATAAAAAAAGATTAAAACACATACAGGAAAACACATATATGCAAGAAATAAAAAAAGAATTTTGTGTACAATCGCGCCTAGGTGCTGTAAAAATATATATAATAATTGGGTATCTGTGGGAAGCTGCAAAGTATCAGGTGCACTAATGTTAGTGATCTGGAAAAAATGTGAAAAAGAAAAATACTGCGCTACCCTGGGTGTGTAGGATGAACAGCTCTATACCACAAATTGATATACAATATATATATAGCAATATATATGTGAAAATAAGTGAGTGTGGATCACTCCAATATCTCAAATAAGAAAATATAAAAATGGCACTGTATGCTTGTGTATACAGTGAAAAAATAAACAATATAAAAGTAAACAATGATACAGTAAATATGTAACACTGGTGATGATGGTGACAGTCCAAAAAAAATAGCGTGACTAAAGTGCAAAAAAGTGCTGCATTAAAAGTCTCTTTAGTGCAATAACATTCAGTGGTGACTCCTGTGACCTCCTGCTTCACCCTTCAGTGCTCAAAGGTAAGGTAGCCCACTTACCAGATGTAGTTGATTCTTATGGCGTACGCCAAAAAGAATCAAAAATCGCTTGTGTGTTACTCCTGGTATCAGATGACCCGATTCTGTATTGAGCCCATAGGCACTCGGGATAAACAAGAAGAGAAGAAGCTCCTCATAGTGTGAAAAAGTAACGTCCTTTATTTTCACTCGAACATGGTAAACACACTCTTCATTATAAAAAACATCCAGTATAAAAGTCCATAAAACACTGTGGTAAACTCCAAACGTGATATTATAAAACTTGTGCAAACTCGCAAGTAAACAGTGAGGGATCACAGCAAAAAAAGGGGGGTACCCACTGGGGGGTCCCCTGGTAGATGTGTTGCCGCTACTGAGCTCCTGTGGTGCCTCGCGGCACGATACAACAGGACGCTGGTATACTCCGCTGTTAGCGCCTTACCCGGAAATGGTGTAGTCGGCGTGCGGTCCAGCAGTAGCTCAGAGCGAGGCAGCGTGCGTACCAGCTTGACGCGTTTCGTCAGAGATATGACGTCTTCGGAAGTGGTACGTACGCTGCGTGTCAGCTTAGTTTTATGCGGAAGGATTCTATTGAACCCGCCTTACCTCCCGCCTTAGTGTTGTCATTGATTTATACCACCCGGAAGTAATAGATGAAGTCCGTATTCTTAACTCTGTATGCATAAGTAATTCCCGTGGTTTAATACTGTTGCAACCGGCTTTATGCAAGTAACCCCCTATTTTGAGCCAACCATTAAGTAATTTTGGCAGTACTCATCCCTGATATACTGTTATACTATACTATACTGTGGTATAGATAGGATATGGGGCTCAACCAATTACTTCCGTGTGGAATGTAACCGATTTTTTTAAAAAAATTTTTTGTAAATAATTTCCTTTATGCACGTCAATATTGTCAACTAATTGTCCATCATTATTATACATACATACTATATACCGAGACCCTTATGGATAACCATTAACGGTACTATTTAAATTTATCGATTTTGGTTCACTCAATCTAATATAGTAACGGATGTCTAATTGGTGTTAAAAAATATTAAAAAATTAAAAAATATATATATTAAAAAATATATTGTATAAATTTAAATGCAAAATCCCCTTCTAAAATATTAAATACCCCTAATCATGTTTAGAAATTGGTTAAAAAACAATTTATATCCAAATCCTTATTCATTCCACCAGGTTGTAAAGTGCCTAGTTCACATATCCAAAAGGTTTCATTCTTAGATATAGCAATTTTTCTGTCTCCTCCTCTCCAGTGTGGATCCACCATATCTATACCACAAAACTGTAGTAGTGAGGGGTCCCTATTGTGATGGGTCCTAAAATGCATGGAGAGGCTGTGTTTCTTGTATCCTCTCCTGATGTTACCAAGGTGCTCCCCTATCCTTATACTCAATTTTCTGGTAGTACGGCCTACATATTGTAGGCCGCATGGACATGTAGCCAGGTATGTGACGTGAGTGCTTGCACACGTGATTAATTTTTTAATTTCATATTCTTTAGAAGTAACATGGGATACAAAAGAAGTTTGTTTTCTAGCTTTAGTTCTCACTGTGTTACATGCGTTGCATTTTCTGCATGCATAAAAGCCTTTGAAATCCAAAAAAGTGGATACCATCCGCTTTGGTGGATCAGGAATATTATGAGCTAATTTATCTTTCAAATTAGGCACTCTACGATATATAAATTGTGGCTTGGGTGGTAATATACTTTTTAAAGTGTTGTCTCTCATGAGTATGTGCCAATGTTGTTTGAACACTTTTTCTACCTGTTTGTAATTTCTATGGTATTGCGTGATAAAGGCTAAGTTAAAGTGACTGGTGCTTGGATCATTATTCTTGTGCTTATCTTGCAATAAGATTTTTCTATCCTTATTTTTTACTTGATCTCGCAAAGAAATTAATTTTTGAGTGTCATACCCCTTATCTGAAAACCTTGCTATAAGGATGTTGGTCTGCTCTATATAATCCCTATCATCTCTACAATTTCGTCTCATTCGCAACATCTGACCCTTAGGGATACCCTCAATCCATCTGGGATGATGGCAACTGTGGGTTGGTATATATCCGTTGCGGTCCGTGCTCTTAAAAAAAGTTTTTGTGTAAAATTTACCCTCTCTTATATAAATAGTCAAGTCTAAAAAGTTAATTTCAGTTTTGTCATATGTTCCGGTAAAACTTATCTTATAGTTGTTAATATTCATATTTTCCATAAAAACTTTTAAAGACTCCTCGGTTCCAGACCACACAATAAAAATGTCGTCAATATATCTTTTATAAATTAAGAGGTTCTGATTAGTTGTGTGGAATATTTCTTCATGTTCCCACTTACTTAAAAATATATTGGCAACACTAGGGGCATACTTTGCCCCCATTGCAACGCCTCTATGTTGTCTATAGTATTGCCCCTCATGCCAAAAATAGTTACCTCCCATGGCTAGATCTAACATTTCTCCCATTAGGCATTGTTGTTCCGTTTTTAAATCTGTCTTTTCTTTTAAGGCCCACATTATTGCTCGTAATGCATCTGTCTGATCTATATTTGTGTACAGTGACTCAACGTCAACTGTAGCCATAATTAAATTGGGAGTACACTGTGTTTGGTCTAGTATATTGATCAGCTGTTTACTATCCCTGAGGTAGGCCGGATAGGACTGTACCAAAGGCTGTAAATAGAAATCTAAATATTCTCCTATTCTGGAGAAGATGGAATTTATTCCACTAATAATGGGCCTTCCCGGTGGGGCTGTGGTGTTTTTGTGTATTTTGGGAACTTGATATATGACTGGTAATCTTGGGTGGTCCGGAATAAGGTATCTATATTCTTTTTTATTTAGAATACCTCTTTTGTGTGCTTTTTTTAATAGAAGTTTCACTTTACTCCTATATTTGCTTGTAGGGTTATGTTTCAATTTTTCATAAGTGGATATGTCCTGCACCAATCTGTTAAGTTCACGTTTATACATTTCCTTACTTAATATAACAATCCCCCCCCCTTTGTCTGCGGGGCGGATGATAATGTTTTTCCTTTTTTCTATTTGTCTAATACCTTCCCATATGTCCTTTTTTGATCTTCCTTTGTGTTTAGTTATATTCTTTAAATCCTGGGCTACCATATTTTTAAAAGTGTCCATGTAATGATTATTTAGGGGTTTAGGGTTAAAAGTTGATTTATTTTTAAAATGACTATGTTTAAAATCACTGGAGGTAGTAGGTATAGGATTTACATCCTGTCCTTCATTTTTCTCTTTTTGGTGGAAATGTTTTTTTATATTTAAGGTCCTTATAAATTTTTGCAAATCTATAAAAGTTTGAAATTCATTAAATTTATTGTCGGGCGCAAATTTTAATCCTTGGTCTAAAACCAAAAGTTCTTGCTCTGTAAAGGTCTCACTGGTCAGGTTGAATATCCCTTGACCTAGTGGTCTCTTTTTCTTTTGTTTGCGGCCCCCTCTGCACCCTCTCCTTCTCTGTCCTCCCTTCCATGCGCTGGTTGGGGGGGCAAGGATGTGGGTGGGGGTGGGGGTGGTGGAGGAGGTGGGTGCTGGTAGGGGTAGGGTTGGTACCAAGGTTTCCCCCTTCCCCCCCTTCCCCTTCCTCGGTATTGGGGATTCCATCCTCTGTTGCCCCTGTATGGGTACGGGGGTCCTGGAGGGTTGCCATACCCCCTGTGTTGAAAATCCTGAGGATGGGGATGATAGGGATAGTTGGATGGGTGATGATTCCCCTGTCCATTGTCCCTAAATTGAGGGCTATTATAATGGTTGTTCGGTGGATAATTGGGTGTCCTTGTTGGCTGGGGGCCTCTAGGTGTGTTTTGTTTATTTTCTGTTCCTGATTGGTTAGGTCTCCCTGGGGTATTAATTATGCCTGTATTCGGTTGCTGTCTATCTCTAGCAGGAGATGAGTCCCTAGAAATAGCTTCCGGTTCCTCCAATAATTCTTGCCACTTATATACCAATTTGGTTTCGTAATCCTTGATGTCTCTCTGATATTTTTTTACCTTTTTGTTTTGCGTGTCCCTATCCAGTTTTTCCAAAAAATCTTTAAGATGTTTATATCTATCTTTATATTCTGTAGATTGGGCATATGGTTCTAATTGGTTTTTTATAGTTTTTATTTTTTCTTTAATAGTTAATAATTTTTTCTTTCGTCTGGTTACTATTAACTCCAATAATTTGGTTTCACTGTCTTTGAAGAAGTTATACCATTCCTCTTCTAATGCGGTATCCTCTATACCATCATTGGGGGCTAAATCCCACCTTAACCTCCTGGGAGTAATATCTTCCTTAATATATTTCTCCAAGGTGGTGATGTCCCACCATGTCCTAATTTGTTTGTCCATATTATTTTTTAATACTTTAAATAGCTGTTCTAAATTGGGTGTTTTTGCTTCTATTTGACCCCCTGAAAAAAGTAGATCTACATCTATCTTTTTGGTGTCAGCATAATCAAATATGTTGCTAAGGTCCATGGCTGCGTATAGCAATTAGTCACCAATGTGAACTAATGTGAATGAAAAGAATTTTGTGTACAATCGCGCCTAGGTGCTGTAAAAATATATATAATAATTGGGTATCTGTGGGAAGCTGCAAAGTATCAGGTGCACTAATGTTAGTGATCTGGAAAAAATGTGAAAAAGAAAAATACTGCGCTACCCTGGGTGTGTAGGATGAACAGCTCTATACCACAAATTGATATACAATATATATATAGCAATATATATGTGAAAATAAGTGAGTGTGGATCACTCCAATATCTCAAATAAGAAAATATAAAAATGGCACTGTATGCTTGTGTATACAGTGAAAAAATAAACAATATAAAAGTAAACAATGATACAGTAAATATGTAACACTGGTGATGATGGTGACAGTCCAAAAAAAATAGCGTGACTAAAGTGCAAAAAAGTGCTGCATTAAAAGTCTCTTTAGTGCAATAACATTCAGTGGTGACTCCTGTGACCTCCTGCTTCACCCTTCAGTGCTCAAAGGTAAGGTAGCCCACTTACCAGATGTAGTTGATTCTTATGGCGTACGCCAAAAAGAATCAAAAATCGCTTGTGTGTTACTCCTGGTATCAGATGACCCGATTCTGTATTGAGCCCATAGGCACTCGGGATAAACAAGAAGAGAAGAAGCTCCTCATAGTGTGAAAAAGTAACGTCCTTTATTTTCACTCGAACATGGTAAACACACTCTTCATTATAAAAAACATCCAGTATAAAAGTCCATAAAACACTGTGGTAAACTCCAAACGTGATATTATAAAACTTGTGCAAACTCGCAAGTAAACAGTGAGGGATCACAGCAAAAAAAGGGGGGTACCCACTGGGGGGTCCCCTGGTAGATGTGTTGCCGCTACTGAGCTCCTGTGGTGCCTCGCGGCACGATACAACAGGACGCTGGTATACTCCGCTGTTAGCGCCTTACCCGGAAATGGTGTAGTCGGCGTGCGGTCCAGCAGTAGCTCAGAGCGAGGCAGCGTGCGTACCAGCTTGACGCGTTTCGTCAGAGATATGACGTCTTCGGAAGTGGTACGTACGCTGCGTGTCAGCTTAGTTTTATGCGGAAGGATTCTATTGAACCCGCCTTACCTCCCGCCTTAGTGTTGTCATTGATTTATACCACCCGGAAGTAATAGATGAAGTCCGTATTCTTAACTCTGTATGCATAAGTAATTCCCGTGGTTTAATACTGTTGCAACCGGCTTTATGCAAGTAACCCCCTATTTTGAGCCAACCATTAAGTAATTTTGGCAGTACTCATCCCTGATATACTGTTATACTATACTATACTGTGGTATAGATAGGATATGGGGCTCAACCAATTACTTCCGTGTGGAATGTAACCGATTTTTTTAAAAAAATTTTTTGTAAATAATTTCCTTTATGCACGTCAATATTGTCAACTAATTGTCCATCATTATTATACATACATACTATATACCGAGACCCTTATGGATAACCATTAACGGTACTATTTAAATTTATCGATTTTGGTTCACTCAATCTAATATAGTAACGGATGTCTAATTGGTGTTAAAAAATATTAAAAAATTAAAAAATATATATATTAAAAAATATATTGTATAAATTTAAATGCAAAATCCCCTTCTAAAATATTAAATACCCCTAATCATGTTTAGAAATTGGTTAAAAAACAATTTATATCCAAATCCTTATTCATTCCACCAGGTTGTAAAGTGCCTAGTTCACATATCCAAAAGGTTTCATTCTTAGATATAGCAATTTTTCTGTCTCCTCCTCTCCAGTGTGGATCCACCATATCTATACCACAAAACTGTAGTAGTGAGGGGTCCCTATTGTGATGGGTCCTAAAATGCATGGAGAGGCTGTGTTTCTTGTATCCTCTCCTGATGTTACCAAGGTGCTCCCCTATCCTTATACTCAATTTTCTGGTAGTACGGCCTACATATTGTAGGCCGCATGGACATGTAGCCAGGTATGTGACGTGAGTGCTTGCACACGTGATTAATTTTTTAATTTCATATTCTTTAGAAGTAACATGGGATACAAAAGAAGTTTGTTTTCTAGCTTTAGTTCTCACTGTGTTACATGCGTTGCATTTTCTGCATGCATAAAAGCCTTTGAAATCCAAAAAAGTGGATACCATCCGCTTTGGTGGATCAGGAATATTATGAGCTAATTTATCTTTCAAATTAGGCACTCTACGATATATAAATTGTGGCTTGGGTGGTAATATACTTTTTAAAGTGTTGTCTCTCATGAGTATGTGCCAATGTTGTTTGAACACTTTTTCTACCTGTTTGTAATTTCTATGGTATTGCGTGATAAAGGCTAAGTTAAAGTGACTGGTGCTTGGATCATTATTCTTGTGCTTATCTTGCAATAAGATTTTTCTATCCTTATTTTTTACTTGATCTCGCAAAGAAATTAATTTTTGAGTGTCATACCCCTTATCTGAAAACCTTGCTATAAGGATGTTGGTCTGCTCTATATAATCCCTATCATCTCTACAATTTCGTCTCATTCGCAACATCTGACCCTTAGGGATACCCTCAATCCATCTGGGATGATGGCAACTGTGGGTTGGTATATATCCGTTGCGGTCCGTGCTCTTAAAAAAAGTTTTTGTGTAAAATTTACCCTCTCTTATATAAATAGTCAAGTCTAAAAAGTTAATTTCAGTTTTGTCATATGTTCCGGTAAAACTTATCTTATAGTTGTTAATATTCATATTTTCCATAAAAACTTTTAAAGACTCCTCGGTTCCAGACCACACAATAAAAATGTCGTCAATATATCTTTTATAAATTAAGAGGTTCTGATTAGTTGTGTGGAATATTTCTTCATGTTCCCACTTACTTAAAAATATATTGGCAACACTAGGGGCATACTTTGCCCCCATTGCAACGCCTCTATGTTGTCTATAGTATTGCCCCTCATGCCAAAAATAGTTACCTCCCATGGCTAGATCTAACATTTCTCCCATTAGGCATTGTTGTTCCGTTTTTAAATCTGTCTTTTCTTTTAAGGCCCACATTATTGCTCGTAATGCATCTGTCTGATCTATATTTGTGTACAGTGACTCAACGTCAACTGTAGCCATAATTAAATTGGGAGTACACTGTGTTTGGTCTAGTATATTGATCAGCTGTTTACTATCCCTGAGGTAGGCCGGATAGGACTGTACCAAAGGCTGTAAATAGAAATCTAAATATTCTCCTATTCTGGAGAAGATGGAATTTATTCCACTAATAATGGGCCTTCCCGGTGGGGCTGTGGTGTTTTTGTGTATTTTGGGAACTTGATATATGACTGGTAATCTTGGGTGGTCCGGAATAAGGTATCTATATTCTTTTTTATTTAGAATACCTCTTTTGTGTGCTTTTTTTAATAGAAGTTTCACTTTACTCCTATATTTGCTTGTAGGGTTATGTTTCAATTTTTCATAAGTGGATATGTCCTGCACCAATCTGTTAAGTTCACGTTTATACATTTCCTTACTTAATATAACAATCCCCCCCCCTTTGTCTGCGGGGCGGATGATAATGTTTTTCCTTTTTTCTATTTGTCTAATACCTTCCCATATGTCCTTTTTTGATCTTCCTTTGTGTTTAGTTATATTCTTTAAATCCTGGGCTACCATATTTTTAAAAGTGTCCATGTAATGATTATTTAGGGGTTTAGGGTTAAAAGTTGATTTATTTTTAAAATGACTATGTTTAAAATCACTGGAGGTAGTAGGTATAGGATTTACATCCTGTCCTTCATTTTTCTCTTTTTGGTGGAAATGTTTTTTTATATTTAAGGTCCTTATAAATTTTTGCAAATCTATAAAAGTTTGAAATTCATTAAATTTATTGTCGGGCGCAAATTTTAATCCTTGGTCTAAAACCAAAAGTTCTTGCTCTGTAAAGGTCTCACTGGTCAGGTTGAATATCCCTTGACCTAGTGGTCTCTTTTTCTTTTGTTTGCGGCCCCCTCTGCACCCTCTCCTTCTCTGTCCTCCCTTCCATGCGCTGGTTGGGGGGGCAAGGATGTGGGTGGGGGTGGGGGTGGTGGAGGAGGTGGGTGCTGGTAGGGGTAGGGTTGGTACCAAGGTTTCCCCCTTCCCCCCCTTCCCCTTCCTCGGTATTGGGGATTCCATCCTCTGTTGCCCCTGTATGGGTACGGGGGTCCTGGAGGGTTGCCATACCCCCTGTGTTGAAAATCCTGAGGATGGGGATGATAGGGATAGTTGGATGGGTGATGATTCCCCTGTCCATTGTCCCTAAATTGAGGGCTATTATAATGGTTGTTCGGTGGATAATTGGGTGTCCTTGTTGGCTGGGGGCCTCTAGGTGTGTTTTGTTTATTTTCTGTTCCTGATTGGTTAGGTCTCCCTGGGGTATTAATTATGCCTGTATTCGGTTGCTGTCTATCTCTAGCAGGAGATGAGTCCCTAGAAATAGCTTCCGGTTCCTCCAATAATTCTTGCCACTTATATACCAATTTGGTTTCGTAATCCTTGATGTCTCTCTGATATTTTTTTACCTTTTTGTTTTGCGTGTCCCTATCCAGTTTTTCCAAAAAATCTTTAAGATGTTTATATCTATCTTTATATTCTGTAGATTGGGCATATGGTTCTAATTGGTTTTTTATAGTTTTTATAGTTATAGTTGACGTTGAGTCACTGTACACAAATATAGATCAGACAGATGCATTACGAGCAATAATGTGGGCCTTAAAAGAAAAGACAGATTTAAAAACGGAACAACAATGCCTAATGGGAGAAATGTTAGATCTAGCCATGGGAGGTAACTATTTTTGGCATGAGGGGCAATACTATAGACAACATAGAGGCGTTGCAATGGGGGCAAAGTATGCCCCTAGTGTTGCCAATATATTTTTAAGTAAGTGGGAACATGAAGAAATATTCCACACAACTAATCAGAACCTCTTAATTTATAAAAGATATATTGACGACATTTTTATTGTGTGGTCTGGAACCGAGGAGTCTTTAAAAGTTTTTATGGAAAATATGAATATTAACAACTATAAGATAAGTTTTACCGGAACATATGACAAAACTGAAATTAACTTTTTAGACTTGACTATTTATATAAGAGAGGGTAAATTTTACACAAAAACTTTTTTTAAGAGCACGGACCGCAACGGATATATACCAACCCACAGTTGCCATCATCCCAGATGGATTGAGGGTATCCCTAAGGGTCAGATGTTGCGAATGAGACGAAATTGTAGAGATGATAGGGATTATATAGAGCAGACCAACATCCTTATAGCAAGGTTTTCAGATAAGGGGTATGACACTCAAAAATTAATTTCTTTGCGAGATCAAGTAAAAAATAAGGATAGAAAAATCTTATTGCAAGATAAGCACAAGAATAATGATCCAAGCACCAGTCACTTTAACTTAGCCTTTATCACGCAATACCATAGAAATTACAAACAGGTAGAAAAAGTGTTCAAACAACATTGGCACATACTCATGAGAGACAACACTTTAAAAAGTATATTACCACCCAAGCCACAATTTATATATCGTAGAGTGCCTAATTTGAAAGATAAATTAGCTCATAATATTCCTGATCCACCAAAGCGGATGGTATCCACTTTTTTGGATTTCAAAGGCTTTTATGCATGCAGAAAATGCAACGCATGTAACACAGTGAGAACTAAAGCTAGAAAACAAACTTCTTTTGTATCCCATGTTACTTCTAAAGAATATGAAATTAAAAAATTAATCACGTGTGCAAGCACTCACGTCACATACCTGGCTACATGTCCATGCGGCCTACAATATGTAGGCCGTACTACCAGAAAATTGAGTATAAGGATAGGGGAGCACCTTGGTAACATCAGGAGAGGATACAAGAAACACAGCCTCTCCATGCATTTTAGGACCCATCACAATAGGGACCCCTCACTACTACAGTTTTGTGGTATAGATATGGTGGATCCACACTGGAGAGGAGGAGACAGAAAAATTGCTATATCTAAGAATGAAACCTTTTGGATATGTGAACTAGGCACTTTACAACCTGGTGGAATGAATAAGGATTTGGATATAAATTGTTTTTTAACCAATTTCTAAACATGATTAGGGGTATTTAATATTTTAGAAGGGGATTTTGCATTTAAATTTATACAATATATTTTTTAATATATATATTTTTTAATTTTTTAATATTTTTTAACACCAATTAGACATCCGTTACTATATTAGATTGAGTGAACCAAAATCGATAAATTTAAATAGTACCGTTAATGGTTATCCATAAGGGTCTCGGTATATAGTATGTATGTATAATAATGATGGACAATTAGTTGACAATATTGACGTGCATAAAGGAAATTATTTACAAAAAATTTTTTTAAAAAAATCGGTTACATTCCACACGGAAGTAATTGGTTGAGCCCCATATCCTATCTATACCACAGTATAGTATAGTATAACAGTATATCAGGGATGAGTACTGCCAAAATTACTTAATGGTTGGCTCAAAATAGGGGGTTACTTGCATAAAGCCGGTTGCAACAGTATTAAACCACGGGAATTACTTATGCATACAGAGTTAAGAATACGGACTTCATCTATTACTTCCGGGTGGTATAAATCAATGACAACACTAAGGCGGGAGGTAAGGCGGGTTCAATAGAATCCTTCCGCATAAAACTAAGCTGACACGCAGCGTACGTACCACTTCCGAAGACGTCATATCTCTGACGAAACGCGTCAAGCTGGTACGCACGCTGCCTCGCTCTGAGCTACTGCTGGACCGCACGCCGACTACACCATTTCCGGGTAAGGCGCTAACAGCGGAGTATACCAGCGTCCTGTTGTATCGTGCCGCGAGGCACCACAGGAGCTCAGTAGCGGCAACACATCTACCAGGGGACCCCCCAGTGGGTACCCCCCTTTTTTTGCTGTGATCCCTCACTGTTTACTTGCGAGTTTGCACAAGTTTTATAATATCACGTTTGGAGTTTACCACAGTGTTTTATGGACTTTTATACTGGATGTTTTTTATAATGAAGAGTGTGTTTACCATGTTCGAGTGAAAATAAAGGACGTTACTTTTTCACACTATGAGGAGCTTCTTCTCTTCTTGTTTATCCCGAGTGCCTATGGGCTCAATACAGAATCGGGTCATCTGATACCAGGAGTAACACACAAGCGATTTTTGATTCTTTTTGGCGTACGCCATAAGAATCAACTACATCTGGTAAGTGGGCTACCTTACCTTTGAGCACTGAAGGGTGAAGCAGGAGGTCACAGGAGTCACCACTGAATGTTATTGCACTAAAGAGACTTTTAATGCAGCACTTTTTTGCACTTTAGTCACGCTATTTTTTTTGGACTGTCACCATCATCACCAGTGTTACATATTTACTGTATCATTGTTTACTTTTATATTGTTTATTTTTTCACTGTATACACAAGCATACAGTGCCATTTTTATATTTTCTTATTTGAGATATTGGAGTGATCCACACTCACTTATTTTCACATATATATTGCTATATATATATTGTATATCAATTTGTGGTATAGAGCTGTTCATCCTACACACCCAGGGCAGCGCAGTATTTTTCTTTTTCACATTTTTTCCAGATCACTAACATTAGTGCACCTGATACTTTGCAGCTTCCCACAGATACCCAATTATTATATATATTTTTACAGCACCTAGGCGCGATTGTACACAAAATTCTTTTCATTCACATTAGTTCACATTGGTGACTAATTGCTATACGCAGCCATGGACCTTAGCAACATATTTGATTATGCTGACACCAAAAAGATAGATGTAGATCTACTTTTTTCAGGGGGTCAAATAGAAGCAAAAACACCCAATTTAGAACAGCTATTTAAAGTATTAAAAAATAATATGGACAAACAAATTAGGACATGGTGGGACATCACCACCTTGGAGAAATATATTAAGGAAGATATTACTCCCAGGAGGTTAAGGTGGGATTTAGCCCCCAATGATGGTATAGAGGATACCGCATTAGAAGAGGAATGGTATAACTTCTTCAAAGACAGTGAAACCAAATTATTGGAGTTAATAGTAACCAGACGAAAGAAAAAATTATTAACTATTAAAGAAAAAATAAAAACTATAAAAAACCAATTAGAACCATATGCCCAATCTACAGAATATAAAGATAGATATAAACATCTTAAAGATTTTTTGGAAAAACTGGATAGGGACACGCAAAACAAAAAGGTAAAAAAATATCAGAGAGACATCAAGGATTACGAAACCAAATTGGTATATAAGTGGCAAGAATTATTGGAGGAACCGGAAGCTATTTCTAGGGACTCATCTCCTGCTAGAGATAGACAGCAACCGAATACAGGCATAATTAATACCCCAGGGAGACCTAACCAATCAGGAACAGAAAATAAACAAAACACACCTAGAGGCCCCCAGCCAACAAGGACACCCAATTATCCACCGAACAACCATTATAATAGCCCTCAATTTAGGGACAATGGACAGGGGAATCATCACCCATCCAACTATCCCTATCATCCCCATCCTCAGGATTTTCAACACAGGGGGTATGGCAACCCTCCAGGACCCCCGTACCCATACAGGGGCAACAGAGGATGGAATCCCCAATACCGAGGAAGGGGAAGGGGGGGAAGGGGGAAACCTTGGTACCAACCCTACCCCTACCAGCACCCACCTCCTCCACCACCCCCACCCCCACCCACATCCTTGCCCCCCCAACCAGCGCATGGAAGGGAGGACAGAGAAGGAGAGGGTGCAGAGGGGGCCGCAAACAAAAGAAAAAGAGACCACTAGGTCAAGGGATATTCAACCTGACCAGTGAGACCTTTACAGAGCAAGAACTTTTGGTTTTAGACCAAGGATTAAAATTTGCGCCCGACAATAAATTTAATGAATTTCAAACTTTTATAGATTTGCAAAAATTTATAAGGACCTTAAATATAAAAAAACATTTCCACCAAAAAGAGAAAAATGAAGGACAGGATGTAAATCCTATACCTACTACCTCCAGTGATTTTAAACATAGTCATTTTAAAAATAAATCAACTTTTAACCCTAAACCCCTAAATAATCATTACATGGACACTTTTAAAAATATGGTAGCCCAGGATTTAAAGAATATAACTAAACACAAAGGAAGATCAAAAAAGGACATATGGGAAGGTATTAGACAAATAGAAAAAAGGAAAAACATTATCATCCGCCCCGCAGACAAAGGGGGGGGGATTGTTATATTAAGTAAGGAAATGTATAAACGTGAACTTAACAGATTGGTGCAGGACATATCCACTTATGAAAAATTGAAACATAACCCTACAAGCAAATATAGGAGTAAAGTGAAACTTCTATTAAAAAAAGCACACAAAAGAGGTATTCTAAATAAAAAAGAATATAGATACCTTATTCCGGACCACCCAAGATTACCAGTCATATATCAAGTTCCCAAAATACACAAAAACACCACAGCCCCACCGGGAAGGCCCATTATTAGTGGAATAAATTCCATCTTCTCCAGAATAGGAGAATATTTAGATTTCTATTTACAGCCTTTGGTACAGTCCTATCCGGCCTACCTCAGGGATAGTAAACAGCTGATCAATATACTAGACCAAACACAGTGTACTCCCAATTTAATTATGGCTACAGTTGACGTTGAGTCACTGTACACAAATATAGATCAGACAGATGCATTACGAGCAATAATGTGGGCCTTAAAAGAAAAGACAGATTTAAAAACGGAACAACAATGCCTAATGGGAGAAATGTTAGATCTAGCCATGGGAGGTAACTATTTTTGGCATGAGGGGCAATACTATAGACAACATAGAGGCGTTGCAATGGGGGCAAAGTATGCCCCTAGTGTTGCCAATATATTTTTAAGTAAGTGGGAACATGAAGAAATATTCCACACAACTAATCAGAACCTCTTAATTTATAAAAGATATATTGACGACATTTTTATTGTGTGGTCTGGAACCGAGGAGTCTTTAAAAGTTTTTATGGAAAATATGAATATTAACAACTATAAGATAAGTTTTACCGGAACATATGACAAAACTGAAATTAACTTTTTAGACTTGACTATTTATATAAGAGAGGGTAAATTTTACACAAAAACTTTTTTTAAGAGCACGGACCGCAACGGATATATACCAACCCACAGTTGCCATCATCCCAGATGGATTGAGGGTATCCCTAAGGGTCAGATGTTGCGAATGAGACGAAATTGTAGAGATGATAGGGATTATATAGAGCAGACCAACATCCTTATAGCAAGGTTTTCAGATAAGGGGTATGACACTCAAAAATTAATTTCTTTGCGAGATCAAGTAAAAAATAAGGATAGAAAAATCTTATTGCAAGATAAGCACAAGAATAATGATCCAAGCACCAGTCACTTTAACTTAGCCTTTATCACGCAATACCATAGAAATTACAAACAGGTAGAAAAAGTGTTCAAACAACATTGGCACATACTCATGAGAGACAACACTTTAAAAAGTATATTACCACCCAAGCCACAATTTATATATCGTAGAGTGCCTAATTTGAAAGATAAATTAGCTCATAATATTCCTGATCCACCAAAGCGGATGGTATCCACTTTTTTGGATTTCAAAGGCTTTTATGCATGCAGAAAATGCAACGCATGTAACACAGTGAGAACTAAAGCTAGAAAACAAACTTCTTTTGTATCCCATGTTACTTCTAAAGAATATGAAATTAAAAAATTAATCACGTGTGCAAGCACTCACGTCACATACCTGGCTACATGTCCATGCGGCCTACAATATGTAGGCCGTACTACCAGAAAATTGAGTATAAGGATAGGGGAGCACCTTGGTAACATCAGGAGAGGATACAAGAAACACAGCCTCTCCATGCATTTTAGGACCCATCACAATAGGGACCCCTCACTACTACAGTTTTGTGGTATAGATATGGTGGATCCACACTGGAGAGGAGGAGACAGAAAAATTGCTATATCTAAGAATGAAACCTTTTGGATATGTGAACTAGGCACTTTACAACCTGGTGGAATGAATAAGGATTTGGATATAAATTGTTTTTTAACCAATTTCTAAACATGATTAGGGGTATTTAATATTTTAGAAGGGGATTTTGCATTTAAATTTATACAATATATTTTTTAATATATATATTTTTTAATTTTTTAATATTTTTTAACACCAATTAGACATCCGTTACTATATTAGATTGAGTGAACCAAAATCGATAAATTTAAATAGTACCGTTAATGGTTATCCATAAGGGTCTCGGTATATAGTATGTATGTATAATAATGATGGACAATTAGTTGACAATATTGACGTGCATAAAGGAAATTTACAAAAAATTTTTTTAAAAAAATCGGTTACATTCCACACGGAAGTAATTGGTTGAGCCCCATATCCTATCTATACCACAGTATAGTATAGTATAACAGTATATCAGGGATGAGTACTGCCAAAATTACTTAATGGTTGGCTCAAAATAGGGGGTTACTTGCATAAAGCCGGTTGCAACAGTATTAAACCACGGGAATTACTTATGCATACAGAGTTAAGAATACGGACTTCATCTATTACTTCCGGGTGGTATAAATCAATGACAACACTAAGGCGGGAGGTAAGGCGGGTTCAATAGAATCCTTCCGCATAAAACTAAGCTGACACGCAGCGTACGTACCACTTCCGAAGACGTCATATCTCTGACGAAACGCGTCAAGCTGGTACGCACGCTGCCTCGCTCTGAGCTACTGCTGGACCGCACGCCGACTACACCATTTCCGGGTAAGGCGCTAACAGCGGAGTATACCAGCGTCCTGTTGTATCGTGCCGCGAGGCACCACAGGAGCTCAGTAGCGGCAACACATCTACCAGGGGACCCCCCAGTGGGTACCCCCCTTTTTTTGCTGTGATCCCTCACTGTTTACTTGCGAGTTTGCACAAGTTTTATAATATCACGTTTGGAGTTTACCACAGTGTTTTATGGACTTTTATACTGGATGTTTTTTATAATGAAGAGTGTGTTTACCATGTTCGAGTGAAAATAAAGGACGTTACTTTTTCACACTATGAGGAGCTTCTTCTCTTCTTGTTTATCCCGAGTGCCTATGGGCTCAATACAGAATCGGGTCATCTGATACCAGGAGTAACACACAAGCGATTTTTGATTCTTTTTGGCGTACGCCATAAGAATCAACTACATCTGGTAAGTGGGCTACCTTACCTTTGAGCACTGAAGGGTGAAGCAGGAGGTCACAGGAGTCACCACTGAATGTTATTGCACTAAAGAGACTTTTAATGCAGCACTTTTTTGCACTTTAGTCACGCTATTTTTTTTGGACTGTCACCATCATCACCAGTGTTACATATTTACTGTATCATTGTTTACTTTTATATTGTTTATTTTTTCACTGTATACACAAGCATACAGTGCCATTTTTATATTTTCTTATTTGAGATATTGGAGTGATCCACACTCACTTATTTTCACATATATATTGCTATATATATATTGTATATCAATTTGTGGTATAGAGCTGTTCATCCTACACACCCAGGGCAGCGCAGTATTTTTCTTTTTCACATTTTTTCCAGATCACTAACATTAGTGCACCTGATACTTTGCAGCTTCCCACAGATACCCAATTATTATATATATTTTTACAGCACCTAGGCGCGATTGTACACAAAATTCTTTTCATTCACATTAGTTCACATTGGTGACTAATTGCTATACGCAGCCATGGACCTTAGCAACATATTTGATTATGCTGACACCAAAAAGATAGATGTAGATCTACTTTTTTCAGGGGGTCAAATAGAAGCAAAAACACCCAATTTAGAACAGCTATTTAAAGTATTAAAAAATAATATGGACAAACAAATTAGGACATGGTGGGACATCACCACCTTGGAGAAATATATTAAGGAAGATATTACTCCCAGGAGGTTAAGGTGGGATTTAGCCCCCAATGATGGTATAGAGGATACCGCATTAGAAGAGGAATGGTATAACTTCTTCAAAGACAGTGAAACCAAATTATTGGAGTTAATAGTAACCAGACGAAAGAAAAAATTATTAACTATTAAAGAAAAAATAAAAACTATAAAAAACCAATTAGAACCATATGCCCAATCTACAGAATATAAAGATAGATATAAACATCTTAAAGATTTTTTGGAAAAACTGGATAGGGACACGCAAAACAAAAAGGTAAAAAAATATCAGAGAGACATCAAGGATTACGAAACCAAATTGGTATATAAGTGGCAAGAATTATTGGAGGAACCGGAAGCTATTTCTAGGGACTCATCTCCTGCTAGAGATAGACAGCAACCGAATACAGGCATAATTAATACCCCAGGGAGACCTAACCAATCAGGAACAGAAAATAAACAAAACACACCTAGAGGCCCCCAGCCAACAAGGACACCCAATTATCCACCGAACAACCATTATAATAGCCCTCAATTTAGGGACAATGGACAGGGGAATCATCACCCATCCAACTATCCCTATCATCCCCATCCTCAGGATTTTCAACACAGGGGGTATGGCAACCCTCCAGGACCCCCGTACCCATACAGGGGCAACAGAGGATGGAATCCCCAATACCGAGGAAGGGGAAGGGGGGGAAGGGGGAAACCTTGGTACCAACCCTACCCCTACCAGCACCCACCTCCTCCACCACCCCCACCCCCACCCACATCCTTGCCCCCCCAACCAGCGCATGGAAGGGAGGACAGAGAAGGAGAGGGTGCAGAGGGGGCCGCAAACAAAAGAAAAAGAGACCACTAGGTCAAGGGATATTCAACCTGACCAGTGAGACCTTTACAGAGCAAGAACTTTTGGTTTTAGACCAAGGATTAAAATTTGCGCCCGACAATAAATTTAATGAATTTCAAACTTTTATAGATTTGCAAAAATTTATAAGGACCTTAAATATAAAAAAACATTTCCACCAAAAAGAGAAAAATGAAGGACAGGATGTAAATCCTATACCTACTACCTCCAGTGATTTTAAACATAGTCATTTTAAAAATAAATCAACTTTTAACCCTAAACCCCTAAATAATCATTACATGGACACTTTTAAAAATATGGTAGCCCAGGATTTAAAGAATATAACTAAACACAAAGGAAGATCAAAAAAGGACATATGGGAAGGTATTAGACAAATAGAAAAAAGGAAAAACATTATCATCCGCCCCGCAGACAAAGGGGGGGGGATTGTTATATTAAGTAAGGAAATGTATAAACGTGAACTTAACAGATTGGTGCAGGACATATCCACTTATGAAAAATTGAAACATAACCCTACAAGCAAATATAGGAGTAAAGTGAAACTTCTATTAAAAAAAGCACACAAAAGAGGTATTCTAAATAAAAAAGAATATAGATACCTTATTCCGGACCACCCAAGATTACCAGTCATATATCAAGTTCCCAAAATACACAAAAACACCACAGCCCCACCGGGAAGGCCCATTATTAGTGGAATAAATTCCATCTTCTCCAGAATAGGAGAATATTTAGATTTCTATTTACAGCCTTTGGTACAGTCCTATCCGGCCTACCTCAGGGATAGTAAACAGCTGATCAATATACTAGACCAAACACAGTGTACTCCCAATTTAATTATGGCTACAGTTGACGTTGAGTCACTGTACACAAATATAGATCAGACAGATGCATTACGAGCAATAATGTGGGCCTTAAAAGAAAAGACAGATTTAAAAACGGAACAACAATGCCTAATGGGAGAAATGTTAGATCTAGCCATGGGAGGTAACTATTTTTGGCATGAGGGGCAATACTATAGACAACATAGAGGCGTTGCAATGGGGGCAAAGTATGCCCCTAGTGTTGCCAATATATTTTTAAGTAAGTGGGAACATGAAGAAATATTCCACACAACTAATCAGAACCTCTTAATTTATAAAAGATATATTGACGACATTTTTATTGTGTGGTCTGGAACCGAGGAGTCTTTAAAAGTTTTTATGGAAAATATGAATATTAACAACTATAAGATAAGTTTTACCGGAACATATGACAAAACTGAAATTAACTTTTTAGACTTGACTATTTATATAAGAGAGGGTAAATTTTACACAAAAACTTTTTTTAAGAGCACGGACCGCAACGGATATATACCAACCCACAGTTGCCATCATCCCAGATGGATTGAGGGTATCCCTAAGGGTCAGATGTTGCGAATGAGACGAAATTGTAGAGATGATAGGGATTATATAGAGCAGACCAACATCCTTATAGCAAGGTTTTCAGATAAGGGGTATGACACTCAAAAATTAATTTCTTTGCGAGATCAAGTAAAAAATAAGGATAGAAAAATCTTATTGCAAGATAAGCACAAGAATAATGATCCAAGCACCAGTCACTTTAACTTAGCCTTTATCACGCAATACCATAGAAATTACAAACAGGTAGAAAAAGTGTTCAAACAACATTGGCACATACTCATGAGAGACAACACTTTAAAAAGTATATTACCACCCAAGCCACAATTTATATATCGTAGAGTGCCTAATTTGAAAGATAAATTAGCTCATAATATTCCTGATCCACCAAAGCGGATGGTATCCACTTTTTTGGATTTCAAAGGCTTTTATGCATGCAGAAAATGCAACGCATGTAACACAGTGAGAACTAAAGCTAGAAAACAAACTTCTTTTGTATCCCATGTTACTTCTAAAGAATATGAAATTAAAAAATTAATCACGTGTGCAAGCACTCACGTCACATACCTGGCTACATGTCCATGCGGCCTACAATATGTAGGCCGTACTACCAGAAAATTGAGTATAAGGATAGGGGAGCACCTTGGTAACATCAGGAGAGGATACAAGAAACACAGCCTCTCCATGCATTTTAGGACCCATCACAATAGGGACCCCTCACTACTACAGTTTTGTGGTATAGATATGGTGGATCCACACTGGAGAGGAGGAGACAGAAAAATTGCTATATCTAAGAATGAAACCTTTTGGATATGTGAACTAGGCACTTTACAACCTGGTGGAATGAATAAGGATTTGGATATAAATTGTTTTTTAACCAATTTCTAAACATGATTAGGGGTATTTAATATTTTAGAAGGGGATTTTGCATTTAAATTTATACAATATATTTTTTAATATATATATTTTTTAATTTTTTAATATTTTTTAACACCAATTAGACATCCGTTACTATATTAGATTGAGTGAACCAAAATCGATAAATTTAAATAGTACCGTTAATGGTTATCCATAAGGGTCTCGGTATATAGTATGTATGTATAATAATGATGGACAATTAGTTGACAATATTGACGTGCATAAAGGAAATTATTTACAAAAAATTTTTTTAAAAAAATCGGTTACATTCCACACGGAAGTAATTGGTTGAGCCCCATATCCTATCTATACCACAGTATAGTATAGTATAACAGTATATCAGGGATGAGTACTGCCAAAATTACTTAATGGTTGGCTCAAAATAGGGGGTTACTTGCATAAAGCCGGTTGCAACAGTATTAAACCACGGGAATTACTTATGCATACAGAGTTAAGAATACGGACTTCATCTATTACTTCCGGGTGGTATAAATCAATGACAACACTAAGGCGGGAGGTAAGGCGGGTTCAATAGAATCCTTCCGCATAAAACTAAGCTGACACGCAGCGTACGTACCACTTCCGAAGACGTCATATCTCTGACGAAACGCGTCAAGCTGGTACGCACGCTGCCTCGCTCTGAGCTACTGCTGGACCGCACGCCGACTACACCATTTCCGGGTAAGGCGCTAACAGCGGAGTATACCAGCGTCCTGTTGTATCGTGCCGCGAGGCACCACAGGAGCTCAGTAGCGGCAACACATCTACCAGGGGACCCCCCAGTGGGTACCCCCCATTTTTTTGCTGTGATCCCTCACTGTTTACTTGCGAGTTTGCACAAGTTTTATAATATCACGTTTGGAGTTTACCACAGTGTTTTATGGACTTTTATACTGGATGTTTTTTATAATGAAGAGTGTGTTTACCATGTTCGAGTGAAAATAAAGGACGTTACTTTTTCACACTATGAGGAGCTTCTTCTCTTCTTGTTTATCCCGAGTGCCTATGGGCTCAATACAGAATCGGGTCATCTGATACCAGGAGTAACACACAAGCGATTTTTGATTCTTTTTGGCGTACGCCATAAGAATCAACTACATCTGGTAAGTGGGCTACCTTACCTTTGAGCACTGAAGGGTGAAGCAGGAGGTCACAGGAGTCACCACTGAATGTTATTGCACTAAAGAGACTTTTAATGCAGCACTTTTTTGCACTTTAGTCACGCTATTTTTTTTGGACTGTCACCATCATCACCAGTGTTACATATTTACTGTATCATTGTTTACTTTTATATTGTTTATTTTTTCACTGTATACACAAGCATACAGTGCCATTTTTATATTTTCTTATTTGAGATATTGGAGTGATCCACACTCACTTATTTTCACATATATATTGCTATATATATATTGTATATCAATTTGTGGTATAGAGCTGTTCATCCTACACACCCAGGGTAGCGCAGTATTTTTCTTTTTCACATTTTTTCCAGATCACTAACATTAGTGCACCTGATACTTTGCAGCTTCCCACAGATACCCAATTATTATATATATTTTTACAGCACCTAGGCGCGATTGTACACAAAATTCTTTTCATTCACATTAGTTCACATTGGTGACTAATTGCTATACGCAGCCATGGACCTTAGCAACATATTTGATTATGCTGACACCAAAAAGATAGATGTAGATCTACTTTTTTCAGGGGGTCAAATAGAAGCAAAAACACCCAATTTAGAACAGCTATTTAAAGTATTAAAAAATAATATGGACAAACAAATTAGGACATGGTGGGACATCACCACCTTGGAGAAATATATTAAGGAAGATATTACTCCCAGGAGGTTAAGGTGGGATTTAGCCCCCAATGATGGTATAGAGGATACCGCATTAGAAGAGGAATGGTATAACTTCTTCAAAGACAGTGAAACCAAATTATTGGAGTTAATAGTAACCAGACGAAAGAAAAAATTATTAACTATTAAAGAAAAAATAAAAACTATAAAAAACCAATTAGAACCATATGCCCAATCTACAGAATATAAAGATAGATATAAACATCTTAAAGATTTTTTGGAAAAACTGGATAGGGACACGCAAAACAAAAAGGTAAAAAAATATCAGAGAGACATCAAGGATTACGAAACCAAATTGGTATATAAGTGGCAAGAATTATTGGAGGAACCGGAAGCTATTTCTAGGGACTCATCTCCTGCTAGAGATAGACAGCAACCGAATACAGGCATAATTAATACCCCAGGGAGACCTAACCAATCAGGAACAGAAAATAAACAAAACACACCTAGAGGCCCCCAGCCAACAAGGACACCCAATTATCCACCGAACAACCATTATAATAGCCCTCAATTTAGGGACAATGGACAGGGGAATCATCACCCATCCAACTATCCCTATCATCCCCATCCTCAGGATTTTCAACACAGGGGGTATGGCAACCCTCCAGGACCCCCGTACCCATACAGGGGCAACAGAGGATGGAATCCCCAATACCGAGGAAGGGGAAGGGGGGGAAGGGGGAAACCTTGGTACCAACCCTACCCCTACCAGCACCCACCTCCTCCACCACCCCCACCCCCACCCACATCCTTGCCCCCCCAACCAGCGCATGGAAGGGAGGACAGAGAAGGAGAGGGTGCAGAGGGGGCCGCAAACAAAAGAAAAAGAGACCACTAGGTCAAGGGATATTCAACCTGACCAGTGAGACCTTTACAGAGCAAGAACTTTTGGTTTTAGACCAAGGATTAAAATTTGCGCCCGACAATAAATTTAATGAATTTCAAACTTTTATAGATTTGCAAAAATTTATAAGGACCTTAAATATAAAAAAACATTTCCACCAAAAAGAGAAAAATGAAGGACAGGATGTAAATCCTATACCTACTACCTCCAGTGATTTTAAACATAGTCATTTTAAAAATAAATCAACTTTTAACCCTAAACCCCTAAATAATCATTACATGGACACTTTTAAAAATATGGTAGCCCAGGATTTAAAGAATATAACTAAACACAAAGGAAGATCAAAAAAGGACATATGGGAAGGTATTAGACAAATAGAAAAAAGGAAAAACATTATCATCCGCCCCGCAGACAAAGGGGGGGGGATTGTTATATTAAGTAAGGAAATGTATAAACGTGAACTTAACAGATTGGTGCAGGACATATCCACTTATGAAAAATTGAAACATAACCCTACAAGCAAATATAGGAGTAAAGTGAAACTTCTATTAAAAAAAGCACACAAAAGAGGTATTCTAAATAAAAAAGAATATAGATACCTTATTCCGGACCACCCAAGATTACCAGTCATATATCAAGTTCCCAAAATACACAAAAACACCACAGCCCCACCGGGAAGGCCCATTATTAGTGGAATAAATTCCATCTTCTCCAGAATAGGAGAATATTTAGATTTCTATTTACAGCCTTTGGTACAGTCCTATCCGGCCTACCTCAGGGATAGTAAACAGCTGATCAATATACTAGACCAAACACAGTGTACTCCCAATTTAATTATGGCTACAGTTGACGTTGAGTCACTGTACACAAATATAGATCAGACAGATGCATTACGAGCAATAATGTGGGCCTTAAAAGAAAAGACAGATTTAAAAACGGAACAACAATGCCTAATGGGAGAAATGTTAGATCTAGCCATGGGAGGTAACTATTTTTGGCATGAGGGGCAATACTATAGACAACATAGAGGCGTTGCAATGGGGGCAAAGTATGCCCCTAGTGTTGCCAATATATTTTTAAGTAAGTGGGAACATGAAGAAATATTCCACACAACTAATCAGAACCTCTTAATTTATAAAAGATATATTGACGACATTTTTATTGTGTGGTCTGGAACCGAGGAGTCTTTAAAAGTTTTTATGGAAAATATGAATATTAACAACTATAAGATAAGTTTTACCGGAACATATGACAAAACTGAAATTAACTTTTTAGACTTGACTATTTATATAAGAGAGGGTAAATTTTACACAAAAACTTTTTTTAAGAGCACGGACCGCAACGGATATATACCAACCCACAGTTGCCATCATCCCAGATGGATTGAGGGTATCCCTAAGGGTCAGATGTTGCGAATGAGACGAAATTGTAGAGATGATAGGGATTATATAGAGCAGACCAACATCCTTATAGCAAGGTTTTCAGATAAGGGGTATGACACTCAAAAATTAATTTCTTTGCGAGATCAAGTAAAAAATAAGGATAGAAAAATCTTATTGCAAGATAAGCACAAGAATAATGATCCAAGCACCAGTCACTTTAACTTAGCCTTTATCACGCAATACCATAGAAATTACAAACAGGTAGAAAAAGTGTTCAAACAACATTGGCACATACTCATGAGAGACAACACTTTAAAAAGTATATTACCACCCAAGCCACAATTTATATATCGTAGAGTGCCTAATTTGAAAGATAAATTAGCTCATAATATTCCTGATCCACCAAAGCGGATGGTATCCACTTTTTTGGATTTCAAAGGCTTTTATGCATGCAGAAAATGCAACGCATGTAACACAGTGAGAACTAAAGCTAGAAAACAAACTTCTTTTGTATCCCATGTTACTTCTAAAGAATATGAAATTAAAAAATTAATCACGTGTGCAAGCACTCACGTCACATACCTGGCTACATGTCCATGCGGCCTACAATATGTAGGCCGTACTACCAGAAAATTGAGTATAAGGATAGGGGAGCACCTTGGTAACATCAGGAGAGGATACAAGAAACACAGCCTCTCCATGCATTTTAGGACCCATCACAATAGGGACCCCTCACTACTACAGTTTTGTGGTATAGATATGGTGGATCCACACTGGAGAGGAGGAGACAGAAAAATTGCTATATCTAAGAATGAAACCTTTTGGATATGTGAACTAGGCACTTTACAACCTGGTGGAATGAATAAGGATTTGGATATAAATTGTTTTTTAACCAATTTCTAAACATGATTAGGGGTATTTAATATTTTAGAAGGGGATTTTGCATTTAAATTTATACAATATATTTTTTAATATATATATTTTTTAATTTTTTAATATTTTTTAACACCAATTAGACATCCGTTACTATATTAGATTGAGTGAACCAAAATCGATAAATTTAAATAGTACCGTTAATGGTTATCCATAAGGGTCTCGGTATATAGTATGTATGTATAATAATGATGGACAATTAGTTGACAATATTGACGTGCATAAAGGAAATTATTTACAAAAAATTTTTTTAAAAAAATCGGTTACATTCCACACGGAAGTAATTGGTTGAGCCCCATATCCTATCTATACCACAGTATAGTATAGTATAACAGTATATCAGGGATGAGTACTGCCAAAATTACTTAATGGTTGGCTCAAAATAGGGGGTTACTTGCATAAAGCCGGTTGCAACAGTATTAAACCACGGGAATTACTTATGCATACAGAGTTAAGAATACGGACTTCATCTATTACTTCCGGGTGGTATAAATCAATGACAACACTAAGGCGGGAGGTAAGGCGGGTTCAATAGAATCCTTCCGCATAAAACTAAGCTGACACGCAGCGTACGTACCACTTCCGAAGACGTCATATCTCTGACGAAACGCGTCAAGCTGGTACGCACGCTGCCTCGCTCTGAGCTACTGCTGGACCGCACGCCGACTACACCATTTCCGGGTAAGGCGCTAACAGCGGAGTATACCAGCGTCCTGTTGTATCGTGCCGCGAGGCACCACAGGAGCTCAGTAGCGGCAACACATCTACCAGGGGACCCCCCAGTGGGTACCCCCCATTTTTTTGCTGTGATCCCTCACTGTTTACTTGCGAGTTTGCACAAGTTTTATAATATCACGTTTGGAGTTTACCACAGTGTTTTATGGACTTTTATACTGGATGTTTTTTATAATGAAGAGTGTGTTTACCATGTTCGAGTGAAAATAAAGGACGTTACTTTTTCACACTATGAGGAGCTTCTTCTCTTCTTGTTTATCCCGAGTGCCTATGGGCTCAATACAGAATCGGGTCATCTGATACCAGGAGTAACACACAAGCGATTTTTGATTCTTTTTGGCGTACGCCATAAGAATCAACTACATCTGGTAAGTGGGCTACCTTACCTTTGAGCACTGAAGGGTGAAGCAGGAGGTCACAGGAGTCACCACTGAATGTTATTGCACTAAAGAGACTTTTAATGCAGCACTTTTTTGCACTTTAGTCACGCTATTTTTTTTGGACTGTCACCATCATCACCAGTGTTACATATTTACTGTATCATTGTTTACTTTTATATTGTTTATTTTTTCACTGTATACACAAGCATACAGTGCCATTTTTATATTTTCTTATTTGAGATATTGGAGTGATCCACACTCACTTATTTTCACATATATATTGCTATATATATATTGTATATCAATTTGTGGTATAGAGCTGTTCATCCTACACACCCAGGGTAGCGCAGTATTTTTCTTTTTCACATTTTTTCCAGATCACTAACATTAGTGCACCTGATACTTTGCAGCTTCCCACAGATACCCAATTATTATATATATTTTTACAGCACCTAGGCGCGATTGTACACAAAATTCTTTTCATTCACATTAGTTCACATTGGTGACTAATTGCTATACGCAGCCATGGACCTTAGCAACATATTTGATTATGCTGACACCAAAAAGATAGATGTAGATCTACTTTTTTCAGGGGGTCAAATAGAAGCAAAAACACCCAATTTAGAACAGCTATTTAAAGTATTAAAAAATAATATGGACAAACAAATTAGGACATGGTGGGACATCACCACCTTGGAGAAATATATTAAGGAAGATATTACTCCCAGGAGGTTAAGGTGGGATTTAGCCCCCAATGATGGTATAGAGGATACCGCATTAGAAGAGGAATGGTATAACTTCTTCAAAGACAGTGAAACCAAATTATTGGAGTTAATAGTAACCAGACGAAAGAAAAAATTATTAACTATTAAAGAAAAAATAAAAACTATAAAAAACCAATTAGAACCATATGCCCAATCTACAGAATATAAAGATAGATATAAACATCTTAAAGATTTTTTGGAAAAACTGGATAGGGACACGCAAAACAAAAAGGTAAAAAAATATCAGAGAGACATCAAGGATTACGAAACCAAATTGGTATATAAGTGGCAAGAATTATTGGAGGAACCGGAAGCTATTTCTAGGGACTCATCTCCTGCTAGAGATAGACAGCAACCGAATACAGGCATAATTAATACCCCAGGGAGACCTAACCAATCAGGAACAGAAAATAAACAAAACACACCTAGAGGCCCCCAGCCAACAAGGACACCCAATTATCCACCGAACAACCATTATAATAGCCCTCAATTTAGGGACAATGGACAGGGGAATCATCACCCATCCAACTATCCCTATCATCCCCATCCTCAGGATTTTCAACACAGGGGGTATGGCAACCCTCCAGGACCCCCGTACCCATACAGGGGCAACAGAGGATGGAATCCCCAATACCGAGGAAGGGGAAGGGGGGGAAGGGGGAAACCTTGGTACCAACCCTACCCCTACCAGCACCCACCTCCTCCACCACCCCCACCCCCACCCACATCCTTGCCCCCCCAACCAGCGCATGGAAGGGAGGACAGAGAAGGAGAGGGTGCAGAGGGGGCCGCAAACAAAAGAAAAAGAGACCACTAGGTCAAGGGATATTCAACCTGACCAGTGAGACCTTTACAGAGCAAGAACTTTTGGTTTTAGACCAAGGATTAAAATTTGCGCCCGACAATAAATTTAATGAATTTCAAACTTTTATAGATTTGCAAAAATTTATAAGGACCTTAAATATAAAAAAACATTTCCACCAAAAAGAGAAAAATGAAGGACAGGATGTAAATCCTATACCTACTACCTCCAGTGATTTTAAACATAGTCATTTTAAAAATAAATCAACTTTTAACCCTAAACCCCTAAATAATCATTACATGGACACTTTTAAAAATATGGTAGCCCAGGATTTAAAGAATATAACTAAACACAAAGGAAGATCAAAAAAGGACATATGGGAAGGTATTAGACAAATAGAAAAAAGGAAAAACATTATCATCCGCCCCGCAGACAAAGGGGGGGGGATTGTTATATTAAGTAAGGAAATGTATAAACGTGAACTTAACAGATTGGTGCAGGACATATCCACTTATGAAAAATTGAAACATAACCCTACAAGCAAATATAGGAGTAAAGTGAAACTTCTATTAAAAAAAGCACACAAAAGAGGTATTCTAAATAAAAAAGAATATAGATACCTTATTCCGGACCACCCAAGATTACCAGTCATATATCAAGTTCCCAAAATACACAAAAACACCACAGCCCCACCGGGAAGGCCCATTATTAGTGGAATAAATTCCATCTTCTCCAGAATAGGAGAATATTTAGATTTCTATTTACAGCCTTTGGTACAGTCCTATCCGGCCTACCTCAGGGATAGTAAACAGCTGATCAATATACTAGACCAAACACAGTGTACTCCCAATTTAATTATGGCTACAGTTGACGTTGAGTCACGGTACACAAATATAGATCAGACAGATGCATTACGAGCAATAATGTGGGCCTTAAAAGAAAAGACAGATTTAAAAACGGAACAACAATGCCTAATGGGAGAAATGTTAGATCTAGCCATGGGAGGTAACTATTTTTGGCATGAGGGGCAATACTATAGACAACATAGAGGCGTTGCAATGGGGGCAAAGTATGCCCCTAGTGTTGCCAATATATTTTTAAGTAAGTGGGAACATGAAGAAATATTCCACACAACTAATCAGAACCTCTTAATTTATAAAAGATATATTGACGACATTTTTATTGTGTGGTCTGGAACCGAGGAGTCTTTAAAAGTTTTTATGGAAAATATGAATATTAACAACTATAAGATAAGTTTTACCGGAACATATGACAAAACTGAAATTAACTTTTTAGACTTGACTATTTATATAAGAGAGGGTAAATTTTACACAAAAACTTTTTTTAAGAGCACGGACCGCAACGGATATATACCAACCCACAGTTGCCATCATCCCAGATGGATTGAGGGTATCCCTAAGGGTCAGATGTTGCGAATGAGACGAAATTGTAGAGATGATAGGGATTATATAGAGCAGACCAACATCCTTATAGCAAGGTTTTCAGATAAGGGGTATGACACTCAAAAATTAATTTCTTTGCGAGATCAAGTAAAAAATAAGGATAGAAAAATCTTATTGCAAGATAAGCACAAGAATAATGATCCAAGCACCAGTCACTTTAACTTAGCCTTTATCACGCAATACCATAGAAATTACAAACAGGTAGAAAAAGTGTTCAAACAACATTGGCACATACTCATGAGAGACAACACTTTAAAAAGTATATTACCACCCAAGCCACAATTTATATATCGTAGAGTGCCTAATTTGAAAGATAAATTAGCTCATAATATTCCTGATCCACCAAAGCGGATGGTATCCACTTTTTTGGATTTCAAAGGCTTTTATGCATGCAGAAAATGCAACGCATGTAACACAGTGAGAACTAAAGCTAGAAAACAAACTTCTTTTGTATCCCATGTTACTTCTAAAGAATATGAAATTAAAAAATTAATCACGTGTGCAAGCACTCACGTCACATACCTGGCTACATGTCCATGCGGCCTACAATATGTAGGCCGTACTACCAGAAAATTGAGTATAAGGATAGGGGAGCACCTTGGTAACATCAGGAGAGGATACAAGAAACACAGCCTCTCCATGCATTTTAGGACCCATCACAATAGGGACCCCTCACTACTACAGTTTTGTGGTATAGATATGGTGGATCCACACTGGAGAGGAGGAGACAGAAAAATTGCTATATCTAAGAATGAAACCTTTTGGATATGTGAACTAGGCACTTTACAACCTGGTGGAATGAATAAGGATTTGGATATAAATTGTTTTTTAACCAATTTCTAAACATGATTAGGGGTATTTAATATTTTAGAAGGGGATTTTGCATTTAAATTTATACAATATATTTTTTAATATATATATTTTTTAATTTTTTAATATTTTTTAACACCAATTAGACATCCGTTACTATATTAGATTGAGTGAACCAAAATCGATAAATTTAAATAGTACCGTTAATGGTTATCCATAAGGGTCTCGGTATATAGTATGTATGTATAATAATGATGGACAATTAGTTGACAATATTGACGTGCATAAAGGAAATTATTTACAAAAATTTTTTTTTAAAAAATCGGTTACATTCCACACGGAAGTAATTGGTTGAGCCCCATATCCTATCTATACCACAGTATAGTATAGTATAACAGTATATCAGGGATGAGTACTGCCAAAATTACTTAATGGTTGGCTCAAAATAGGGGGTTACTTGCATAAAGCCGGTTGCAACAGTATTAAACCACGGGAATTACTTATGCATACAGAGTTAAGAATACGGACTTCATCTATTACTTCCGGGTGGTATAAATCAATGACAACACTAAGGCGGGAGGTAAGGCGGGTTCAATAGAATCCTTCCGCATAAAACTAAGCTGACACGCAGCGTACGTACCACTTCCGAAGACGTCATATCTCTGACGAAACGCGTCAAGCTGGTACGCACGCTGCCTCGCTCTGAGCTACTGCTGGACCGCACGCCGACTACACCATTTCCGGGTAAGGCGCTAACAGCGGAGTATACCAGCGTCCTGTTGTATCGTGCCGCGAGGCACCACAGGAGCTCAGTAGCGGCAACACATCTACCAGGGGACCCCCCAGTGGGTACCCCCCTTTTTTTGCTGTGATCCCTCACTGTTTACTTGCGAGTTTGCACAAGTTTTATAATATCACGTTTGGAGTTTACCACAGTGTTTTATGGACTTTTATACTGGATGTTTTTTATAATGAAGAGTGTGTTTACCATGTTCGAGTGAAAATAAAGGACGTTACTTTTTCACACTATGAGGAGCTTCTTCTCTTCTTGTTTATCCCGAGTGCCTATGGGCTCAATACAGAATCGGGTCATCTGATACCAGGAGTAACACACAAGCGATTTTTGATTCTTTTTGGCGTACGCCATAAGAATCAACTACATCTGGTAAGTGGGCTACCTTACCTTTGAGCACTGAAGGGTGAAGCAGGAGGTCACAGGAGTCACCACTGAATGTTATTGCACTAAAGAGACTTTTAATGCAGCACTTTTTTGCACTTTAGTCACGCTATTTTTTTTGGACTGTCACCATCATCACCAGTGTTACATATTTACTGTATCATTGTTTACTTTTATATTGTTTATTTTTTCACTGTATACACAAGCATACAGTGCCATTTTTATATTTTCTTATTTGAGATATTGGAGTGATCCACACTCACTTATTTTCACATATATATTGCTATATATATATTGTATATCAATTTGTGGTATAGAGCTGTTCATCCTACACACCCAGGGTAGCGCAGTATTTTTCTTTTTCACATTTTTTCCAGATCACTAACATTAGTGCACCTGATACTTTGCAGCTTCCCACAGATACCCAATTATTATATATATTTTTACAGCACCTAGGCGCGATTGTACACAAAATTCTTTTCATTCACATTAGTTCACATTGGTGACTAATTGCTATACGCAGCCATGGACCTTAGCAACATATTTGATTATGCTGACACCAAAAAGATAGATGTAGATCTACTTTTTTCAGGGGGTCAAATAGAAGCAAAAACACCCAATTTAGAACAGCTATTTAAAGTATTAAAAAATAATATGGACAAACAAATTAGGACATGGTGGGACATCACCACCTTGGAGAAATATATTAAGGAAGATATTACTCCCAGGAGGTTAAGGTGGGATTTAGCCCCCAATGATGGTATAGAGGATACCGCATTAGAAGAGGAATGGTATAACTTCTTCAAAGACAGTGAAACCAAATTATTGGAGTTAATAGTAACCAGACGAAAGAAAAAATTATTAACTATTAAAGAAAAAATAAAAACTATAAAAAACCAATTAGAACCATATGCCCAATCTACAGAATATAAAGATAGATATAAACATCTTAAAGATTTTTTGGAAAAACTGGATAGGGACACGCAAAACAAAAAGGTAAAAAAATATCAGAGAGACATCAAGGATTACGAAACCAAATTGGTATATAAGTGGCAAGAATTATTGGAGGAACCGGAAGCTATTTCTAGGGACTCATCTCCTGCTAGAGATAGACAGCAACCGAATACAGGCATAATTAATACCCCAGGGAGACCTAACCAATCAGGAACAGAAAATAAACAAAACACACCTAGAGGCCCCCAGCCAACAAGGACACCCAATTATCCACCGAACAACCATTATAATAGCCCTCAATTTAGGGACAATGGACAGGGGAATCATCACCCATCCAACTATCCCTATCATCCCCATCCTCAGGATTTTCAACACAGGGGGTATGGCAACCCTCCAGGACCCCCGTACCCATACAGGGGCAACAGAGGATGGAATCCCCAATACCGAGGAAGGGGAAGGGGGGAAGGGGGAAACCTTGGTACCAACCCTACCCCTACCAGCACCCACCTCCTCCACCACCCCCACCCCCACCCACATCCTTGCCCCCCCAACCAGCGCATGGAAGGGAGGACAGAGAAGGAGAGGGTGCAGAGGGGGCCGCAAACAAAAGAAAAAGAGACCACTAGGTCAAGGGATATTCAACCTGACCAGTGAGACCTTTACAGAGCAAGAACTTTTGGTTTTAGACCAAGGATTAAAATTTGCGCCCGACAATAAATTTAATGAATTTCAAACTTTTATAGATTTGCAAAAATTTATAAGGACCTTAAATATAAAAAAACATTTCCACCAAAAAGAGAAAAATGAAGGACAGGATGTAAATCCTATACCTACTACCTCCAGTGATTTTAAACATAGTCATTTTAAAAATAAATCAACTTTTAACCCTAAACCCCTAAATAATCATTACATGGACACTTTTAAAAATATGGTAGCCCAGGATTTAAAGAATATAACTAAACACAAAGGAAGATCAAAAAAGGACATATGGGAAGGTATTAGACAAATAGAAAAAAGGAAAAACATTATCATCCGCCCCGCAGATAAAGGGGGGGGGATTGTTATATTAAGTAAGGAAATGTATAAACGTGAACTTAACAGATTGGTGCAGGACATATCCACTTATGAAAAATTGAAACATAACCCTACAAGCAAATATAGGAGTAAAGTGAAACTTCTATTAAAAAAAGCACACAAAAGAGGTATTCTAAATAAAAAAGAATATAGATACCTTATTCCGGACCACCCAAGATTACCAGTCATATATCAAGTTCCCAAAATACACAAAAACACCACAGCCCCACCGGGAAGGCCCATTATTAGTGGAATAAATTCCATCTTCTCCAGAATAGGAGAATATTTAGATTTCTATTTACAGCCTTTGGTACAGTCCTATCCGGCCTACCTCAGGGATAGTAAACAGCTGATCAATATACTAGACCAAACACAGTGTACTCCAAATTTAATTATGGCTACAGTTGACGTTGAGTCACTGTACACAAATATAGATCAGACAGATGCATTACGAGCAATAATGTGGGCCTTAAAAGAAAAGACAGATTTAAAAACGGAACAACAATGCCTAATGGGAGAAATGTTAGATCTAGCCATGGGAGGTAACTATTTTTGGCATGAGGGGCAATACTATAGACAACATAGAGGCGTTGCAATGGGGGCAAAGTATGCCCCTAGTGTTGCCAATATATTTTTAAGTAAGTGGGAACATGAAGAAATATTCCACACAACTAATCAGAACCTCTTAATTTATAAAAGATATATTGACGACATTTTTATTGTGTGGTCTGGAACCGAGGAGTCTTTAAAAGTTTTTATGGAAAATATGAATATTAACAACTATAAGATAAGTTTTACCGGAACATATGACAAAACTGAAATTAACTTTTTAGACTTGACTATTTATATAAGAGAGGGTAAATTTTACACAAAAACTTTTTTTAAGAGCACGGACCGCAACGGATATATACCAACCCACAGTTGCCATCATCCCAGATGGATTGAGGGTATCCCTAAGGGTCAGATGTTGCGAATGAGACGAAATTGTAGAGATGATAGGGATTATATAGAGCAGACCAACATCCTTATAGCAAGGTTTTCAGATAAGGGGTATGACACTCAAAAATTAATTTCTTTGCGAGATCAAGTAAAAAATAAGGATAGAAAAATCTTATTGCAAGATAAGCACAAGAATAATGATCCAAGCACCAGTCACTTTAACTTAGCCTTTATCACGCAATACCATAGAAATTACAAACAGGTAGAAAAAGTGTTCAAACAACATTGGCACATACTCATGAGAGACAACACTTTAAAAAGTATATTACCACCCAAGCCACAATTTATATATCGTAGAGTGCCTAATTTGAAAGATAAATTAGCTCATAATATTCCTGATCCACCAAAGCGGATGGTATCCACTTTTTTGGATTTCAAAGGCTTTTATGCATGCAGAAAATGCAACGCATGTAACACAGTGAGAACTAAAGCTAGAAAACAAACTTCTTTTGTATCCCATGTTACTTCTAAAGAATATGAAATTAAAAAATTAATCACGTGTGCAAGCACTCACGTCACATACCTGGCTACATGTCCATGCGGCCTACAATATGTAGGCCGTACTACCAGAAAATTGAGTATAAGGATAGGGGAGCACCTTGGTAACATCAGGAGAGGATACAAGAAACACAGCCTCTCCATGCATTTTAGGACCCATCACAATAGGGACCCCTCACTACTACAGTTTTGTGGTATAGATATGGTGGATCCACACTGGAGAGGAGGAGACAGAAAAATTGCTATATCTAAGAATGAAACCTTTTGGATATGTGAACTAGGCACTTTACAACCTGGTGGAATGAATAAGGATTTGGATATAAATTGTTTTTTAACCAATTTCTAAACATGATTAGGGGTATTTAATATTTTAGAAGGGGATTTTGCATTTAAATTTATACAATATATTTTTTAATATATATATTTTTTAATTTTTTAATATTTTTTAACACCAATTAGACATCCGTTACTATATTAGATTGAGTGAACCAAAATCGATAAATTTAAATAGTACCGTTAATGGTTATCCATAAGGGTCTCGGTATATAGTATGTATGTATAATAATGATGGACAATTAGTTGACAATATTGACGTGCATAAAGGAAATTATTTACAAAAAATTTTTTTAAAAAAATCGGTTACATTCCACACGGAAGTAATTGGTTGAGCCCCATATCCTATCTATACCACAGTATAGTATAGTATAACAGTATATCAGGGATGAGTACTGCCAAAATTACTTAATGGTTGGCTCAAAATAGGGGGTTACTTGCATAAAGCCGGTTGCAACAGTATTAAACCACGGGAATTACTTATGCATACAGAGTTAAGAATACGGACTTCATCTATTACTTCCGGGTGGTATAAATCAATGACAACACTAAGGCGGGAGGTAAGGCGGGTTCAATAGAATCCTTCCGCATAAAACTAAGCTGACACGCAGCGTACGTACCACTTCCGAAGACGTCATATCTCTGACGAAACGCGTCAAGCTGGTACGCACGCTGCCTCGCTCTGAGCTACTGCTGGACCGCACGCCGACTACACCATTTCCGGGTAAGGCGCTAACAGCGGAGTATACCAGCGTCCTGTTGTATCGTGCCGCGAGGCACCACAGGAGCTCAGTAGCGGCAACACATCTACCAGGGGACCCCCCAGTGGGTACCCCCCTTTTTTTGCTGTGATCCCTCACTGTTTACTTGCGAGTTTGCACAAGTTTTATAATATCACGTTTGGAGTTTACCACAGTGTTTTATGGACTTTTATACTGGATGTTTTTTATAATGAAGAGTGTGTTTACCATGTTCGAGTGAAAATAAAGGACGTTACTTTTTCACACTATGAGGAGCTTCTTCTCTTCTTGTTTATCCCGAGTGCCTATGGGCTCAATACAGAATCGGGTCATCTGATACCAGGAGTAACACACAAGCGATTTTTGATTCTTTTTGGCGTACGCCATAAGAATCAACTACATCTGGTAAGTGGGCTACCTTACCTTTGAGCACTGAAGGGTGAAGCAGGAGGTCACAGGAGTCACCACTGAATGTTATTGCACTAAAGAGACTTTTAATGCAGCACTTTTTTGCACTTTAGTCACGCTATTTTTTTTGGACTGTCACCATCATCACCAGTGTTACATATTTACTGTATCATTGTTTACTTTTATATTGTTTATTTTTTCACTGTATACACAAGCATACAGTGCCATTTTTATATTTTCTTATTTGAGATATTGGAGTGATCCACACTCACTTATTTTCACATATATATTGCTATATATATATTGTATATCAATTTGTGGTATAGAGCTGTTCATCCTACACACCCAGGGTAGCGCAGTATTTTTCTTTTTCACATTTTTTCAAGAAATAAAAAAGAAAGGTTTTGCTGTAAATGATGCACATATATACGTGCGTTTTTCCACCAAAGGCAATTTTTTTTTTTTTATAGCCTTTGGTGGAAAAATAGCCTTTGGTGGAAAAACGCAGACACGGGGAACGCCTTTGCCGGAGTGCACCGTCTACAGGCAAATCGCATCTGCCTGCCAGGTTCCAGGTTCTTCATATAGGACCCTATATTACTCATATCCATTCACCCGTGGTGGTGAGCTCTCACTTGAGGAATTACATCGGCTGAACTGTATATGGGCAGTACTTTTGTGATTGATTCTTTGACCCTGGGATTGCTTGATCTTATTCACCCTCCTGGTTTATGTAACCTGATATCCCTCATCATCATCAGTATTTTGATTATTATCATCAGTACTACCAACTAATTATCTTTGGAAGCTCATTTATCCAACCCGGGCTGATGTTTTTCATTTGGATGATATTGTGTTTTTAATCTGATTTTATTTATGTTATGTCACACCTTATTACACTTATTTTGCTACTTTTCACTGGCACATGTGCCTAATAAAGTTTATTTTTGTTTCATTTGCATAGCGGTGTCCTTAGTTGACTCATTCTCTGGGGGGATTCTTGTTCTCTCCATACCTTGTTTTTTTACATACTGCTCTGTCAACGGCCACCTGCTGTGAATCTGGATTTCACCAATTTTTTGGTGCTCCCGTTCACTGGGGCCTTTGGATATATGCGCCACTTTTGGAATGGAAGATATGTGTGGAGTGATTGTACCCTTGGAAGTGGACGCCATAGGGTGGAAATGTACAGAATCTCCCCATAGTGTATCAAAAGAGGATCAAACTTGTATCCCGGTGAAAAGAGTATCTCCACTAACCAGCTTTGGGGGCCCATTCCCCTTCATCAGAGTGAAGGGTGAGGTACTGCAACAGACTTTAAAGTGTTACTAAACCCACAAAAGTAAAATGAGTCAGTATATGCAGTAAAGCATGCTTGTTATATTTACTGTGAAACCTAATCCTCTTCATTGTGTAAAAAGACTGCTTGATCTTGTATGTATAGATCCTCCCTTTCTTGCACTGTCTCCAAAACATGTCCGGATAAGACAGAGTTACTGGAGTCAGGCTGCATATGCTTAGTTTGGTATGTATTGCTAGAGAGTTTTTTTTTCTTGGGAGTGTGTATGTGATCACCATAGGGCCTATCAGCACTGTCCAGACAGAGGTTTAGGGGTCCGGCATCCTGATAGGTCAGCCATTGCAGTATGAAGACGCCTCCTACAAGTTTTAACCAGACACCGATAGAAGTCACAAGACTGCTTTAACTGCTGATGAGAAAAGGTATTTAGCAGTTTATATTTTCTAAAATAATTAAATTTCTGTGTTCTGTGGGAGACCAAATATAGTGAATCCAGGCGCCTGGGTTTAGTAACACTTGAAATAGTGTGACATTCGGGAACTGTTAGTTCAGTGATAGTGCTTCATAGTGAGGTCAGTCCATTTCAGAAGTTCTGTTTAAGGGCTTGCTAACCCACTTTTATTAAACAAAACACAAATGTGCACACAGAAATGAGTTGCCCAGGAGAAGGTTTTCCCCATCACTGGTATTCACAAGACAAATAATTCAGCCTCCTGGCTCACTCTTGCCACATGGCTACTTCCGGCCTCAAGCCATGGTTTAATTCCCCAAAGACCAATGCACACAGCTACTCTACTTCAAGCTCTTCAACACACACACAGCTCCTCTGGCCTAAAGCCTGGTACACACGGGCTGAACAGAAAAAAACTGACATCACGATGTTAGTGTGGCGAACTTCCCTGCTGTGCATTTGTGTTCTGACAGAGGGACTGCCATCCGAGCTGTGCCAGAACACACTGATCTGTCTACACTGGCTGCAAGTGCTGATTTGATGTTGGTTTCCCAATATGTCCCTTCGACAAAATCTAGTTTCTGTCGGAAAGATAGCTGTACACACTGACCGAATGTCGGCCAATTCCTGTTGATACTGGCCGATATTCAGCCTATGTGTACCCAGTCTTAATTCTCAGGTTTTTGTCTCCTCCAGACAATCTTCTTTCCCAAACTTAATGCACGCAGGGATACTGGCTCACACCTGTCTCCTAAGGTGAAGCCCTCTTTTCTCCTGGACAGATACCACCTGTCTCTCAGGTGGAGCACCAAACTCTTGTCAGGTCACAGAATATAAGGGCTGTGAACACCTGCACACTCAGCCTGCTGGTTTCTGGCAAGACCTAGACACGGGGTTCGAGACTCCTTCCCTCCCAAAGCCCTTTGATGTCTCCAAACTCTGAACCGTGATTCTGGAATTACAAAACCTGGAGAAAAGTTAAAAAAATACCTTTCTCTGTTCAAAACTGACATTTTAAGGCCCCTCGGTTCTTGAGAACTGTGTCCCTTTCTCCTTTGTTTTCACAATGGCAGGGCCTCGCACTGCCACAATAGGTTATGGGAAGGACTAATAATGGCACCCAAATACCTGAGGGCATGCCTCAAAACATTAACCACTTCCGGACAGCCCACAACATATATACCGTGGCAGGGCGGCCCGGCTGAGCAAAATCACGTACATGTACGTGAATATGTGGACGGGTTTTTGGGGGTGCGCGTGTGCTGCCAGAGCGCTGCTCCCACTGTTAGTGGACACACTGCGAGCCAATCTGCGGGTCCGGTGGCCACGATGGCTGTTGGGACCCGCCGATCATTCCGTGGAATGACAAAACGGCAGTCTGCCTATGTAGACAAGACAGACCCCTGTTTTGTCACAGCGGCAGAGAGAGAGATCTCTCCTTTCCTCTAGTACATCCAGTCCCAATACAGTTAGAAATCACTCCCTAGGAGCACACCGAACCCCTTGATCACCCCATAGTGTTAACCCCTTCCCTGCCAGTGTCATTTATTCAGTAACGGTGCATTTTTTTTAGCACTGATCACTGTATTGGTGTCACTGGTCCCCAAAAAGTGTCACTTAGTTTCAGATTTTTCCGCCACATTGTCGCTAAAAATCGCTGACCGCCGCCATTACTAGAAAAAATAATTAAAAAAATAAAAAGTCCATAAATGTATCCCAGAGTTTGTAGACGTTATAACTTTTGCCAAACCGATCAATATACACTTATTGGGATTTTTTTACCACACATTTGGAGCAAAATACATATTGGCCTAACTTGATGAAAACATTTTACATTTTTACATTTTTTTATAGGGAATGTTAAATAGAAGAAAGTAAAAAAATACATTTTTGTTTATAGCGCAAAAAATAAAAACCACAGAGGTAATCAAATACCACCAAAAGAAATCTCTATTTGTGGGGGAAAAAAAAGACATACATTTTAATTGGGTACAGTGTTGCACGACCGCGCAATTGTCAGTTAAAGCAACGCAGTGCCGTATCCCAAAAAATGGCCTGGTCATTAGGGGGGGAAAACCTTCCGGAGCTGAAGTGGTTAATAAAACAAAACTGTCGGTGAGGGACAGAGTGAGGTACAGCGCAGTATTAACAACAAGCTGTCAAAAGCTCAGCATGAGTCATCGGCAGCAGGGAAACTTCAAACAGTGGATGAAGAAAGATTAGAATCTCTAATTCTTCCAGCACATAAAAGAGCAGTAAACAGAATTTTTTTTAAGTATAGCACTACATATATTATGTAAATTGATAATAAATATAACAATAAACTTGTATAGAGATGTACAGTATCTCACAAAAGTGAGTGCACCCCTCTAATTTTTGTAAATATTTTATTACATCTTTCATGTGACAACACTGAAGAAATTACACTTTGCTACAATGTAAAGTAGTGAGTGTACAGCTTGTATAATAGTGTAAATTTGCTGTCCCCTCAAAATAACTCAACACACAGCCATTAATGTCTTAACTGCTAGCAACATAAGTGAGTACACCCCTAAGTTAAAATGTACAAATTGGGCCCAATTAGCCATTTTCCCTCCCCGTTGTCATGTGACTCGCTAGTGTTACAAGGTCTCAGGTGTGAACGGGGAGCAGGTGTGTTAAATTTGGTGTTATCGCTCTCAATCTCTCATACTGGTTACTGGAAGTTCAACATGGCACCTCATGGCAAAGAACTCTCTGAGGATCTGAAAAAATTACTTGTTGCTCTACATAAAGATGGCCTAGGCCTTAGGCTACAAGAAGATTGCTAAGACCCTGAAACTGAGTTGCAGCACGGTGACCAAGACCATACAGCGGTTTAACAAGACAGGTTCCAATCAGAACAGGCCTCTCCATGAAGTTGAGTGCACGTGCTCAGCATCATATCCAGAGGATGTCTTTGGGAAATAGACGTATGAGTGCTGCCAGCATTGCTGCAGAGGTAGAAGGGGTGGGGGGGTCAGCCTGTCAGTGCTCAGATGATACGCCGCACACTGCATTAAATTGGTCTGCATGGCTGTCATCCCAGAAGGGAGCCTCTTCTAAAGATGATGCACAAGAAAGCCCCCAAACAGTTTGCTGAAGACAAGCAGACTAAGGACATGGATTACTGGAACCATGTCCTGTGGTCTGAGGAGACCAAGATAAACTTATTTGGTACAGATGGTGTCAAGCCTGTGTGGCGGCAACCAGGTGAGAAGTACAAAGACAAGTGTGTCTTGCCTACAGTCAAGCATGGAGGTGGGAGTGTCATGGTCTGGGGCTGCATGAGTGATGCCGACACTGGGGAACTACAGTTCATTGAGGAAATCATGAATGCCAACATGTACTGTGACATACTGAAGCAGAGCATGATCCCCTCCCTTCGGAGACTGGGCCACCGGGCAGTGTTTCAACATAACAACCCAAAATACAACTCCAAGATGACCACTGCCTTGCTAAAGAAGCTGAGGGTAAAGGTGATGGACTTGCCAAGCATGTCTCCAGACCTAAACCCTATTGAGCATCTGTGGGGCATCCTCAAACGGAAGGTGGAGGAGCGCAAGGTCTCTAACATCCACCAGCTCTGTGATGTCGTCATGGAGGAGTGGACGAGGACTCCAGTGGCAACCTGTGAAGCTCTGGTGAACTCCATGCCCAAGAGGGTTAAGGCAGTGCTGGAAAATAATGGTGGCCACACAAAATATTGACATTTTGGGCCCAATTTGGACATTTTAACTTAGGGGTTTACTCACTTTTGTTGCCATCGGTTTAGACATTAATGGCTGTGTGTTGGGTTATTTTGAGGGGACAGCAAATTGACACTGTTATACAAGCTGTACACTCACTACTTTACATTGTAGCAAAGTGTCATTTCTTAAGTGTTGTCACATGAAAAATATTTGTAAAATATTTACATGAAAACTATTTTGTAAAATATTTACAAAAATGTGAGGGGTGTACTCACTTTAGTGAGATACTGTATATGCGATGCGGGAAACACAGTAAATCCTGTGTGTTTCTTGCACCCCATTGACATAACATGGCATTTATGCAATCTGCTGCAGTTGTCAATAATAAATCAATGACACCCCAAAACAGCTTGCAAAACACAGTGAGAAGAGTATGCCCAATGAATAGATACCTAACATAGCTCCCGGCTTCTCTCCGCCCCCATCTAAGGGCTACAGCGGGAGGAGCTGAGTGGCCAGCACAGGGGTCACGTGACCTCCCGGCTGACGTCAGCAAGAGATCTCAGCTCCTCCTGCTGTAGCCCTGGATCAAACTAAAAGTGCGGCCGGGGAGTCATGTGACCAGGCTGAAGATATCTGCAAAAATGGTATTTAGAAGCTTTGTTTTCCACATACACTTAGTGTATTATAGCTGAATACAAGAGAGGGGCTGGCAGCATATGCCAACCCAAGGTTACAAACACTTTAACTATAAAAATGTGTATAGATCTAAAAGTAATAAGTGTTATTTAAAAATCTAAACAACAATTAAATAAAATAAAAAAAAAAAAAAAAACAAGAAAAAAAATGTACAAAATGCAAATGCATATTGCTCCTAAAAAAAAAACATATAATTGTAATAGCCCACATTGATCACTAGAGGTCACAGAGATTAAACAAATTGCAAATGAGAGAATTTAAATATAAGAAATAAATATAAAAAACAAAATGTTGTTGCAATCTGTAGATTGTGAAAAGTAACAAAGGCAATAATCACCAGCCTTTCCTGACACTTTTTGTTTACATGTAAAGGAGGTTTAGCACTAGAATTATTTCTCTCACTATAACATTTGCGGCGATACCTCACATGTGTGGTGCGAACACTGTTTACAAAGGTGTGTGCTACCTACGTATGTTCCCACCTCTTAAAAAAAAATTTAAAATGTATTTTATTAAAAATAAAATTTTTACACTGTCCCTTTAATTTTCTTTATGCACTTGTAATACTATGAAAAGAAATGTAAACATTCCTTGCGATAGAAATAAAGCATGACAGGTGCTCTTTATGGAGACATCTGGAGTCTAGAAGGTTACCTTTGAAAGCATGAGATCACAAAAAAGAAAAACATTGATATTATGCTTTCCAGAAAACAAATATCAGTGTTTATCTCTGCCCTAACTGGAACTGATGAAAATTCTTGTTGCTTCCAGTCTCCTAAACCATTGAGATGATCCGAGACTTTACAGTCTCTGATCAGCTCTGTGATCAGTCAGTGCAACAGCTGGCTTCAGTGCTGGGCTTCCCAATTGCACAGGAGAGCCCGGAGAAGTGGAGGGACTCACTTGCAGCCAGTCACTTACATGTATGTGATTTGGCGGCAAGTGGATAAGAAACAACAACTACAAAAATAGTCACAGTACAGCTGCTCACTCTTTGCATAAAACTCATTTGATTGCTCCTTTGGATACTTGTGGTAGTACTACTGTTTAGCACAAACACTTAAAGCGGTTGTAAACCCTTAGAACAAAAAAAAAAAAAAAAAAACCTGCAAGACAAAGGCATAATGGGCTAGTATGCATCGCATACTAGCCCATTATGTGTAACTTACCTTAGAACGAAGCCCCGACACGGACCCCCGGACATCACTGCGGGCGCTGCCATGATCCCTCGTCGTCTCTTCCGGGTTCGGCGGCTCCGGCGCGGTGATTGGCCGGAAGAGACGGCTCCGGCGCGATGATTGGCTGGAGCCGCGATGACGTCACTCCCGCGCTCCCTCGATTTTTCCAGCAAGCTCCCGGCAACCTAATTGAAGGTCCCCCCGGACCTTCAGAGCGCATGCGCCGCTCGCGAGAGCAGCTGCATGCACTGTAAATATCTCCTAAACCATGCCGGTTTAGGAGATATTATTTGTACCTACAGGTAAGCCTTATTATAGGCTTACCTGTAGGTAAAAGTGTCAAAAAGCGGGATACTACCGCTTTAAACATATCCTCCACCCAAGGGTACAGGTATTTCCAGTAGATCTTCTAATCCTTCTAAACCATCTACACATATTGTTTCTTTAAAGAAACTCATGAAAAACTATAAATATATTTTATAAGCATGGAACCTAGCTAATAAAAGTACCAGCCATACCAAAGGTGGCGGCAATCCTGCACATTCACACACCACACAGGAGGCTTCCCAATATGTAACTAATGGTGCTTTTAGAACCACTATTCTGAATACTAATCAGGGGGCCAGCTGTAACAAAGATCATTTCTTCTGCACTAGTCACTCAGTGGTTTTTAAAGAGGTTATAAACCTCCGTTTTTAAAAAAAAAAAAAAACGAAAACCTGAAAGAAAAACACATAATGAGCTAGTATGCATCGCATACTAGCTCATTATGAATTACTTACCTAAGAACGAAGCCCCGCAGTGCCGACCGCTTACCTGTCCATGGGCGACATGTTCTGTCGCCCTTCTTCCGGGTTTGCAGCATCCGGCCATCTGATTGGCTGGAGCCGCGATGACGTCACTGGGCTCTGAAGGAACGGCACAAGCGGCCGTTTCTTCAGAGCGCATGCACCAGTGATTTCACTGGCTGCATGCAAAGTAAATATCTCCTAAACGGTACATGTTTAGGAGATATTTACAGTAACTATAGGTAAGCCTTAATATAGGCTTGCCTATACAGTAGGTACAAGTTGTAGAGGAGGGTTTACTTCCTCTTTAATATCCAATGTCCAATTTCTTTTGAATGGAAGTGGATAAGCATGAAAGACCGTCCAGCCATCTGCAAAATTGTAAAATACTGTATACAGTATCTCTTCTTTTGAAAGCACTGATCACTGTTTTGGTGTCACTGGTCCAGAAAAAGTGTCACTTAAGGCCTGTACACACGTACCGATTGTCGGCCGTAAAGATTCGGCCGACGACCGATCGGCCGATTGTAGGCTTGTTAGTATGATGCTTCCGACAGCCGACAGCGCACTTTCGGCCGAAAAGAATCTGTCGTGCAAGCATTAAAATTTTTGTTGGCCAACACCAGAACGGTCTATTGTTCGCCAGTCAGTACAGAATTCGGCCGACAGACAGCAGATTTGCAAGACTGGGCAAGCTTTAAGCCCTGTACACACGTACCGATTGTCGGCCGTAAATATTCGGCTGACGACCGATCGGCCGATTTTCGGCTTGTTAGTATGATGCTTCCGACAGCCGACAGCGCATTTACGGCCGAACAGAATCTGTTGTGCAAGCATTAAAATTTTTGTTGGCCAACACCAGAACGGCCGATTGTTCGCCAGTCAGTACAGAATTCGGCCGACAATCAGCAGATTTGCAAGACTGGGCATGCTCAGAGAAGAAAAAACACAGGGAAAGTTAACCATCACATGACATCACTTCTGCAGTCGGCGGACAAAATTTGTGTGCAGTCTTTTGCACTTTTCAGCGGACAGGACAGCCCTGGACAAAAGACGGCCGACGATCGGTACGTGTGTACGGGGCTTAAGTGTCAGATTTGTCCATTGCAATGTCCCAGTCCTGCTAAAAATCGCTGATCACGGCCATTACTAGTAAAAATAATATAAAAAATAAAAAGTCCATAAAAATATCCCATCGTTTGTAAACACTATAACTTTTGTGCAAACCAATCAATATACACTTATTAGGATTTTGTTTTACCAAAAATATGTAGCAGAATACATATTGGCTTAAATTTATGAAAACATTTGATTTTTTACATTTTTTTGGGAATGTTTTATAGCAGAAAGTAAAACATATTGTTTTTTTTTTTTTTTGTCGCTCTTTTTTTGTTTAAAAAACTAAAAACAAATCAATTGTATTTGGGTACAGAATCGCACGACTGCGCAATTGTCAGTTAAAGCAACGCAGTGCCGTATTGCAAAAAACGGCCTGTCCATAAGGGGGTAAAACCTTCAGGAGCTGAAGTGGTTAATGAAGAGAATAGAATCAGATTTTGCTTGCAGTACGGCCAAGCATAAGGCCAATATGGCCTCCCATATTGGCTGTATTCTTGATCAGCACTGGGGTATTCTAAAAAGGAACCCCATCCCAAATTAAATCCTTCCCAACAAACCCATAATAGTTTTCCGCAATCCAAAATGCATCTGTGTGCAAACCAATCAATATACACTTATTAGGATTTTGTTTTACCAAAAATATGTAGCAGAATACATATTGGCTTAAATTTATGAAAACATTTGATTTTTTACATTTTTTTGGGAATGTTTTATAGCAGAAAGTAAAACATATTGTTTTTTTTTTTTTTTGTCGCTCTTTTTTTGTTTAAAAAACTAAAAACAAATCAATTGTATTTGGGTACAGAATCGCACGACCGCGCAATTGTCAGTTAAAGCAACGCAGTGCCGTATTGCAAAAAACGGCCTGTCCATAAGGGGGTAAAACCTTCAGGAGCTGAAGTGGTTAATGAAGAGAATAGAATCAGATTTTGCTTGCAGTACGGCCAAGCATAAGGCCAATATGGCCTCCCATATTGGCTGTATTCTTGATCAGCACTGGGGTATTCTAAAAAGGAACCCCATCCCAAATTAAATCCTTCCCAACAAACCCATAATAGTTTTCCGCAATCCAAAATGCATCTAGAACACCATTGCACAAGCAAAAATATTTTTTTCCACTGGTAATTTTCAAAATATACAAATGTGGGAAATTCAACTGTAGTACATATGATTTTATGGTAATCAGGAAACACTCATTCACCAATAATAAGGGCAGATCAAACCATTCATCAGCTGTTCATCTTCCTATGTCACCTATTATAAGTGAAATATTTGTAATAAGAAAAAAAAAATGACCATAGTGTTCCTGGTTTCTTTTTTATTCATCACAATGGGGATTCGTTTTACCATGGTGGAAGGGAAACTTTCTTAATTTCTGTGTGGACAAAAAACATTCTAGATGGGTAACATGAACAGTTTGTATTCTCATGGTTTTAATAAGCCCTAATTACCTAGAAACTCACATTCTCATTAGATTGTTTTTTTTTGTTTTTTTTTATCTTTCCTGTATTGTTTGTATTTTATATTTTGTGCTTACAAATGGGTTGAATTTGTTTCTTTTTCTTTGGTAATCCGCAACATTATGCAACACATTTTACTTTATGATTTACAGCTTTAACTGAGCTTCTCTATTGCTTTTATGCTCTCTTTTTTGCAATGTTTCACCTCTGGTGATATCTAGTGGTCAGTATGGGCTATTACATTAAATTTATTTTTTATGGATAATCTACTTGGGTGTTTTAATTATTTGTTTGTTTTTTTAAATTACTTACTATATTTATAGACACTTTTAAAGTTAATACATTTTATTCAAGCTATAGTTAATAAGTATTCTCTTTTCTTTTTTTTATATATGTTTATTAATATAGTTATTAGCCATTTTCATATTATATATGGTTCTATATTTATATCATTTCTCTTTGCTGCCCTGTTAGGTGCTGGCAGAATGAGAGATTCTACTTCCTCATCCCCTCTTTGAAGTTTCACTGCCCCTGACTGCTAATCCCAAACCGCTGAGCTTTTGGCAGCTCAGTATTATTATGCAGCTTGGCCTCCATGCCTACACTGTCACTGACAGCTTTGTTGCTTGCCTTGTTTCGGTCCCCAAACAGCAGATAGTTCAGTTGAGTGGCACCATTTACACCTTTCCTTAAGTCTGTTGCATTTTTTTTTTATTCTGTCATAGGGTTCTCCTTAACCACTTAAATACAGGGCACTTTCACCCCCCTTCCTGCCTAAGTGGTTAAGGGGAACCCTATGAACCCTATAACAGAATTAAAAAAATAAAACAGCTTAGATACAGCCAGGCAGTCTGGGCACGGGTGTCCGATCTGTCCATTGCAATGTCGCAGTCCCGCTAAAAATCACTGATTGCCGCCATTAATAGTAAATAAAAATAAATAAAAATAGCATAAATCTATCCCCTAGTTCACCCTCTTCCTGCCTAAGTGGTTGAGGGGAATTTAAAAGAAAAACAGGGTGGGTTTCCCCCCTAAAATCCATACCAGGCCCTTTGGGTCTGGTACAGATTTTAAGGTGAACCCCATGCCAAAATTGAAAAAAAAACAAAAAAAAACGGAGTGGGTTCTCCCTCAAAATCCATACCAGACCCTTATCCGAGCAAGCAGCCTGGCTGGCCAGGATAGGGGGGGGGGTGAGTGCCCCCCCTTGAACCATACCAGACCGCTTGCCTCAACATGGGGAGGGTGCTTTGGGGTTGATGGGGACAAGGGCCTCTTCCTGGACAACCCTGGGCTGTGGTTGTCGGGCCCCCAGATCCCGCCCCCCCATGTGAATGGATATCGGGTATAACCTACCCATTCACAAAAAAAATAAAGACAAAAGCCAGTTTTAGACAAGTCCTTTATTTAAGAAAAAAAAATAGTGTCCACCGATGTAAATCCATCGTCAATCATGTCGCCCAACGCCGCACCTGAATAGTAGAAAAAAAAAGACGCTCATGCCTCTTCATGCCTCTTCCTGCCTCTTCATACACCTCCCGCGTAATGAGCTGTTTGAGATGTGACAGCTCTTTTATAGGAATCTGACGTCACGAGTGCCCCATAATGCACTGCCCTGGTGCAGTGAATAAATTACTGATGTCACGTCAGAAGGAAGGTTCCACCGATGGAACGCAAATATACGGCCTCTGCTTCAAGGGGTTGTACCAGGCTGATGCCTGCAGCTAGAGGCATTTTTTTAGAGCCAGCGGTCGGCTTTCTTGTAATAATAACCAATGTGACTGAGCAGCCACTCAGTTGTTATTACAAGGAACGGAAGTGGACGTCCCCCCCACCGCTTTCCGCAGCTCGCCCGCGTCTCCTGTTCCACCAGGAGGCCCGGCGATCAGCCAAAACATCCACCAGCTAAGCCAAAGACCTGAACAAAGCCTAATTCGGCTTTGATCGGGTCTCCAATGTAGAAACCTGGAAACGATATCATGACATCACTTCTGGTTACTGGAGCCTAAAAGGCGCCAGATTTTAAACAAAAGACAGTATTCAAAACAGCCAAACTTGGCGTTTTGAATGCTTTTAAGTGCAAAAGAGGGATTTGGGGTGTTTTAGACCCCAGATTCCTCCAGAATGAGGACCTGTCACTGCCTATTACTGGCACAAGGGATGTTTATATTCCTTGTGACACCAAAAAAAGTCATTCAAAAAAGAAAACTAAAAGGGACAGTGTAAAAAAATAAAATAAATAAATAAATAATTAAAATAGGAAAAAAAAAAAAATGTAAAGTGCCCCATCCCTCTGTGCACTCATGCAGAAGCGAACGCATGCATACGTTGCGCCTGCTTATGTAAATGGTGTTCAAACCACACACCTAAACAATCAAATCAATTTAATTTAAATTAGGCAGGCCCTTGCACTATATAGTGCATACTAGATCAAAGGAGAGTGTACAATTATTAGATTGTATGGTATATGGTCAGTTTTATAAAGTAAGAAGGCATTTATGTCAGTGTGCAAGACTATAGGCCTGCTTAAATACCATTTATAAAAAATTTAATGATTTTAACTTATGGAGTAATATAGAAGTATGGAAACATTGCAGGTGGTTACTCTGATTTATAAGGGAATCCAAGCCAGATTATTTGAATATCTGTCACATAATTTACAGTGAATCCATTAATAGTTTATGTCCAGTACATTTTAGCAATTGAAAAATTTGTGTTGGGACAGAAAATATGAATTTAACAGGAGAGATGTCATGTCATTAAAGGCATTTATAGAGAGATTAGATCTTGGAAAGTGCCTTGGAAACCTAGCAGTTAAGTAGACCATAACTCTTGTGTAGTAAAGTAGTAGCTCAACAATTTTACAGACATATGGATTGGAAAAAAATTGTGTTTCCTTATTTGCAAGAACATGCTTTTAAATTATTTTATCTGAGTCTTTGTTTTCTGACACGGTACACATTCATTTTTAAGGAAACTAACACCAGGCAGATAAGCACTGTACCATTGTGTTGTATATTAGAGAGGTTCTAGTTGTGTTCAATTAAGCAGCCCTCTAATCTGGGGTAAAAATGTTTTTAAAATGAATATTGCTGAGAGCAAAACATTTTAATAAAAAAAAAAACATACCACAGAGGAATGAACAATGAAAAAATAATTGTTGAACCAGGCCTGCATACCTAACCACCAAGTAGATTTAACTTAAAGTGAAAAAGACAGTGAGATAGGGTATATTAAAAAAATCAATACTCTACTTGCAATATTTCTTAGTAGCACATGTAGAAGGCCTGGTAGAGGATCTTATTTAGCAGCCTATCATGACCACTGAAAGCAAGGGCATGAGCTGGATAACAAAGGGGCCCTTGCAGTTCTACAACAGCAGTGGTGTCACATTCTGGGGGCTTAGAGTTGCTATTCAACATGTTTTAGTAGCCCTTGGTAGCTGGACAGAGTGTAGCAACTAATGCAGGCAATAGACGGTGTAAATTCCCCCATTAACATAGACAATGCTGATAGAGGGATCCATTGTATTCTCCCGGTGGAGAATGTTATAAAATGTTGCTGCATATAAGTAATTTTTCTCCTTCACTGATGTGCGCTGATGAAGCTGCACTGATGAGTTGAAGCTGATGAGGCTGCACTGATATGCGGCACTGATAGGCACTTTAAGAGGTGGCACTGATGAGGCTGCACTTGTTAAAGGGGGCTTTCAGATTCCAATAAGTCCCCCGCTTGCAGAATTTCACAACCACCATTCAGGGTTGTGGGGAAGAGACCCCATCAAGGGGACAAGGTGCTTTGGGTTGGGTCGGGTTGGGTTGGGTTGGGGGGGGCGAAGCCCCCCGCGTATGCACCTATCAGCCCCACAATGTAACCAGTATTGGGTCCGAATGTGCTGCAGCCACTGCCAAGGAGACAGAGACACCAGATTGGCATTGTCAATAGCAGGGGCAGGACAGCAGTAGGAGGCTGGAAACCCCCCCTGGGACCCGGTCGCAAGTGTGACCCTGGTAGTTCCGTCACTGTCTCAGTGGGAGGATGTGTAGATGGGGGAATTGGATATTTTTTTTCATCAACACAATAGTTGAGGCCCCGGCTCACACTGATGCGGTGAGGGAACTGCAGCAATTCCTGTCTGGTTCCTGGAATGCATCAGAATCGCAGGCAGTTCACACTGCGCTCTGCAAACCACTATATGATTGATCAAAGGTAATGATACCCCCAAACTGGTTTGCAGAACTCTGTGCGAACTGTGGAATCCAATGGAATCGGATCGCATGGGTCTGAACACCCTTGCGATCCGATTCCAGTGCAGACAAAAAAAGGGTCCTGCACCTTTTTAGAGCGGATCCAATGCAAATTGAGCCACACATAATGTATGACTCAATTCGCACTGCACTGAATTTGCATGTCATTTGTACAGGAATCTGGTGTGATTTCTGTACAAATGACATGTGATGCAGTACACGGCACCAGTGTGAACCCAGCACTGAATGGAACCATATCAATGTATAGGCTGCCTAAGTGCTAACTGGAAGGGAGGGGGGGGGGGTAGACAAGGGGGGGATATAGGGACAGTTCAGCAATCACAGTATGGTGCACAGCTCAGTGTTCACTCACCAGAGGGCTAAAGTTGTTATCTCAGGCTCAGAGAGCGGCATCATTCATATTTCCTGCCCACAGATCTCCTGTCAGCTGCACCCCGTAATAGGAGAGTGGGCGGTCTGGGCATTTGTGCAGACACAGGAGGAAAAGAGGCAGAAGGAGGAGCAGCTTGTATTTCTCTTTCTTCTCCCGTCTGTGAGGGGGGGCAGGTGCTCGCTGGGCTTAGTGAGTTTCATATAAAACTCGGTTTAGCTGCAGCCACCAGTCCCCGCATCTACAGACTGATTCTCCTGTCTGAATCAGGCTGTTTTTTTAAACTGGATGGTTCGCAACACTGTCTGGGGCCCCCCGCACAGTGGCAGAACACCAGGGTCCAGTCGCAAGTTCGACTTCTGCAACCCTGGTAGTTCTGCCACTGTCCCAGGAGTTTAATTGACTTGATGCTAAACTTTAATTAAAAAGTTTTCCTTTAATTTATTTAACAATGTGTAAGGGCAGTGTTAACAACAAGCTTTATGAAAATTTCAGCAGGCTTTTGCAAAGATTTTGACAAGCTTTAGGTAGCTTCCTCTAAACTTTTAAAGCACCCTCCAGCTCCTTTTTGGAAATGGTATACACAGATCCTAATGTGAGTGCTTATTGCCAAACTTATACCAAACTGCTAGCAGGCTTCAGCAGGCTTTCAACAAGCTTTAGATAGTGCTGAAATCTGAAATCTGCTAGCAGCTTGTTACAGTAGCAATCAGCACTCCCATTAGGATCTGTGGTCAGCTTTTACAAACTGGAACTGAATGATACTTTATAAGCTTCAACAAAGCTTGCTGAAAGCTCTGCAAATGCTTTCTAATAGTTTGCTGTTCACACTGTTTACAAGCTGAAGCCTTTGTAAAACAGACCTTACTGCTGTCTGTGCTCTTGGTGGGGAAATTCACCTACTTTATTAAAGTAGAAACTTAAATCCCATCAATGTTTTATTGCAGTGTACCTGCTAAAAAAAAAAAATTGCTGTACTGGTGACAAGAGAAGCGGGGGGGGGGGGGGGGAGGGGAAATGGAAACTGCTGTTCTGGTGATAACTAAGTGGGGATTCCCATTCCTGTAATTTCCAGTTGTGTCTCCACAAAAAATATGAGAAACCACCCTAAGGCTGAGTTCACACCTAATGCGGATGCAGCTCACAGCGGGGGGCCGGTGCGTCCCTGTTCTCCGTTTCGGGGATGAATCCACCCTGAATTTTTGGCTGAATTCAGACCCGAAATGGGGACAAAGACACACAGGACCCCTGTGCAATGCGCTCTGCAGCAGCCACGGAGATGTGTGAATCGGCTCCATTGAGAGCCGATTATAATCTCCTGTCATGCAAATTGGATGCGGGGAAATCTTTATCCAATTTGCATAAGTGTGAACCTAGCCTGATGGTATGCAGATAGTTAAAACTCCTGTCTTTTTTACCATTTCCTACTTGAAATAAGGTGGGGCTATAGATACAGTACATAAAGGACAGACATTTATCTCTTTATTTCAGTTTTTACTCACTAAATCATTTACTGACTTTTGGTACCTCTGCAGTTCTATATTCCACCCTACCTCCTACCTCTCATCAACACCCCAATAATACATCTAACCATGACAGAAAATGAGGAAAAATAGACTATAGACACTGCTGGAAAAAACAAAGCTAGAAGAAACCCCTTAAGAAACCTTATCTAAACTAAAAACAGTGGTTTGAACTAAACTTTAAACACATACACTAAGCATTTGCACTGTTGTACCATAATCTACATCATGAGAAAAATGTAGTTTTGTTTTTTTTTCTGTTAGTATATGAAGAAAAGGTTTGTGTTCAGTATTTTTTTTTTTTTTTTACTGAGCCAATGAACACTTTACATTTTTCAGAGTTAGAAAGTGAAGCAGGCTAGTTTTGAAATGCATTGGTATTTCCTAAGAATGTACAGGTGCTAGCAATCTATCTATTATTGTTATTCTGCAATGTGATCTTTCCATTTTTTATAAAATCCTATGAAAAGTGAGTGTATGTATGTATATGTGCGTGTATATATTTATATACATATAAAATAAAAATGTGGCTTTGCAAGGTCTCCATTGGTGAGCTTTCTGTTTGCTAGTCTGCGGAAATTGCAAGCTGTTTCTACTGAGAAAATCTGGCCATCTCAAAAAAGAGTAACAGATGGTTGCAAATACTATAGTTTCAGTACTTGGCTTGGGCTAAGGTTGCAGAACACTCTTTCCACACTTGTATTATCAGAAGTCTTCCTCACAGGGCTCGTTGATGTTAATTGTAAATTAGGTAACTATTTGGTACTAACATTTGATGCTAACTTAAAAGTAAATCTATCAGGAGAGAGATACAGGTTTGCCATTGCATACTGCCTTTTGAAGATGATGGGCTGTTATGGTAAGTTAAACACACAACAAAAAGATTAGGTGCTAATGGGAACAAGGACCAACCTCCTAAAAAAACAGTTCATAGTCGCTAGGGATAACCCCTGGAGGGGGTAGCAAGCGAAAACACATCCAATAACCCCTTCAAAGTGCTTAGAACTAAATATAGTGCATAATGTGTTATATCTCCACCAATATGATTATGCATGCACTATCTCAGTCAGTAAAAAAAATCTCCGGTAATCATAAAGAATTCATGTTTATTTGGGATAGTCTCACTGCATAAAACAGATAAGTCACGGTGACACAAGTACACATTGGTGTGATTTTCTTTTAGGCTCTACCCTCAACGACCTCCCTTCCAGAATTGTTGCCCCCCTTCCGGTGTGGCTCTGTGGTGTCAGTTCCGGCCCTGTGCACGGCCCTAGCTTCCTATCTGGCACATCCTGGTAAAGTTTTACCCAGCATTTGAGCTTGTTTTCTGCCTGTCCATCGGTGTGGCTCCAGTGAAGTCAGTTCCAGCCTCAAGCCCACTGGCCGTGTCCTAATTCAGGAGTTTATGCCAGCACCCTAGACATGGTTTCCTACATTCTGGCAGCCAGTGACAGCCAAGAAGCCGATTGCTCTTCTGTATACCAACTCCATCAGTAGAGCAGGAGCCCTTACTACATGCTACAAGGCTTAGGTCATCTCCTTGGGTAGGATCTGTGGTTAATGTTTTTACCACCCAGCTTCATGTACAGATGAATCATCAGATGTTATTATTTATATGAACTTATTGAGACTATCCTAATTAAACATTCATTCTGTATGATTAACTGAGATTTTTTTACTGACTGAGATATTGCATGCATAATCTTATTGGTGGAGATCTAAAACATTTTGCACTATATTCAGTTCTTAGAGCTGCAAGGGATCATTGGATGTGTTATGGTAAGGTGCTGGCTTCAGTTATTGTGAGTCATTCATCTGAAATCATTTACCAAAAAAGTCAGACAAAACTAAAGGTCCTTAAGGATATGCATAACTATTCAAGGTCAGTGATTTTCAGTATTAAAGGAGTAGTAAAGGCAGAAGGTTTTTTTTATCTTAATGCATTCTGATTGGCTGAGTCACAGCAGTGGCACCATTGACTCCTGCTGCTGTCAATCAAAGTCAGCTAGCCAATCAGGGCAGAAAGAGGGCGGGCCAGGGCTCCGTGTCTAAATGGGCACAGGGAGCTGTGACTTGGCTCGTGTGCCCCAAAAGAAAACTGCTTGCTGTGGGGTCAATGAACAGGAGGGAGGGACCAGAGAAAAGGAGGATCTGGGCTGCTCTGTGAAAACCCACTGCAACAGAGCAGGTAAGTATAACATGTTTGTTATTTTTATAGGAAAAAAAAAAATGAGACTTTACAATGACTTTAAAGCAAAAAGAATACACATGATAACCAGGTACCTTGCATTTTATAACAATAGTTTTGCAATTACATCCTCCATGTGTATGGCATATAGGTTTAACCACATCTGCTAAACTGTGAAGCTGAGCTCCTGGCAAAAATAAACACATCTGAATGCTATTTGTTCAACATCAAAGTGTGCAGACAAGATGAGTGAACAGAAAGATGTGCTTCTTGGTCACCTTCTGTCTCTTTTCTGTCCCATTGCACACTGGGGGCAAGTGACCTGGCTGTATTAAACTGCAGTAGAGAAATCAGATTATACCATCCTGGCACATCTCTATAAACTGGTTTAAGCAGAAATGCAGATACTGAAAATTTATATACAAAGTATATTCCACGCGCCAAGGAGTTTTTTTAAAATAATTTAAAATTATGGGAATAATTACTATAAAATAGACTCTGGCTGAAAGAAATAAAATAAAATAAAATTAGCAGCCGCTATATGTAAGGGGAGTGATTAAAATATGTATGATCTCAAGGAAAGATCAAATACAGCGCTTGCTTAGAGCTCTAAATTCTAGATATGTAATGCCAATATATATCAAAGCATCAGATTACCACAAGACATCAGCTTAAAATTCCACTAACTGATATTGCGAATCAGTGCAAGGTGTGCAAATCAGTGCAAATTGACACAGCATAAATATATAAATACAAATTCATTCAATATGTAGAGAGTAAAAAAATCATATGATAAAATATGATAAAAGGTCTCTCTATAAATATATAAATAGCAAAAAATGTCCACAATGTATAAAGTGACTGCTGTGCTTCAAAATAAATATACATATAACCAAAAAAGGTTATCCCAAATGTTAAAGTGACTTCTGTGCTTCGAATTAAAATATATATGTGATCATAGAAAAAAAGTCCATTATATGTAAAGTGACTGCTGTGTTCCAGATTAATAAAATCCAAAATATTAAGATTACTTTTTTGCTCCAAAATGGTAGGGGTAAAAATGTCCTTAATGCCAGATATATCCTCAATTCCAAGGTGCAAGTAATCTATCCATGATACAAATTCCTTTATAAATGAGTGAATTAAATCACTTACCAGATGAAGTGGGTTCTGTATGCCATATGGCACCAGAACCTTTCAAGCTTGTAAAGCCCACTGGGCTTAAAGGATGTTTCCCCTCTGTGTAGTCCTCCGAGGTCCTGGGATGCCTCTCTGCTCCGGGGTACTCGATACCAAAACACCATATATAGGAGAAAGGAAAAAAGCTCCAAATGGTATAGTACGTTTTAAAAAGAGTCTTTATTTTTCCATAAGTGAACAGAATTAAAATTACAGCATCACTGGTGGTCTAGCGGTGCGAGTTGCTCGTCTTCCTCGCGGAGCAAACAAACAAAGCAACTCACTTCCGGCTTGCGTTCCACCTCCGTCGTGACGCAATGGGGCTGTGCGGTCCAAGCTAACGTGTTTCGTCGCTTCCGGTGACGTCCTCAGAGCCTTTCCGTTTATAAAGGAATTTGTATCATGGATAGATTACTTGCACCTTGGAATTGAGGATATATCTGGCATTAAGGACATTTTTACCCCTACCATTTTGGAGCAAAAAAGTCATCTTAATATTTTGGATTTTATTAATCTGGAACACAGCAGAAATGCAGATAGATGAACCTAAAATGGCCTTGTATAGTATATGTGTTCACAATTTTTTAGCATTTTGCCTGGATTAAAGCATTAATTCATACATATTATTACCCTTCCTTCCTTCTCTACTTCCTTCCTTCCTCCCCCCTGCATATTTAAATATTCTTAACAATATGCAAAGTATTTAAAGCATAGCTTTAGGCAAACATAAAAAACACAATCTAATTCAGTGTTTTAGTCATGAATACAACATTACGGGTCTATTTACACTGTCCATTCCTGTGCATTGCATTAACATGCATTTTGTCTTGTGTTAACTGGTGTGTTCATTTGAACAGGCTACCAACGCACAAGAATGGGACAAAAAATGGATATGTAGCATTTTCTCTGACACAGCGCACCACAACAGAGGTGGTAGAGAAAGTAATTTGTGTGCTTGCTTCAAATACAGTATATACTGCTTATGAACATTTTGAGCCAGTGGCGGAGCTAGAGGGCTAGCTGGGGTGGCAATTGACACCCCAGAAGACATCCTTGCCACCCCTGTTGCCACCCCGCTCGCTTATGCTCATAACATTAGCTGAACGAGCTGTGCAGCAAGTTCTCTGTGACTGTGTGCAGGGGCGGACTGACCATTCGTGCGGTGCGGCGTCAGAGGGGGGGCCCCATAAGAGGCTCAGCAGTCTGTCCCTGGAGGTGCCCACACAGCTCGCACTGTAGAATGGAGGACATCTGTGCTCCAATAATGCAGTGAAGAATGGATCCTTGCCGGCAGTGGATGCGGCTATAGGAGAGGAGTCGGGTGCTGGCCGGGATCATGGTGCTTTAATGGAGCTGTGGGAATGATAATAGTGACAGGCGCTCCGGCCACCTCTCCTCCCTGAAGAATTCAGCTGAGGGGCGGGGCCACACATCCATGCCGTGGGGGACAGCCAGGAGATCGTCGGGGGATGCTGCAGACTGAGACAGAGTGCAGAGAGTGGAAGAGGACAAGAGGTCTCGGAGGAGCCAGCCACCCACCCATCCCCCAACCACCCTGACCTGTGTGCAGAGCCAGAGCAGCAGCAGGTCAGACAGTGTAAAACTTTTTTTGTCACTGGCAGGAATTGGGGTGTTCGAAGTTGACTGAAAACAGAGATGCAAATGCATGTCTAATGCTTCCAGGACTTCAACTTTTTTTTTTTTTTTACAGACACTTAGATTTACACTGGTGCGATGAAAGACATTACATGTGATTCGCACCACACTGCTGTGCAAATCACATGCAATGTCTTTGCAATGCGAATTCAGCCATACAGATTGTACAGATTGCATGGCTGAATTTGCATTGCATTTGGACCAAAGTCATGCAAGACCCTTTTTTGGTCTGCCCCAGAATCAGATCGCGTGGGTGTTCACACCTATGCGATTCCATTCCTGCCTGAACTGACAGTTTGCACTGCAATATGTGAATTAATCTGGGGGTATCGTTACCTTTGTATTGACACCCGCAGTGATTCGCATATGGCAGTGTGAACTGTCTGCGAGTCGGGTGCAATGCGGGAACCCGCAGTGGATTTGCAGGGTTACCGCATCGCACCAATGTGCAATGTGAACCGACACTTGGAAATGAAACCATAACTCCTGAAAATCCACTGCGGGTTCCCACATTGCACCCGACTCGCAAGCAGTTCACACTGCCATATGCGAATCACTGGGAGTGTTCAATACAAAAGGTAACGATACCCCCAGATTAGTTTACATATCGCAGTGTGAACTGTCAATTCTGACAGGAATCGGATCGCATTAGGTGTGAACACCCATGCAATCTGATGTTGGTTCAGACCAAAAAAAGGGTCCTGCATGACTTTGGTCCAAATGCGATGCAAATTCAGCCATACAATCTGTATGGCTGAATTCGCATCGCAAAGACATTGCATGTGATTTGCATAGCAGTTCCCCCCCGAATCACATGCAATGTCTTCCATCGCACCAGTGTGAACCAGCACTAAATGTTTCATTAGCATGTACATAGCTGAGGTAATAAAGTCATTTTGTACAAAGTGCACTTACCCCCCTACAAAAACATAATCAGTTAGTCTCGGTCCACATAGATGCGATGCGGGAACCCTGCAAATCCACTGCGGGTTCCCACATCACATTCAACTCTAAGATAGTTCACACTGCCATATGCGAAACACTGGGGCTGTCAATACAAAGTTAATGACCCCCCCCCCCCAGATCAGTTGGCATATCGCAGTGCGAACTGTCAGTTTGGACATGAATCGGATCGCATAGGTGTGAACACCCATGAGATCTGATTCTGCTGCGGACCCAAAAAAGGTTCCTGTGTGAGTTGTGTCCGAATGCGATGCGAATTCACTACATTAATGGGTTGGGATGCTGGTTACTACATCGTCAATTGATGGGGGGGGGGGGCATGCTGGTCCCTACATTGATGGGGGGCAATATTGTGCAGCCCTACTCATAGGCGTGTGCCGGGTGTGCCTAGGCACACCTTAATCACCCTCGTGCAGTGCTTCTGCCATGGCTGCCGCCGCTGTGTCTGCTGCTTTCTGCTGCTTTCTGCCCCTGGCTGCTCAGCTCCCTAACCCAATCCTGTCGGTGCGGAGACTGAGAGGGACTGTCTGGGGGAGGACCCTGGCCTGCTGTAAGGGGGGGGGGTCTATATAGAGGACCTCACCTCACCCTGGCCTGCTGTAAAGGGGATATATGCCATAGATCCCCCTTTAGAGCAGAGCCCTGTGATCGGTGTGCGGCCTTAAAAGAATAATGTTTACTTTGATAATTGTTTATTTAATTAAAAATGTTTTAATAACGCTTAGAATGTTTGTTTAAATTTATTTATAAAAGTGTGTGTATATGTGTGTGTGTATGTATGTATGTATGTGTATATATATATATATATATATATACACACACACATATACATATATACATATACACACACATATACACACACGCATGTATATTGACCCCCCAAAATAATACCTTGCCACCCCTTTGCCACCCCTGTTTTAAAAGTCTAGCTCCGCCACTGTTTTGAGCTTCCTTAGGACCAAAGAAAAAGGTGTTGAGAAGTATAACCATCTATTACGTTTGATAAGATCATTAGCTTAACCTCTTGCTGCCTTAATGCCTAGACACCACACTTATGCGTCTATGGTCGGCTGACGTTCCTGTGCTGAACGTGTGATCCCAGTACAGTTGCTGGGGTGTCACAGACGCTCTCTATTAATGATCAGGAGCCAGTAGGATGGTCTCCCAATTATCTGACCACTGTGACAACCAATCCTAGTGATCATGTGATCGGGTGTCACCCCCCCCCCCTACACGTAAAGGGTTGTGGTGGACAGGACAGGGTTAGGGAAGGGGGGTCCAGTGAAAACCAAAAAACTTCCCAATCACATACCGTGAATTTATTAAAAAAAAATATGCTCATTATGTTCACTAAATAACAATGTAACTGCTAATAAGCTCTGTTTCTGTTCCTTTCAAATTACCCTGTCAGTGAGAGAGTATCTATTTATCGCTTGCTGAATTGCAAAGACTTGCTAGACTTCAGTTTATAATAATCTTTTTTTTATCTGACATTAAGAAATAGTATATATATATATATATATATACACACACACATTATATGCATAAATTAGCACATAGCTTAGGAAAAGCTTGATTGTTTTCCCTACCTTTTCTTTTTTTTTAAAAAAAGCTTGGGAAATCTTTTTGTATCCAAATCCGGCTTTAAACTTCTCCACAACAGTATCTCGGACCTGCCTGGTTTGTTCCTTGTTCTTCATGATGCTCTCTGCACTTTAAACTGACCTCTGAGACTATCACAGTGCAGGTGCATTTATACAGAGACTTGATTACACACAGGTAGATTCTATTTATCATCATTAGTCATTTAGGTCAACATTGGATGATTCAGAGATCCTCACTGAACTTCTGGAGAGAGTTTGCTGCACTGAAAGTAAAGGGGCTGAATAATTTTGCACGCCCAATTTTTCAGTTTTTTATTTGTTAACAAAGTTTGAAATATCCAATAAATTTCGTTCCACTTCATGATTGTGTCCTACTTGTAGTTGATTCTTCACAAAAAAATACAGTTTTATATCTTTATGTTTGAAGCCTGAAATGTGGCAAAAGGTTGCAAAGTTCAAGGGTGCCGAATACTTTTGCAAGACACTGTATATACATGTATATATATATATATACATGTATATATATATATATATACATGTGTATATATATATATATATATATATATATATATATATATATATATATATATATATAGTGGGGATCGAAAGTTTGGGCACCCCAGGTAAAAATTTGTATTAATGTGCATAAAGAAGCCAAGAAAAGATGGAAAAATCTCCAAAAGGCATCAAATTACAGATTAGACATTTTTATAATATGTCAACAAAAGTTAGATTTTATTTCCATCATTTACACTTTCAAAATAACAGAAAACAAAAAAATGGCGTCTGCAAAGGTTTGGGCACCCTGCACAGTTAATATCTTGTACTGCCCCCTTTGGCAAGTATCACAGCTTGTAAACGCTTTTTGTAGCCAGGCAAGAGTCTTTCAATTCTTGTTTGAGGTATCTTTGCCCATTCTTCCTTACAAAAGTCTTCCAGTTCTTTGAGATTTCTGGGCTGTCTGTCACGCACTGCTCTTTTAAGGTCTATCCATAGATTTTCAATTATGTTGTGGTCAGGAGATTGTGAAGGCCATGGCAAAACCTTCAGTTTACGCCTCTTGATGTAATCCCCTGTGGATTTCGAGGTGTGTTTAGGATCATTATCCACTTCTAGAAGCCATCCTTTCTTTAACTTCAGCTTTTTCACAGTTGGCATCAAGTTACTATCCAAAATTTGCTGAAATTTTATTGAATCCCTTTTTCCTTCTACTCGTGAGATGTTCCCTGTGTCACTGGCTGCAATACAACCCCAAAGCATGATTGATCCACCTCCATGCTTAACAGTTGGACAGAGGTTCTTTTCATTAAATTCTTTGTCCCTTCTTCTCCAAACGTACCTTTGCTCATTTCGGCCAAAAAGTTCAATTTGAACCTCATCGGTCCACAGAACTTCTAAAATGCATCAGGCTTGTCTATATGTTCATTTGCAAAGTTCAAACGCTGATTTTTGTGGTGAGGATGTAGAAGAGCTTTTCTTCTGATGACTCTTCCATGAAGACCATATTTGTACAAGTATCTCTTTATAGTGAAATAGTGTACCACAACTCCAGTGTCTGCCAGATCTGTCTGGAGGGATCGTGCAGTCAATCGTAGGTTTTGAATTTTTTTTTCACAATCCTGCGAGCTGTTCTGTCTGATATTTTTCTTGGTCTTCCAGATCTTGCTTTAACTTCCACTGTTCCTGATGACTGCCATTTCTTAATTACATTCCGAACAGAGGATATTGACATCTGAAAACGCTTTGCTATCTTCTTCAGCTTTGTGAGCGTCAACTATTTTCAGTTTCAGTTTTCTAGACAACTGCTTAGAAGATCCCATGGTACTGATTGTTGGGGCAAGGTCAGATGAGTCTGGGCATTTAAAACCTTTGAGGTTGACATCACCTGGTCTTCCCAGACAATGATTGAGAACAATCCATGACACTGGCAGGTCTCAGCCTTGCAAAGGGGGCAGTGTATGCTATAAATTCTGCAGGGTGCCAAACTTTTGCAGACGCCATTTTTTTGTTTTCTGTAATTTTGAAAGTGTAAATGATGGAAATAAAATCTAACTTTTGTTGAGATATTATAAGAATGTCTAATCTGTAACTTGATGCCTTTTGGAGATTTTTCCATCTTTCCTTGGCTTCTTTATGCACATTAATACAAATTTTTACCTGGGGTGCCCAAACTTTCGATCCCCACAATATATATATATATATATATATATACATATATATATGTATAAACATATATATATGAAAAAGCAAATAAAAAGGAAAGAATGTTAAATAACGGCTAATTAAATTATAATAAAGAAAAATCAGCAGGAAAATGATAGTTGAGATGGAAAGGGGAAGAAGTAGTTATTTAGAACTGCTTAGGCTTATTAAGGGATTTAAAGGAGACACATTTTGTCTGGGAATAGATGGCAAGTGGGAGGGGAAATGCTGTAAATGGGCAGAAGAACTTAAAATACTACATATGCCCTGCGTAGTTTGAAGAACATTTTTTGGGAGTGTGTAACACACCCAGTGTCCTAATCTAGTTAAAGAGTAACTTTTGTATGGGGAATTTTGTTTCCGATTACTACCTTTTGTTATTCTGAAGAAATCCCTGTGTGTTTGTCTGTGTCCATGTGGGAAAGTGAATCTAATCGGAGTGGTTATTATCAGTCCGCTGTGCACCTGCAGGGCTCTACTGAGGAAAGCTGCTGGGCTAAGATCCTTTTAGAAGTGATTTTCTATTGGGAGTATCTCACCAAAAATGCCATTTTTGTTGCAGGGAATGCCTGATATCTGACTTGTATCTTAGTGCAGACTTCTGGGGAATCAGTGAGCCAATCACACAAACGGAACACTATTTTTCTGGGGGGCGTTCTGTACAGAACACCTCCAGATAGCCATATTGCATTGCATTTTACAGAACATTAAAGCACTGCAGATTGAAAAGGAAATACAATTTTTAATAATAATCAATTATAATATGACTTGTGTCGCAATTGTATATGCTATATTATTTTTTTTAAACTTATTTTTTTTCCCCACAAAAATGGAGTTACTCTCTAACAATACACTATAAAGACACTTTAGGAACATTTTAGGGACAAGCGCATTAATATACAATAACTGGATTTTTGTATTTTCCTGTAAAATCTATCTATCTTAGAGTACATAATGGTACATGACTATCTGGGTTACCTATAGGCAGAAAGGTACAGGAAGTCTTCCCCTGTATAATCCTTCAAGCCATAGGCTTAGGTAATAAGCTGATGAATCCATTGCAAAATGGTTGACTTCAAAGCCAACTGCTCCTTTTGGGGAACCACAGACAGGATAGACAGCTGCTGACATCTTCAAATACTTTTTGACAGCCCAAACCACATTCAACGTGTGCACCTTGAGGCTTAGCCCTGAAAAAAAAGGAAGGTAAGACAATGTCCTCATTTAAATAAATACTTAAAGTCACCTTTGGCAAGAAAGATGTATGAGTCCGCAGAACCACCTTATCATAGTGTAGAACCAAAAGCAGCTCTTTACAGGGCAGTGCTGCCAATTCTTTTCAAGGTGATCGCTACCAAAAAAAAAATACACCTCCCCAGTCAATGAGACAAACAGAATTTCGCAAATTGGCTGAAACAGTGGGTTTTGTAAGATAGACAAGACCAAATTCAAGTCCCATGAGCATAGGGGGGAATTAACCAGTGAAACCGTATAAGTTACCCCATGAACAAAAGTACGTGTCAGGGCCTAAACTTGAACTTGGGACCTCTGCTGTGTCTGGCAATGACTTCCTGATGAGATGTTGGACAGCACCCTGTCTGATCTATTGGACAACACTGTCCTGTGCCTTGACTTTTGTTGAACCTTGGACTCTTTGATCCTCCCATGAACTTCCTGATATAAAGTGTTACTGAACCCAGGAGCCTGCATTCACGATATCTGGTCTCCCACAGTACACAGAACATGGAAATGCAATAATGTTAGTTAATGTAAACTGCTAAATACCTTTTCTTATCAGCAATTAGTGCAGTCTCATGACTTCTTTCAGTGTGTGGTTAAAGCTTGTAGGAGGACTTTTCATTCCGCTCTCACTGTCCTTCAAGACTGCAGGACTCTTGTCTGGACAGTGTTGATTGGCCCTGTACTGATCACATGCACTCTCCCAAAAAAAAAACTCTCTAGAAATATACACCAAACTGGGCATGTGCGGCTTGCCCCTTTCCCTCTATAATATCCTGAGATGAGTTGGAGACACTGGAAGAAAGTGAAGATCACAGAAGACATGATCAAACATCCTTTTTACACAATGCAGATAATTAACCCTTAGGTTCCACAGTGAGTATAACAAGCATGCTATTTGGCATATTCAGACTGATTTTACTGTTGTGGGTTTAGTAACACTTTAAGCCATGTCTTTGCAATTCCTGTTTGCCTTATTATTGTTCTCTCTCAAGCCAATATCTCGCTCTTGTCTTCCTTGCTGCCAACTATATTTTTTCTACTACCTGTTACCGACCATTGGCTTGTTCCTCGACTACGCTTCTGCCTGAACCCAACCTGCAACTACTCGTTACCAACCCTTGGCTTTTTTACTGACAATGCTTCTGTTTGATCCTTAGCTGCTATATCTGTTACTGGACCCTGGCTTGCTCACTTCCTGGTGGGGCAATCCTGAAGACAGTAACCTGATACTAACACACAGCAAAACCCATCTCCACCATCAGGAGATCTGGTGAGCATCGGTTAGTGCTTAGACTCCGCACCTCAGGTCATCCGCCAGGGTGACTGCCTATGTACCTATCCTGCTGGTCGGTGGTAGTCCCGTCACTGCTATAGCAACTAGTCTTCAAGCCTGACCCCTGATCACGACAGTACGTATCAAAGAAGGAGAGGCAATAGGTCTCTGGGACAAAAATGGACAAGCCTGAAATTTGACCATTAACCACTTCCCACCCAAGGACATACCTGTATGTCCTTGGGTTTCAGTGGTTGTACCAGGATGATGCCTGCACCTACAGGCATCATCCGGTAACATTATTTTCAGCTGGCGATTCTTTAGAAGGCAGAAGTGATCTCAGTGGCTAATTAGCCACACAATTCTGTGGGTGGCAAAAGAGGGTCCCAACCCCTCCCGCAGCCGCCTCTCCCGGGCTCTCCGATCCCATTGCGGAGGCAAGGAGGGATGCGGTGATGGCTGCCTGGGACAGAGAGAGAGGAACTGACATTGTTACCCTGGAAACCGGGAGCCATGAGTATTCTTCACTTCCAATAATTTCTGCCCCTTTGTTTACCTGGCCACCAGTGGCCAGACAAGCAGCCAATTGGAGCAATCTCGGTCCAATCGGCTCCATGGGGGGGGGGGGGGCTAGAGGAGAGATTTGGGGTCTAATATCTCTCCATAAATAGGACCTGTTACGACCCATGCTATCACAAGGAATGTTGTTCATCCCTTGTGATAGCAATAAAGTTTGTACAAAAAAAGAAAATAAAAAAAAAGTGTAAAACAAAAATTTTTTGTATAAAATAAATAAATACAATTAAAAAGTGTGAGAGCGTCCTGTCCCATCGTGCTTATGTGCAAATGCGAGCGCAGATGTTACTCTCACACGCATATGTAAACGGTGATCGCACTACACAGGTATTGTCGCGAACGTCAGAGTGAGAGCAATAATACCAACTCCAGAACTCCTGTGCCACTTTAGACTAGTAACCTGTAAAGGCGTTTAAAGCGTCACCTATAGAGAATTTTAAGCACCATAGTTTGCCGCCATTCTACGGGCAGACACAATTTTAAAGCGTGACATGTTGGTTATCTATTTACTCGACGTAACATCGCCTTTTGCAATATACAAAAAAAATTGGGCTAATGTTACTGTTTTTTTTTTTCATGAAATGAAAAAAATATGTTTCAAGTAAATTTCTAGCAAAAAAAAGTAGATTTTTACATGTAGAAGCCAAGTCTCAGAATAGGCTTGGGAAGGATAATGGGTATTTAATAATGTGGTTAATAATGCTTGAGGCCAAGAATCATCTCAGAAATCTTTCCTTCCAGGCTTGCCAATGCCGCAGCCAAGTCATTTTTAGAGACATAAGTTTAAGTTGAAGCCTCTGCAGTGGCCACAATACCTGACAGATGTAGTGGCTCAGATGCATCTGTCACCTCTGGTGTCCTGGGAGATGCCAACACTGGGGGATTATGACTAGAGTCCTCTGGACCTGACAGTGGTGCATTGCGTCCTTCCGGGCTATACACCCCGTCGTTCTGGAAGATATTTCCTAAATGTACTGGCTTACAAATAGGACTGTGCTCAATCACCAGCTTTCCTACCAGCCAAACATACAGAGAAACTCAGGGTCCAGGAATCCCCCAGCTGCCAGCATCCACCCCCACCAGGTAGTACTCATATGCCCTAGCCTAATAGCCTACTTTGTGCACCCTGCCATGCCAGCACACCACTGCTGCAGCCCCAGAGGCCTTACCAAGTACCAATGGCTTAATTCCATAAGTAAGATGGCAGCCAGCCCTGTCTCCATAATGCGCATCTGGTCTGTACTGCGTGCGGGCCATATGCACACCCAGCAGGCGCTCACCTTGCAATTTCTGTGACTGGGAACAGTTATAAAAAAGGAGGAACCTTAGAATCCTTAGGAGCCAAGGTAAGAAAGCACACTCCAGCAGCAGAAACGAGGCAATTAAAACACAGCCCACACATAGCACCTACCCTGCCCCTAGAGGGCACAAAGGAGGAGGACACTAGGCAGCTCAGACCCAATTCTTAAAGAGACCCTGCTAAAAAAAAGATCACTCACCCAATCCCCCTGCAGGATCCTGTCCAAGGTCAGGGACTCAGTCTTCACCCATCTTACCCATGAGTACCATTCATTTCAGTGTCCCTACTATAAGAATGAATCCAGTAAATCAGTCTGATGATCCCTGCTGGAACTACTTGAGAATACTAGTAATACCATACAGAGAGCTGAGCTTTAGTGAACATCACCTTTAAGACACTGACAAAAACGTGAGGGACCTTCTGTATGATAGGGGTTATATAGTTGAGGACTTCCTGTCTGTTTATTTTTGCCAACATGTGGTGCATAACCCAGGTAGTCATTATTAGGGATGATCGAACGGTTCGGGTCGACCATCGGTTCGACCCGAACATTGACTGTTCGAAATTCGGCCAAATTCCAAACTTTTTGCGGTAAAAGTGTGGAATTCGACACCAGAACCGCCCAAAATGCAATGGGACAGGAACTGGGCTTTAAAAGCCGTGATTGGACCAAAAACTTGAGTAAAAGCCAATTGAGGGGGCAGGAGGATGCTAGGAATGTGATTGGAGTGACTAGGGGGTCCAGAGGCCAATCAGTAGTGAATACGCCCCCCAGTATATAACATAGCCCCGCCAAATCTCTAGCACTGTAATACAGGGGCTGTGGAAGAGAGTGGAAGCAGTTCTGTTACTCCTGCTGCTCTAGTGTCATTTAGCAATTATTAGTGTGAGGAAAGGGATATGCAGTGTAGTTAGGGTACTATATACCACTATAATTAGATTCAATAATCTAGTTTCTGTTGGGAAAGTGTTAAGTGTCAGGGTGACCGTAGTGTAGTTTAGGGTGAACTGACTCTGACTGCTATGCCAGGGTGACAGAACTCATCCATGTCAGGATGACCGCCATAAGAAAAAGATAATTTTTCTTAGAATTATTAGTAGAGCAGGGATGGGGCTCCGCTCCTGTTACACCTGGGCGTTTTTGTTTCAGGCGTTTATTGGGCTTTTTTGTGGACATCTTTGGAGGCAGGCATGACATCTGAACTTCTGTATAGGGGTATATATACACACACACACACACACATATATATATATATATATATACACATACACACATATAGGAGTGAAAGGAGGGTAACACCATCCCTGCAAATAATTTCAGTAGCGCAGGGATAGGGTTCCGCTCCTTTTACACCTATATGTGTGAATATGTGTATATATATATATATATATATATAAGTTCAGATGTCATGCCTGCCTCCAAAGACGCCCAAAAAAATGCCCAATAAACGCCTGAAACAAAAACGCCCAGGTGTGACAGGAGCAGAACCCCATCCCTGCGCTAATAAAAATTCTAAGAAAAATGATCTTTTTTTTCTGGTTCTGAACATGCTACAGAGCTGAAACTTAACAGGTACACTTTTTAGACCCCCCAGACACTAAATCCAAAGAAATCTCTTTTTTCTTTTTTCAATAATTTTTTCAATCATTGGCTCTCTATCAAAAAGAACAATTTTAAGAACTTTTTTTTTGTGTGATTAATAGTCCCTGGGGCATGACCCAGAACCCTAAGCACTTTTTAGGGGCATTTATTGGGTTTTAGGGCTTCAAAATTGTGTTTTTTGATTCCATATATATTCCATATATATAGATATATATATATCTATATATATATATATATATATATATATATATATATATATTTATATATATATATATATATATATATATATATATATATATATCTATATATATACACACACACACATATATATATATATATATATATATATATATATATATATATACCCCTATACAGAAGTGCAGATGTCATCCCTGCCTCCAAAGACGCCCAAAAAATGCCCAATAAACGCCTGAAACAAAAACGCCCAGGTGTGAAAGGAGCGTAGCCCCATCCCTGCGCTATTGAAATTCTAAGAATTTTTTTTTTCTGGTTCTAGACATGCTACAGAGCTGAAACTTCACAGGTACACTTTTTAGACCCCCCCCCCGACACTAAATCCAAAGAAATCTCTTTTTTTTTTTTTCAATAATTTTTTCAATAATTGGCTCTCTATCAAAAACGACAATTTTAAGAACTTTTTTTTGTGTGATTAATAGTCCCTGGGGCATGGCCCAGAACCCTAGGCACTTTTTAGGGGCATTTATTGGGTTTTAGGGCTTCAAAATGGTGTTTTTTGATTACTGAAGTTCGGGTCCCATTGATTTCAATGGGGTTCTGGAATCCGGACCCGAACTTTCGGGAAGTTCGGGTGTTCTGGCCGAACCCAACTTTTCAAAATTTCGATCACCCCTAGTCATTATTTATAGCTTGTTCTTTCGTGTGATGTACGATAAAGAAATACTACCCAAGACATGATTAGGACAGACAGTGTGCACATCTGGTTTATAACTGATAATGTAGATCTGCCAACACAGTACAGACAAGGTTAATTATGGAAAGCATTCCTCCTTAGCCCTTTCCTTAACATTGCATACACTGTAGAAGGGTAAGTTAGTCTGATTTTTATTAGATTTTTCAGCAAATTAAAAGCTAAGCAGCAATTTTTATTTATATATTTTTTGTTAAGTTATGCAATGTGAATTTGAATATGTAACACATGTAAAGTAGGTGTTAATCCAATTTGGCTGCAGAGGTGGAAATACACTTTAAAAAACTCCAGGTAAAGGAGATATTGCAAATATGTAAAGTAAAATGCAAAAATGTAAGTATTATTCTACAATTTGTCTCCTGTAGCAGTAATTCAAGATTTTCTGTTTTTATTATTATTATACCAGCTGCAGCAAAACTATGGTCATTTATATAGTGGAGGCATTTTTGTGAAGGTTATTAAATGTTTGTCATTGTTAATATTTTGAGGATATGTCACGAGGCTGTGTTTCACAGTTAGCATTAAGGCCCTGAGGAGTGTAGGCATACGCATTTGCTTTTCAAGCCTATATGAATAAAATACACAGCAACAATTTAATGCTTTTCAAGCCTGCATGAATAAAGTACACAGCAACAATAAAATACATTGAAGTCCTTAAATGACAATCAAGTAACTGCTTAAGGCACAGTCTCACATAGTCTGACTTAAAGAATCATTAAGAAACTTGCCTTAAAATGATGTGATTAATCTGCTGCGGGCAGACAGAATGTATTTGCTTAGTTTGTAATCCCCCAGTGATCACTCATCGAAATCTACATTGTACTTTTCAGGCAAGTCACATAATGGGTCAGTGGCCATTCACAAAGATGACATCAGCCTTCTATGGAGAAAGAATCTGAGGCATTTTATGAGTTATAGTCATGTGTAGTTTAGTATTAATTGTGGCAGTGCTATACCCTGCCACAGAGTAAAGAGGTTATGACCCAGGATTCTTATCAAGGAAGGTTGAGGGGCTCCAGAAATCTTGTGTCATTCAGAGGAAACCGACTTTTTAGTTTCCTCATTGGTTGTTAAACCTTGTTTGGGACCTGGAGCTCAGATATTTCTTAGAGATCTGGGAGGGATTAAATCTTCAATTCTGGGTTTTGGTTTTCAGACCCACCAGCACTCTAATAGGACAGGTATGTGCTGGGATTTTAGGAATGACCTGGCTAGGATTCTGAGATTAACCCTGGCAGTTAGAGGTCTCTGTCCAGGAGTACAGATGGGTGCCAGAGCAACAAGGAGCTGTCTAATGTATGGATCAAGTTTTTTGGAGAGGTACTGAATGGTACTGTGTCAGTCTGTGGGACTGACTAAAGGCTAGGAGGTCTAACTTTGTTTGTTCTTTGGATGTAAGATAAATGCTTTAAATCCCTGTGAGGGAAACTGATCAGTTTTGTTTTTACATATTTCTTTTAATAAAAATGGGCAAGAATTGCCCTTAAAAAGAAAAATTCAGCGAGTGGCTATGTCCTTCATCTGTGCTACCACTCGAAGCTAGTTCTCACTGCATCTACTCAAGATCTCATTATTTTACGGTGGGCCCATTTTAACAAAGGGATAGGCTTGAGTTCTAGTTTCATATGCCATAATACACTCCAAGGGAGGGCTGGCAGCCTTAGGCCTGGAGGGCAAGTCCAGTCAAGTTGCTCATTGAACCATCGAATCAGCTCACCATCCATGTCCACCTGGTTTTATAATGGATATTGATGTTATGAAGCAAGACAGATATGATGTAATGTGGTAACATAATTTAATGTTAATAGCAACAAAGGAGGTTTAACAAAAACATATGACATCACTCCAGGCGGGGCCTAGGAAGCTAGAAAAACAGTATTTCTCCTGCGCTCGAGTGGCCTAGGACTCCCTTTCCTCATTGGTTGAGACAGCAACGGGTGCCATTGGCTCTCACTGCTGTCAATCACAGCCAGTGAGCCAATGAGAAGAGGGTGGGGGATGGGGGCCGAGCCGTGGCTCTATGTGTCCTTATAGATGCATAGAGCTGAGCTCTGGAGTGAGCATGCACCAGTGCCCCCATAGAAAGCGGCTTGCTATTGGGGGCACCGGTAAAGACGAGGGGAGAGTCAGGAGCGCTGGCAGGTAAGTATAACGTTTGTTTTTGTTTTTTTATTTCTTTTTTAAATCCGCACCTGATAGCAGATCTCCAGCTTTCATAGGGTCACAGTAGTTCACTCTTTCTTCCAATACTTAGCTTAAACCTGGAGCTACAGCATCTCACCTGTTCTCCCCCCTAGACAAAGTCAGCAGAACAAAACACATTGGGGCATGGCTGTACGATAACTGGAAGGCACATCAGACCCAGATCCGGAAGTGATGTATCGTTTGCACAGGAAGTGAAGGGGGCAAGCAGTTGAGAGCTCCCAATAGCTCCCAGTTTGAGCTCCTGCCACTAGCGATTCTGATGTGATTGGAGTATTTTACATTGGCTATGTTAATGGGTATTGTGCTTGATTTTAAGCAGCATTCTTTTCATTAATAAAGGGGGGCCTTTTACAATATTATACTATTGAAGCCTTTTTTTTTTCATATCCCCTGTGATTGAGCTAGGTATTAATCATATCAATGATTGGCATAATACAAATGTATTTTGCTAATCATTGATATACGAGGCATGTAATTCTGGTGAGTTTAAGTTCGTATGGAGTGGTGCATCATTGGGTCTTGAGGTGTTAACACAAAAGCAGTGTTTTAATATTTTGCACAGAAGATCCGTTGTGGAAGATGGGTTTAACATGCATTTATTCATATTTTAATACATGGGTGGACTTTTTGTTTTTCACAATTATGATATTAGTAGGACTGTTATATGGACTTACATATTTATGATTCACAGTGCTACATAGATCTCACAAAATTGAGATTTGGTCACTGTTGCTGCTTTTATTTACAAGATAGCATTATTTGCATGGTATAGCAAACGCTATATCCACTAGATAGTGGGAGCTTTCAGTACTGAAAATTGTGGTTAACAACCAGCTAGCAAGATCAAGTACATGTCTTTAGTAAAGTTTCCACAGAGAAAATCTAACCTGGAGCTAACTGCAACTTTCATTACAATGGGATTTGTTTTCTATATCTGATCACAGTCACAGTTATATTAATGTAACAAAAATGTGAAATGAAGCACCACACCACTTCTGAAAGTTCCAGATATCACCTTATTCCAGTAAGGGTCAGGGGGACAATTGGAAGAGTAACAAACGCATCTTGGTGGTCAAAAAATGTCTCCTTCATCATTGCTTGAAAAAACATAAGTTCTTCTCCATGTCAATCCAATGTTCCCTCCTCAGGATCATAGTTCAAACCTAATACCTGTTAGCCAATAAAATTGGATGTATAGAAATTAATAAGTCAAGTACCATTGAATAAATAACTAATACACAAGAACCTGGTGTCAATAACACAATTGGATTGTATAGTGTATTGCTTTATTGAATTCACATTTTAGTTACATTACCCTAGAACAGTGATGGCGGACCTTGATGTTTTGGAACTACATTTCCCGAGATGATCATGCACTCTGCAGTGTAGTGGAGCATCATGGGAAATGTAGTTCCAAAACATCTGGGGTGCCAAGGTTCGCCATCACTGTTCTAGAAGCTCCAACCGAACAATAATTAAAAGTGCGCTATCCTTGTCCTAGGTATAAGTTAATAAATCACATAAGAGACACAATAAAAGTGCATTAAACATATGATAAATTCATCCTAAATTAACATTTCTTTGCAAACAAAGTCCATATAAATTGTGTAAACACTGTGCAAAAATTAATGCAATATTATAAAAATATATATAAAGTGCAAAAAGATGCTTAGATTTTCTAAACATCAATAGTTCCTCTTTCTTTGCCATGAAGGAATGATAATAATGTGCACCACCGAAGAAAAAGTGCTCCTAAAAGGAATCACCACAAGTGAATAAAAAAGCTCCTTACCAGCTGCATTGATCCCACAGGGAGATCATTCGATGCCTTGCTGCATAGCAGTCATATACACCATGATCTTCCACTCAAAAAGTTCTACGATCTCCTAAGTCAAGATAGACTCAGTGGAGGAAGTTAAAAAACAGAGAAAAATCCACATAGTGTAGTATTTCACCATGATTTTAATAAAATGATAAAAAAAAAAACACTTTTATAATTTTTAAGGAATTACACTGCATGTGTTGCAAACAACCAGCAGGTCCAATTGGTCAGGTTGACTTGCAGAATAACGTCACGTGCAAGGCCCCTCCCAACGTCATTCTTTGTAACCAGCATCCTCTGGGGATATGAGGGTTGGGCCTTATATCTCCAGACAACGCTGGTTACAGAGAAACCTAAAAACGTAAAAAGCACAGGATATACAGTGCATCCGGAAAGTATTCACAGTGCTTCACTTTTTCCACATTTTGTTATGTTACAGCCTTATTCCAAATTGATTACCTTCATTATCTTCCTTAAAATTCTACCTACAATACCCCATAATGACAATGCGAAAGTGTTATTTGAAATCATTGCAAATTAAAATATTGTTTTGATTTGTTGAAGCACCTTTGGCCCCAATTACAGCCTCAACTATTTTTGAGTATGATGCTACAAGCTTGGCACACCTATTTTTGGGCAGTATCTCCCATTCTTCTCTGCGGGACCTCTCAAGCTTTGATGGGAAGCGTGGGTGCACTGCCATTTTCAGAACTCTTCAGAGATGTTCAATTTGCTTCAAGTCTGGGCTCTAGCTTAGCCAGTCAAGGACATTCACAGAGCTGTCCCGTAGCCACTCCTTTGTTATTTCAGCTGTGTATTTAGCGTTGTTTTCCTGTTGGAAGATGAACCTTCGCCCCAGCCTGAGGTCCAGTGCGCTCTGGAGCAGGTATTTATCAAGGATGTCTCTGTGCATTGCTGCATTCATCTTTCCCATGATCCTGACTAGTCTCCAAGTTCCTGCTGCTGAAAAACATACCCACAGCATGATGCTACCACCACCATGCTTCAATGTAGGGATGGTACTGGCCAGGTGATAAGCGGTGCCTAGTTTCCTCCAGACATGGCGCTTGCCATTTAGGCCAAAGAGTTGAATATTTGTTACATCAGACCAGAGAATTTTGTTTCTCATGGTCTGAGAGTCCTTCAGGTTGTAATGTTCCGGTACCTTTGGTACCCTAAATTACACTTTCCACAAGTGTATGCGCCCCACCATTTACTTTTGGAAAGGTGCGCATACACCTTTAAGACTGGAGCTGTCATCACTCAGCGCCGGACTAGATGGCTATTTAAGGCGTCGGCTCTCACTCACATGTGTTCGTTCAAACACCCTTACTTGGATGCTAACCTTGCTTGAAGCTTCCATGCTTGCAAGCTTACTTCGCTGACGGAAACTCGCTGCGCTGATCCCTGTATCCCGCTACTGGATCACCCGCCTCTCCTGAACCACCCTTCGGCTGTATCGCTAATAGTGCTAAGTACCCCGCAGGGGAATTCTCTATAAACTTATACTAAGCTTACACTATCTAGCTCTGCATAGTAAAGACTGTTTATTACATCTGCATAAACTAGATTGCTAGCTCTTGAGACTACTGCTACTTTTCTGCACTGGGTTGATCTCTTTTGTATGTCCACCTGCTATTCTATCATCTGCTATCATACAACATTGCTAAACCTTCCTGCATCCATCTGCTACTGTCTCACATTCAAGTGTCTATCACCTATCACCTCCACTCAACCTATCCCTCAACCTTCATCATTGTGTTACCACATACATAAAGTCACTCTAGGAACCAGCTTGCTAATTGTGTGTATTTACTGGCTGAAATAAGACCTTCCACACATGATGAGTCATTGAAGTTGGGAATGGTATCTCAGCATATCTCTTACATGACTACTGACGTGGAACTATTTCTGCAGCTGAAAATCCACACCATATAAGAAACGCAGGAGCGTTACAGATTGAACGAACCAAAAATGGATTCAGCAGAAATAACCACTCAGGTGACACAATTAAAACAGCAAGTACCTGCGTTAATACACGCACTTGCTGAATTAAAAGAAGACAATCAGGCTCTGTCGCAGCAGGTAATTAGACTGACACAGGATGAACTTGCCCATCTCAAAACCTATTTGGATGAGAACTTGGAAAAAGGTTTTATTAGACCTTCCACTTCTTCCACAGCAGCAGGACTCTTTTTTGTTCGCAATAAAGATTCAAGTCTCAGACCTATCATCGACTACAGGAAATTGAATGCTATCACAATAAAAGATCGCTATCCTCTACCGCTTATCCCTGAGCTCATTGAGCAGGTGAGTGGAGCTACCTATTTTTCAAAATTAGACCTGAAAGGAGCATACAATCTCATTCGAATCCGTGATGGACACGAGTGGAAGACTGCATTCAGAACTAGATACGGATTGTTCGAATATCTCGTGATGCCATTCGGCCTATGCAATGCCCCTGCAGTTTTCCAACGATTTATAAACGATATTTTTAAAGACTTACTAGATGTCTGTGTTGTGGTATATCTGGACGATATACTTATATATTCACGGACCCTGTCTGAACACATAAGACATGTAAGACTTGTATTATCGAGATTGCTTGCACATAATCTTTATGTGAAGCTGAAGAAATGCTTGTTCCATAAAGATGAGGTACTCTTTCTAGGCTACATCATATCCAAAACAGGAATCGAGATGGACATGAGTAAAATATCCTGCATTCAGGATTGGCCTACACCAACTACACGCAAGGCGCTACAGCGATTCCTGGGATTTTCAAATTTCTACAGGAAGTTCATAAAAAACTTTTCTGCTATTGTGAGACCCCTCACACAGCTCACTAGCATAAAAATACCATTTAAATGGTCAGAAGAAGCAAATAAGGCTTTCCACTTGTTAAAGACAAGGTTTACTTCCGCTCCCATATTACGCCATCCAGACCCATCCCTCCAATACATTCTGGAGGTAGATGCGTCAAACATGGCAGTAGGAGCAATACTCTCCCAACGACCTACCCACACTTCACCACTTCATCCAGTCGCTTTTTTTTCTAAATCCCTGAGCAGTCCCGAGATAAATTACCCCGTGGGTGAAAAGGAACTGCTTGCTATAAAATTGGCTCTGGAGAATTGGCGACATTTACTCGAAGGCACCCAACTACCAATAATTATATACACGGACCATAAAAACCTCCAATATCTTCAGACTAGCAAAACTCTCTCGCATCGACAGGTACGATGGTCACTATTCTTTCTAAGGTTTAACTTCCTAGTTACCTACACACCTGCAGATAAGAACAAAAAGGCGGATGCACTATCACGACTAACTGAAGAAAACTACTTTGAAATCCCTTCCGTTCCTATAATACCTCACAAACGCATTATTGGAGTTGTCCGTTCCTTAAAGGAAGAGGTTCTGCATGGTATAAGTTTGGATTCACCCCCACCACAACTAAATACTGATGCAGAAGGCTTCCTCTACTACAACGACAAACTTTACATACCACCTACCCTACGCACCAAGATCTTGGAATTATCGCATGATGTGCCTATGGCAGGACATATGGGTATGACAAAAACCTTCAATTTGATTTCTCGACAATTCTGGTGGCCTGACATGAAAACATCTATACAAAAATTCGTCTCTTCATGCAATGTCTGTGCCAGGTCCAAAATTGACACTACGAGACCATCCGGTCTACTATGCAGTCTACCAATACCCCAAACTCCATGGGAGGTTTTGTCATTGGACTTCATCGTAGAATTGCCTCCTTCCAAAGGATTTAATACCATCTTGGTGTCAGTGGACCATCTGACAAAGATGGCACATTTCATTGCTATTCGCAGGCTACCTTCGTCCAAACAAACGGCAGAACTCCTGATGAAACATGTCTTCAGATTACATGGTATCCCAAAAACTCTTCTGTCTGACCGTGGATCCCAATTTATTTCTAAATTCTGGCAAGAACTATGTCACATACTACGGATTGAGCGGAAGCTCACTTCTCCTTACCATCCGCAGACCAACGGACAGACTGAAAGAGTCAACCAATGCATCGAGCAGTATTTACGTTGTTACACTTCTTACCAACAGGATGATTGGTTGGATCTTCTCCCCCTGGCAGAATTTGCCTACAACAACGCAACTCACAGTACAACCAAGCAGAGTCCGTTCTACTTGAACTATGGGTTCCATCCCTCTATTCTCCCTCCACGCATCCTTCCTTCAAATAACCCAGTAGCCTCAGACTATCTTACCCAAATAAAGGATTCTCTGGGTTTACTAAATACTACCATTGCACACGCTCACAGTCAACAAAAGAAGTACTATGATCTTCGTAGAAGACCTTCTCCACAGTATACTATCGGGGACCTCATTTGGCTCTCAACAAAAAACTTGAGACTGAAGATCCCTAGCAAAAAGCTTGGACCTCTGTTTTTGGGACCTTTCCCAATCAAGAAACTTATTGGAAAAGCTGCAGTGCAGCTTACATTGCCAATGGACCTAAAAATCCATCCCATTTTCCATGTGTCGCTACTAAAACCCCATGTTCCGGACCAAGGAATAAGGCCTAATATTCCACCTCCCCCTCCTGTACAAGTTGAAGGTGGAGAAGAATACGAGATAAAAGAGATTCTGGATTCTCGTATCTACAGAAGAAGACTTCAGTACTTGGTTCGATGGAAGAACTATGGGCCCCAAGACGACACCTGGCTAAACACCTCTGACATACATGCCCCTAGATTAATCCGCAATTTTCATGCGAGATACCCAGACAAACCAGCTCCAGAGGCCTTCAGGAGCAGGCCTTAAGGGGGGGGTATTGTAATGTTCCGGTACCTTTGGTACCCTAAATTACACTTTCCACAAGTGTATGCGCCCCACCATTTACTTTTGGAAAGGTGCGCATACACCTTTAAGACTGGAGCTGTCATCACTCAGCGCCGGACTAGATGGCTATTTAAGGCGTCGGCTCTCACTCACATGTGTTCGTTCAAACACCCTTACTTGGATGCTAACCTTGCTTGAAGCTTCCATGCTTGCAAGCTTACTTCGCTGACGGAACCTCGCTGCGCTGATCCCTGTATCCCGCTACTGGATCATCCGCCTCTCCTGAACCACCCTTCGGCTGTATCGCTAATAGTGCTAAGTACCCCGCAGGGGAATTCTCTATAAACTTATACTAAGCTTACACTATCTAGCTCTGCATAGTAAAGACTGTTTATTACATCTGCATAAACTAGATTGCTAGCTCTTGAGACTACTGCTACTTTTCTGCACTGGGTTGATCTCTTTTGTATGTCCACCTGCTATTCTATCATCTGCTATCATACAACATTGCTAAACCTTCCTGCATCCATCTGCTACTGTCTCACCTTCAAGTGTCTATCACCTATCACCTCCACTCAACCTATCCCTCAACCTTCATCATTGTGTTACCACATACATAAAGTCACTCTAGGAACCAGCTTGCTAATTGTGTGTATTTACTGGCTGAAATAAGACCTTCCACACATGATGAGTCATTGAGGTTGGGAATGGTATCTCAGCATATCTCTTACATGACTACTGACGTGGAACTATTTCTGCAGCTGAAAATCCACACCATATAAGAAACGCAGGAGCGTTACACAGGTTCCTTTTTGGCAAACTCCAGGCAGGTTAAATGTGCCTTTTACGGTGTAGTGGGTTCCCTCTGGCCACTCTACCATATTGACCTGATTGGTGGAGTGCTGCAGAGATGGTTGTTCTTCTGGAAGGTTCTCCTCTCTCCAAAGAGAAACACTGGAGCTCTGTCAGAGTGACTATTGGGTTTTTGGTCACCTCCCTGACTGAGGTCCTTCTCCCCCAATCTCTCAGTTTTGATGGGCGGCCCACTCTAGGAAGAGACCTCATGGTTTCAAACTTCTTTCATTTGTGGATGATGGAGGCCACTGTGCTCATTGGGACCTTCAATGCTGCAGAAATGTTTCTGTAAACTTCCCTAGATCTATGGCTCGAAACAAACCTATCTCGGAGGTCTACAGACTATTCCTTGGACTTCATGGCTTGTGCTCTGACCCGCACTGTTTATTGTGGGACCTAATATAGACAGGTGTGTGCCTTTCCAAATCTTGTCCAATAAACTGACTTTACCACAGGTGGACTATAATCAAGTTGTAGAAACATCTCAAGGATGATCAGTGGAAACAGGATGCGCCTGCGCTCAATTTTGAGTGTCATGGCAAAGGCTGTAAATACTTATGTACATGTGATTTTTTTTTGTTTTTTATTTTAATAAATTTGCAAAGATTTCAAACAAACTTCTTTCACATTGTTGTTATGGGGTATTGTTTGTAGAATTTGGAGGAAAATAATGAATTGAATCCATTTTTGGAATAAGGCTATAACATAGCAAAATGTGGAAAAACTGATGCACTGTAAATATCTTCCAGATGCACTGTAAGCTAATAACATTTGTTTTTTGTCCGGTTTGCACATGTACTTTTACTGGACGAATGGATATGTGGCTTCTTTATAATTCAACTCTATAGTGGCATAGTTATTTTTTAAACAGTCCTGTATTAAATTCTACTTTACCCAGCCATGTTCTTTACTGAAGAACTGTGTTGCAATATTTGCAACAGCTCCTCATTTTTAGGGACATGATTTGCCCCTGAAATTTGCATTTTAGGAGATGCCGCTGAATGTTACCATTGTCCAACAGTACCAAAAAAAAAAAAAAAAAAAGCACCTGGTTTCTGCTTTGCAAATTGTATGTTCTATCATAATCACTTGAGCGTCCTAAAGTGGACCCAGACTTGGTTAACCTTATCCCTCAGACAGTGTGAAACAAGCCAATAGCATTGACATTGCAGTTACACTAGGCATTCAGCAGTTCTTCTTTTGCCTACGTACTCAGTTCCATCATTTACAATATTTTCTTCTGAACAGTTGTTACTGTTTCTAGACCCCTGCCTCTGATGACACCGTTAATGTAATCTTGTAAAGCAGGAGTGGGGGAGATATGCCCATTATATTCCTGTGAGGCTAAAGGCAGACATACATGGATCGAAATTCAACAGGTATAGCAGGGACCATAAACATTTGGCTTCTGTAAAATTTTCACTCGATCAGTGCTGCCGACTATAGCCAGCAGTGCTGATCAGTGTATTTGTTTGAATTAAAAAAAAAATGACTAATGTATGGGCAGCTTTAAAAAGAGGCAGGAAGCAGTGACAAGAGGTAACAGGAAGAACCAGTGAAAGCTGCAGTGAACCATGGAAATTGACATTCTCAGAAGTGTTGGTTTTCCAGCTGATTCCAGGGGACCAGTACTAGCGACCAGAGGGGCATTCAGTAATGCAAGCAGGTTACAAGTTCTAAATATTTGCTTACTTAAATCTTTTCTCTGGGCACCAGCTAATCGCCACAATCACCCAAAAAAAAAAAAAGAAATTGCAATGCTCCTTTTACTTACCTTAATCTGTTATGATGTGATATGTCATGTGTAGCAGGATTCCCAGCCATTTTGCTGGATATGGGTCCCCCTGGGTCACCGGGTGCAACAAAAGTACCTTTGTGCATGTTCCTCCAAGTGTGACCACTGAGACAATGACCAGTCCAGTATCTTTGGGTTTTTTGTATTTATTAGGAACTTGGATGGGAGAAGGAAATGAGTGGGATACTCCTTTGGCTCAACTATGCACAATTTGCTAGGGACAACTGAAAAATTACGCTGGCTAAATGCCGGTCAATGCCGGTTGACGCTGGTTAATGCTGGCTTGCTGCCTGTTAACTCCAAACTGACTTTGAACTGCTTTCTCACATAAAGAAGTCCTCTTTGAGCTCCCTTAAGCACTCCTTGCTGAGGTAGCTACTTGTACTACTGCTGCGCTGCTAAACACTTCAGGGCCCACTACCGGCACCCTCTTCCTCTCACTTATCTTCAGGGCTTAGACACTGGCACCCCCTTTCTCTAAGCCTTCTCCACAGGCTATCTGGCTCCCGGATCCCTCTGACCTTCTGGAGTGGTCCCCTCTCCTAGGCAGACCCCTGGGTTTCGAGTACTCACAACACTGTTTTTCCCCGAACCTTATGCCCATCAGCTACACTTGGTCCCCAGCACTCTGGATCCCTCTCTGCAGCTCAGCTCAACCTTCATCCTCTAGGCCGACTGTCCAGGACACCTTCACTATCTCAGACAGGAGGAGAGACAGCCGTCGCCCTCCTCCTGGGACTCTGATTCCCACCAAAGATGCCCTGTCACATGCTCCCCACAGACTTATAACTCATCCCAGGGTACATTGTGGCAAACTCTGCCCACTGAGATAGCCATAAGCCCTGGTGTGCTATTGGCTAGGTTTCCTCCACTGTCCAATAAGAGCCCTCATTGGAAACAGCGAGGAGACTCCCCAGGCACAACAGGTCCCACCTGGAAGCATGTGACAGCCTAATTAAATGATCAGGCCCCCCTGATATGTAGACAGGGCCACCCATATGCTTTTTTCCTAGCACCTACTTAAGAGGGTGCTACACACGTTATACATTTTTCACAGCAGAATGCAAGGGTCCTCCTTTGGTTATCTACATCACTGTTCTTGTTGTCATGGGCACTTTCCATTGTTTAATTACGGGGTCCTCGCAGACTCCAGAGGATTGCAGTTGTGGGATCATTACACATTGAGTGGATTGGTCGATGTAAGGAACAGAATGCAATGCTAGATCACTGGTCTCAAACTCCTAGAAGAGATACCTGTGAGACCTTTGACAGGAAACTTAGGTTAGTAGAAAGGGAGCACTATGCAGAAAACTTTGCTAAATGGCTGGGGTTACGTTTGTATGAATGCTGGTTTTGGTGTCTCAACAGAGTTTCCATGAATAAGTCCACCTAAGGAACAGTTGTCTCTAATAGAGGTTGCTTTTATTCTTTTTCCCCAATGGTGTGGCAGGAAACACTATATTATCGATGCACGCAAGGGTACATTGTTAATAAATTCAAGCCACTAATCTGTAATAACAAAAATTAAAATAAAAAAACACTGCCCAATGTAAAAGCATTTGCATGCAAAGAACAGATCTGTTTAGCTAAAAGCGATGCTCTAGTAGGTGATTGGTTGAAACTGCATTTACTAACTTATGAAGAAGGGCTTGTGCTGAAGTCAGTCTTTTTTGGACTTTGACATTTGCATATATAATTTTTAAATGTTTGGCAATGAATTAAGCAATCATTCTGCCAAAATGTCAGTCAAGCTGGTTTAATGTGTAAACCAAACGAATGAGTAAATTAAAAATCAGCAGTTTCATGGACTCTTGCTGTCAGAGTTATGTATTTACTGAAAATAGGCTAGTAATGTGAACAAGGTCAGTATTTATATAAAGAACACAAAGCCCATATAATTCAATTTTTTATGTTTTTATTTTAGTTAGGAAACATGAGGACTATAAGTGTTGAATGTCATACATATCAATTAAAATGTTTTACAACTAACTCATCTAAATTATGCTGTTCAGTTTTGGGCACCCGTTCAAAAAAAGGGTGTTGGAGAACTAGAAGGGGTATAGAGGAGGAAAACTAAATTGATTAGAAGCATAGAGCTGAATTTATTTTCCCTTAAAAGAGGTGTTTAACCACTTGCCGACCAGCCGCCGCACATACTGTCTACTGAGGCAGGTTGGCTCTATTACGCAAAAAAACCTACCTGTATGCCTCTTCATGTAATAGCCAGTGGGGGTGCGCACACTGGTTGGCCAGAGGGGGAGCCAATCAGCGGGTCTTGCGAAGGCGATGTCTGCCGGCCACCCGTGATCGCTCCCCATAGAGACATAACAGCGGTCTGCCTATGTAAACAAGGCAGACCGCCATTCTGTCAGAGATGAACACAGCGATCCTGTGTTCCTGCTATTCAGGAACACATATCTCTATGTTCATCTAGTGAGTCCATCCCCAACACAGTTTGAAAGCACCCCCTAGGGACACACTTAACTGCTCGCCCCTGGTGTTAGTGTCATTAGTACAGTAACAGTGTATATTTTTAGCACTGATTACTTTAGTAATGTCACTGGTCTCCTCAAAAGTGTCAGTTAGGTGTCCGACCTGTCCGCCGCAATGTCGCAGTCCCACTAAAAATCGCTGATCGCCTCCATTAGTTGTAAAAAATAAAGAATAAATAAAAATGCCATAAATCTATCCCCTAGTTTGTAGATGCAATAAGTTTTGCACAGACCAATCAATATATACTTATTGGCATTTTTTTTACCGGAAATATGTGGCAGAATACATATTGGCCTAAAATTATGAAAAACATTTAGTCTTTAATTTATTTTATTAGATGTGTTTTATAGCAGAAAGTAAAACATATGTTTTTGTTTTGTTTTTTTCAGAATTGTCACTCTTTTTTTGTTTATAGTGCAAAAAAGTAAAAACGGCAGAGGTGATCAAATAGCACCAAAAGAAAGCTCTTTTTGTAGGAAAAAAAAAAAGGACATCAGTTTTATTTAGGTACAGCATCACATGACCGCACAATTGTCAGTTAAAGTAACGCAGTGCCGTATCACAAAAGATGGCCTAGTCATTAAGGGGGTAAAACCTACCGGTACAGTAGTGGTTAAGTGAGGGGTTTGATCAACACGGACATGAACGGTCCTTATAATGAACTTGGTGCAAAGTTATTTATTTAAATGTCTTTGCAAAAAACAAAGGGGAACTCTTTATGTCTGGAGAATAGGAGTTTTAACCTCCAAATTCAGAAGGTTTTATTACAGTAAGAGCAGTGAAAACATGGAATAGATTCCCTCTAGTTCCAGCCAGCACAGTTGATTGTTAAATAAATGAGCTGGTCCCATTGCTAAATGCACAAAATATAACTGGCTATTACCATTTATAAGTAATAACACCAGAGATCCAGGAAGATATCTTCTCCTTTTTGGAGCAAGTTCCACCATGTATTATAAAGCAGGGCTCGACAAACCCCAGGCGTCAGGTCGCATTGGCGACTAGAATTAGTGGCCTGGCGCCTGGGTTACACTGCGGCAGGTGTATTGTCGCCAGACATTCAAAGTCTCCTGCAAGGTTCAGGAGTCTCCCGCATGCGAGCTGCAGCTCCCTGACACCTGCAAGTGCCGCACCCGCATGTGGGAGACTCACGAAACTCGCAGGGGACTTGGGATGTCTGGCAACAGAATGCTGTCTGTCAGCTGTAACAGAATGGAGCCGATGCTTGCTGTATAGTTCTGGCTCCGTCCTGTCACAGGCGGAGTGATATCTGCATGCTTCCTCCAGCGCCCCTCCTCACACTATCCGCCAGCAGTACCTGCAGCAGTTCCAGCCCCAGCCAGTAGTATTAACAGCAGTACCAGCCAGCAGTACCCACCAGCAGTACCCAACAGCAGTACCCAACAGCAGTACCCAACAGCAGTACCCACCAGCAGTACTAGGAAGGAATACTACCCTGAAGTACCCGCCAGCAGTAAATCACTTGTGCTAGGGGTGCAACCAGCTCCCAGCAAATAATTGTGAATATCCCAGCATGTGCAGTGTTTCTGACTCCTACCACCATGACCACTTCAAATCACTGAAGTGGTCATGGTGATTGGTGTGTTCCTTTAGCCCCGGTTGTGCGTGTGCGGGGTTCGCATGTAATGTCGGAGCGCACTGCTCCGACATTACATGCGATCAGCTGTGCGGTGCGAGTTTAGCCATACAAACTGTATGGCTAAATTCGCATCGCTCCCGCAGCAAACACGCACAGGAGGCATTTTTGCAGCCGCATCAGGATCGGATCGCACAGCGGTTCACACTTGTGCGATCCGATACTGTGTGAACTGCACGATCGCACTGCGATATGCGATCAAACTGGGGGTGTCGTTAAGATTACATTGACACCCCCAGCGTATCGCATATGGCAGTGTGAACTGCCGAGTTCGCAGCCTTCCCGCATCGCATCAGTGTGAACCGGACCTCAAAGTCTCTCAGAAGAAGTAAACAAAGTACACACAGGTTGAATACCAGGCAACAACAGCCAGTTCATTAAAAACTGTCCGCCATTGGGCCTGTGTGTATGGCAGCTGGTCTGACAAAAGCTGGCCATTCGGCATGCATGAAATAAAAATGGCTCCTAACTATTTTAGCTGGCTCCTAGATTTCAAGCAAATTTGTCAAGCCCTGTGATTGTCATCTGTCCCCCCCCCCCCCCGATCAACTGTGGGTTTAGGGTTCTCTTTATGGAAGTTTTTAGTTTATGTATGCATACATTTTTGTTTTTTGTTTTTTTATTGCAGCACTATGTGGCATGAAAGAAAAATGTGAAATAATGTGTGTGTGTGTGTGTATATATATATATATATATATATATATATATATATATATATATATATATATATATATATATATATCATCCATAATGTTAATGTATACAGTATAGTACATTATTTCATTATTTGTTGCTGCTACTAATCACCTTCTGCCATTTTGAAACTAAATGATGCTTGATATTGATAGTCATTAAAAGACAGGAAAGTAGAGATGTGACATTTGTAGCTTTTGTAGCTGCTTCTGTCATTTTTTTGTATCCTTTAGTCTAGTACTCCTCTTCTGTAATCTAAAAGTGACCCCAATGTGAGCTTTATGTGCACACTACCAAGTAATTAGAATTCTGGCATAATTTATGTGTAATTTTCTTATGAAGTTCAGGAGTTTGAAAGCAGCTTTGCTGAAGTGATTTAATTTGTTGTTTAAAACCAAAGCTGCAGTTTCTTTATACATCATTAAGTCATTGTTTTTTTACAGTATAAGTGTATATTCTTCAATGTTACGGTGGATGATGTACTATAGCAGGGGGGCAGTGTGAGCATGGGGGTAATTTGCATGTATGATGGTGGAGGGCCTGTATATGCGGGCAGGCATTGAGTGAGAGATTGTGTGGGGTTGTACAGGTGCATTGGTAAAAGCTGGGGGGAAGGGAACATCCCAACATGGCATGGGGGTAGACAAAGGCACAGTGGTGACAGTGACATCCTATAGGCAAGTTGGTGAGAGTGGGGAGAATAATGCACAGGAGCAAGAGGCGAGTTACAAGTGCAGTCATGAAAGAGGGAGTGAAGATGTAGTAGGTGGTAAGAGAATGGAGGGTGCATACCTGCAAAAAATAGAGGTGCAGGAAGTGAGATTGGTGAGAGAAGGTGGGTGTAGATGTGGAGAGTGATAAGAGCAGATGAAGTGGGGGCTGTAGGCACAGTGGATGTTGAGAGAAGGGTGGCTGCAGGTGTAGTGCATGCTGGAAATATATATTTTACAGTACAGCAATATTTATCCAGTATGTCTGCACATAACCATGAGTGGCAGATTGTACATTCAGTATCTGTTTACTAGAAAGGTACATATACACAGCGTTCGACCTTCGCCAGTGAAAGAGTCAAGTACATTCGATCTTATGAAAAACGTTTCAACTGTGGCTGTAGGTAGTCTTTTTAGGAGGTATGTAGGATAGTTCAATCCCTGGGGTTAGTGGAGATGGATGGTGGAGGTGGCTGCAGGCTTCATACAGAGCTAGAGTGACTCTGCAACAGACAAAAAGGGGTAGGAGAAAAAAAGCAGCGCCACCTCAGTGTAGATTAAAAGGTTATTTATTACATAAAAACAATGTAGTAACTCACACAGAGGAAATAGTTGATCAGCAAATGGTGATGGTTCATCTGCAACACTGTTTGGGATGTTGGGGAAATACACTGTGGCGGCCGTGGTCCTGGCTGTGCCGGTGGAGCCCGAAACTTCCTGTGTTTCTGGCAGCGTTCAGTATCCAGGCTTACATCTAATAGTGCCAGGGGGGTGCTTGCATTTGGTGCATGCGTACTCCTTCCTCAGGCAATCTGAGAAAATCACATTTTTTTAACATTTTAGGACAATTTGTTTTCTGCTATATATTTTTAGTAAGAAAAATCACAATAAGCATATTTTGATTGGTTTGCACAAAAGTTATTGCGTCTACTAACTACGGGAAAGATTTATGTCATTTTTATTGTTTTTTTTTTACTAGTAATGGCGGCGATCTGTGATTTTTTGCGAGACTGCGACATTGTGGACAGATCAGACCCCTGAGTGACATTTTTTATGCTTTTGGGGGAACCAGTGACATTACTACAGTAATCAGTTCTAAAAATATGCACTGTTACTGTAATAATGACACTGGTAGTGATCAAGGGGTTAAATGTGAGCCTAGGGGAGTGATTCTAACTGGGGGGGGGCGTGGCTTGTGAAATGACCATAGAGACCTGCGATCCTATATATAAGGATCACAGGGGCTCTATAATCATTCCAGGGAGAAGAACGGTCAGCTGTGTTTACAACAGCTGCCCGTCCTTCTCTCTCAGCGGGAAACACTCGCGGGTGTCAGACAGCAATTGGAACCACCTGCCCCGTGCATCGGCTTACCCGCTGACGAGCAGGGGCAGGAGCACGCCGCCGCGCACTTGCCCCCTACAGCGGTTTGTGCAGGAGCGGCTGCCTGCCGCAGTATAACTGCGGTGGGCAGTCGTAAAGCGGTTAATAGGCATATTTAAAGATATTGCCAGGGCCTGGATTTGAACCCAGGACTACAGCTGTGTCTGGCAGTAACTCGTCCTGCTGGAGAGCTCCCTTTCTGATTGTTGAGTACTTTCTGTCTCTTGTTTTTTTGGTGAACCTTCAACTTTTTGCTCCCCCCTTGAACTTCCTGATTTAAGCCAAGTCTCTGCACTTTTTGTTTGCCAGAATATTGTGCTCCCTTCAGCCAATATCTTGCTCTTGTCACTCCTGCTGTCGTCTGTATATCATCTGCACCTTCAGGAGCTCTGGTGAACACCGGTTAGTACTTAGGCTGGCCATACATTATACAATTTTCTTATTCAATTTCCTTTAGATTTACCTTCAATCATGTAGTTCAAGGACCTGCCTGACTGCATACTAATTTGAAAGTGTTTAGGTTTCACCTCCTATTACATAGTTTTGGTAAATCTAAATGAAATTGTACAAGAAAATTGTATAATGTATGGCCAGCCTTAGACTCTGCACCTCAGGTGTGCCTGTGTCATCCTCCAGGGTGACCTGCTTCTATACTTATACAGCTGGTCAGGGAGTGCCTCACTTCTGCTATAGCTACTGGCCTCCGAGACTGACTACAGATTGTGACATATTTAATTAGACCACACTTCCTCATGTTTTAACACTTTTCCTAATAGTCAGTGCAAGGCCAGATATTGAACAATGAATAAAGAAAGAAAATCCAAACACCACTTTTGCTGAATCCAGTGAAACATTATGTTTGATTCTGTCTGCATATTGTAAACCACTTCAGTGTTTATGCCTTAATTTATGTGTATGTCCATAAAAATTGATTCACATTTACTGATTAAAAGTTATGGATGGAACTACTGTGTTTTGCAGCAGTGGTTTTGACTGAAAAATGTAATATTTTGCATGTTGCAAGCTACATTAGCTTAGACCAGCCTTTTCCAACCAGGGTGCCTTGAGAGTTCTTTAGGGGTGCAAAATGCCTAAAAATTGCCCATAAAATTGTATACAAGCCAGTGGGAGTATCAAGCTTGCTTTTTAGTTACACAAAGTCACAGGTTTTCATTGTGCACCATTACAACCTTCTAGCCCCCGGCAGACAACCAATGATGTCATCAGTTGATAGGGAGGATGTCAGGCGCCTGCACAGCATCCTTGTTTGCCCCTCCCCTGCCCATCTCTGTCAGCAATGGGGGTCACATTAGCTGAGTGCGGGAGAAGAGAACTATTGGAATACTAGTCAGTGACAGTGGGCAAATGAGTATTTGCTTTGGAAGAAAAAAATCACCTCTTTTGTTGGGTGTCCTACGTAAATAATTGCTTGTTTCCTAAATAAGGGTTAGGCATCTGTTTTTCCTTGTATCTTTTAACTGCTTGCTGCCGCCCACAGTAGTTTTACTGAGACCAGGCAGCAGCACCAGGCTGGTCCACGTATTGATACGTTGTGGCCATTCTTCTTGGTTCGGGGCACACACATGATTGGACACAGCATGAGTTTGGCAGCTGATTTCAGTCAATGGTTTTGCTTGAATTCAGCTTATCTGCTGTAGGCGATCACATACAGAGTTCTATGTTTACAAAAACACAGAACTCTTTAAATTGTGAACAGTGATCTGGCTGTTTCAGGGAGAAAACACAACCAGATAGTTAAGTAAAAGCAGCACACATTACACATTGTTAGTCACACAATTAACCCTTTGATTGCTCCAAGATGTTACCCTCTTCCTAGTCATTAGGACAGTAACAGTGTACAGTGTTAGCACTGATCACTGTATTAGTGTCATTATTGATATCAGTGTCAGTGTACCTAACAGCCAGCATCAGCTAGCCTGCTACACTATCACAGTCCCACTATGAGTCGCTGATCCCCACCATTACAGTATAGGGTTTATAACTGTGTAAACTCCAGTATATATACTATAGTTTGTAGACACTATCCCGTCTTTTGCACAAACCAGTTAATATATATTTATTGGGATTTTTATTTTTTACCAAAGACATAGCAGAATGCAATTGTATTCCTAATTTTAATCTAAATGTATGAAGAAATTAGATTTTTTTTTATTATTGGATACAGAAAGATACAGAAATGTAGAAAATATTGTTTTTTTGTTTTTCAATATTTTCATTTTTTTTTTTCGATTATATCGCAAAAAAAGAAAAAAGACAGTGGTGATCAAATACCACCAAAAGTAATCTTTATTCGTGTGAAAAAATGATATAAAATTAATTTGTGTACAGTGTTGCCTAACCACGCAATAGTGCAGGACTGAATAGCAAAAAATGCTTGTTAAGGTCACTTTGCTATAGCAAGGAACACAAATAGTACATTAATGTGCTTTTGCTATACAAGAATGCTGTACATACAAACTACCGACAATTGTAGAAAAACAAAACAAGACATACAAAGAATTACAGATATTCATACAACGCATGCACACACTGCCTAACCTTCCTAGCAAATGAGCACAGACAACGGTCTGTGTACAGTAGGAACATGGTAAATGTCACTTAGCTTGGGTTATAATGGCTTCACTGACCCTGTATGCAACCAAGACTCAAGGCCCTACTAGGCCAAAGAGCTGGAGGAGCCTTGTCCCTATCTCCTATTAACATCTGAGATTATAAGACTCTGTGGTAAATCTGGACTATGCCCCTTTCGGGGGTGCTGCTGCCCCAGTCCCTTAGGGGACAATTTTTAGCTCTGGGGCTGCAGCTTCTATCAGTTGCAGCCTAGGCAGGAGCTATAGCCATTTCCCAGAAATATCGCTTGGCACCATTAAAGTTAATGCCCCCAATAGCCACATGCGGTACTGAGCTGCACTGTTTCCCGACTGCTGACATGCTTTGAATTTGGCACAATTTCCTCTGTTACTCCCATGCTTCTGTGGGGGTCTAGGAATGTTTCTTAACTTGCACAGCCTTGATCCAGGGGCTTCCTACACTGGCATGTGCCCTTTCAATCCCCTGCCTCCTCCTAGCTATAAGGCAAATCAGTCTTTGGACAGATGTATTTATTTTTTTGGCCGCATACCCTCTTGTTGGTCTATATCTGGTCTATAGCTCATTGGTACTCCTTTTTTTCTCACTTCAATGGGGGTCATAGGTGCAGGGGAAACAGGTTAGCAGGCTTTGCCAGCTCACATTTAGCTAACACTCAGGGAGAGTCCACAGCATATCCCCCATTGTTCCTGATTCTAATTGTCCTGACCATTTTCTATCCTCCTCAGAGACCTTCCTAGCTCTTTCTGGCACCCCCCCTTTCTCCTGTCTTTTCAGAGAGGAATTCTCAGCCACTACGTCTAATGTTTTGGGAAGATAGTCTGCCTTGTTAGATGCCTCAGATTGCAGGTGATACAAGCCTCTGTCTCTCCCCCAGAGGAGGAATTTCTTCTATTGCAGCTTTTATACTCCCTGAAGAGGAAGAAGAGGGCTCTCCATCTAAATACCCAGTCTGCTGATATCTCTCCCAAGCTGAGAGATACTATCCATTCCCTCTTGATGCAGTTTACTCCTGTTTTGCCTTGAAACAAACTGTGTTGACTGGAACAAGGGTCACCAGTCTGAATACTTCAAAGAGGTCTTGGCTTGCCAAAGCATTCCTTGTACAACTCTTGAAGCCTTTCTTGTACCTTGATTGGCATCATCCAGAGAAAATCTTTATACCTCCAAGGTCAGAAACACCCTATTGAGGGTTCCTTTCCGAGATCCAACAATTTTTCTTAACAAAACTCTTATAATCTCTGGTAAGTATGTCAGAGTGTTACAGGACCTTGGAAACAAGGTCAGATGCCTTTTATAAGGCTATGTTTTCTCTGGCTGGTCATGCTATACATCCTGCGATTGCCACCATGTTTGTCTACCAGACCTTAGGTGAGTGTCTAGTACAAGGGAATGGCCTGAGACCCAGGTTCCGTTCTTACGGATGCATCAGTTGGAGCTTTTACTCATTTACCTACATTACTGCGGGGATGGGCTGGCGGATGCTCTCTCCTAAATTTCCAGGATGAGCCTTTTTTTAATGCATATGTAACAGATCCTTTGGCACAAGTGTTGGTTTTTGGAGCTTCCGTTCAAAAGCTTCTTGGTTGTGGACCTTTAAATAGACATCGCCTATTTGGGGTCCCCTTAAAAAATGTACCCCAAGTAAGTCAGAGGGGGAAGAAGAGGGCAAAAACCCCTACAAGTGGTCTTTAGTTCCTGAGGTGAACAAGAGCTAATTTTGTTTCTCTTAGGCATCTGGGTCCACCTCCAAGACCAAGCCCAGCTCACAGTTTCCTTACATGTACAAATCCACAAAAGCCTTTCTGTCAATGAGGGGTGCCCCCGCTTGTCAGCCTTCTCAGTCATTTGGGCACAAAGTAGAAATTCCTGCACCCTGAATGTTGTATTTTGAGGCTACAAGACTAAGTTCTTGTCCTCTGTCCCGCTTCATGCTATCAAACTTGCCAGTTTGATAGCATCAAGTCTCTAAACTGCTGTCCAGCAGCCTAATTCACAGGGTATCATTGCCCCAGTTGGAGAGAATCTAGGGGTTTACTCAACCTGTTCACTGTCCCCATTCCCCATGTGAAAACTCTAGCCAAATTCTGTTGGGTTAAAAAAAAAAACCCATGTAGAATCTTGCTAGTCATTGCTTCTCCTAAGTCGGGGCTGGCTTCTATGGTCATCAAGAAAGCCTGCTTATATATCCCCATTTTTCCTCTGCATCAGTGCTACTTGTGCTTTTCTGTGGGGATACAACAATTCCAGTTTGTTGCCCTAATGTTCAGACTGTCAACATTAAAGAACCATCCCAGATCTGCTATGTTCCCAGGGTGTCCCCATTAGTAGGATACCTGGGTAATCTTCTCCTGAAGAAACAGTCAGTCCATGTCTTGTCTGCAAATGTTCATCAGACAATGTAAGATCTGCAGAGGTTCAGATGGATCCTAAATCTCTGAAAGTCAATGAAAAAGCTAGCACTGAAACTAACGCACCACTAGGAGTTTCTGGGCCTGAATTAGAAGACAGCCCAGTCCAAGATTTTTCTCCCTCTGGACAAGCTTCATACCCTTTGCTCCAACGTTTCGACCTTGCAGTCCAGGCGAACCCCAAACACTTGCCTTAGCCTGAGGGTCTTAAACCTGGTGAGAGCCTCTTTTCAGGCAGTTCCATATGCCCGGGTTCACTCCAGACCATTGCAACTAAACATTTTGCCTGGGACAGGCAAACGCAGTGTTTAGGATGGACACTTGCCTGTCAGGATGTGGCAGAATCCTGAGAGACCCTCTCAGGAAAAGAAACTTGTTCTCTGAGGAAAGTCCAGCTCCTGAATAACATATTGGAACTCAGGGTGGTTCCGCTTTCCCTCCAATGCTGGAACTCTCATCTACAAAGCTGCTGACCAGGATTCAGTTAAACAAAATTAAGGCCTCTGTCATAGGTGAAGGCAAGCGGACATGGATTTTTTTGGCATCCAGGTTCCAGAATAAACTTAACAGGTTTGTTGCTTGGTCCAGGGATCCTCAGTACTTAGTATTAGATGTCCTGGTGACTCCATGGAATCTGTTCAATATGATCTATGATTTTATGGTCAGTTCAACAGTTCAAATCTATGCCATAGCTCTATTCTCACATGCTTTGCATGATTAAAGGGGAGGCTGCTCTGGTGATCCTTACCAAACTGGCCAAGGAGAACGTGGCGCTTGGACCTCATTAAACTCCTGGAGGACTCTCCATTGGCCCTAGCAGATTGGCCAGATCTTTTCCAGAGACTGTTTGCATCGCACTTTTTGGTGAAAGCCTTTGTATAGGACGTTCCTTCCAATGTTCCCCAGATACACTCCCCAGTTACTTCATGGCACCTCAACTTGGTTTTCTCTGTACCTCGAAAACCTCCCTTTGAACCAGAGATATTCCACCGTCTTCTCTCACTCAGAGGATTGCCTTTCTTGTGGGTTTCACTCAGAGTTAGTTGTCCTATCCAGTAATTAACCCTTCCCAGGAATAACATTGTCTTGAGACCTAAGCCCTTTTTTCCCAAGGGGGTTTTCCCCTTCCACCTTCATGGAGTTTTCAGCATCACGTATCTGTTTCCCTGTTTCCCAGATTTGCAAGACTACAACCAGGTCTTCTCTTGCTTATTTTTCACCAAGTAGACATTCAGGCCTCTTCTGATGCCAGTTTTGGACGTACAGTGCTTCAGGCTGCTCTCTGAGTTTTCAAGCCCTCTGTTTGCCTGTTAGCGTTCTGTTGCTGAGTTGCCCACCCCTCAGTTACATTGATTTTGGACATCCTAATCATCTAGACCAAATTGCTGTTCTGCAATGTACAATTCAAGAAAGGAGAATATATACTGTATGTTTTTGCTTTTTATTGTGACATGTTGGAAATTTATCTCTGCATGTATTTTATTTGTTATTTTGTTTATCTATTAATTTATGTCATTGGGACATGCTGAGTTCCCAAAATGATATACATAATCTCACTTACAGTTATTGAAAAAGACCTCTATAACTGAGGTAATGAATTTAAGAACAAGTAAAAAATATAATAATAAATAGCAGCATATTCACTTACCAGTAAATTAAACAACACTGAAAAGGAATAGGTTAATTCTACTAGATGTGGAAAAGCACCTTATGTTAGGTGTCAATAACTGTACTGCTGTGCCTCCAAAGATCTTTTCTAGCTGTGTTCGTCTACCTAATAACACGGTAAAGGTCATGTTTATCTTTAAACACTGTGTTTAACACTGGGCCTACAGAATTGGTCACAGACATGTCTGTTGTTTTTAAAAATTACATATTCACAGTATGTTCCAAGAAGCTTCCTAAGGTCACTTTTCTCTGGCAGGTTGATCAGGCAGCTCAGCTCACAGCCAATTCACTGGCTGTTTTCAGCCTGAAAAAAAAGTGTGCTGCAAAATACTGATGAGCGGTCAAACTGATGTTTTTTTATTTCAACACAATTGCTGCAATCTAATTAAAGAGATATGGGGAGCTGTTGTCTTGAGGGCTTTATTGTGGGTTTTTTGGGCATAGAATAAGGAAGAGTTAGGTGAATGGCTGATGCATTTCATTGTCTATTTACTTAAAGTGGATGTAAACTTCATGACATATGAACAAAGCATATCCTTCTATAGTGTGTATTAATCCAAAGTGTAATTTCTGTCTGCTGCCCTATCCCTCTGCTATCTGCACGAGTCCCTTCTGACATGTTTTCCTGACACCAATGGCAAAAAGGTGTCCCCAGCACTTAGTGCGTGACTGACAGGCTCAGCTCTGTTCCTGTGTGCTGTATGAAGGAGGGTAGGTCCCTTCCCTCCAATCAGCTCTCAAAGCTCTCCTAAGTAAACTCTGCAGTGTGTAAATTCAGCTCTCTGCCGTCTGCTATCTGACAGCTCATAGAAGCTGTGTAAGTCCTGGAATGGGAACGGATGTAGAGAAGAGATCACTGCAGATAAACAGGAATACTTTATGTAGGAGGATTTGTTTCATCTCTGTGTGTCACTCAAGGCTAGTCACTTCATTGGGTATACAGTATGTAAGAGTTTACAATCACTTTAAGCCCAGTTTTACATTAAATACATTACATGTGTTGAAATAAGCTGTAGACCACCTTTGAACCAACCTTTTTTTAGGACTAGGCATAAGCACAACTGATCGATGAGCAGTGCAAGAATGTGTAAGCTGCAGTAACTTCTAAAAAACAATTTTCTTTATCTCCTTTATGACTGCATAGCACATATACAGTATCTCAGAAAAGTGAGTACACCCGTCACATTTTTGTAAATATTTTATTATATCTTTCCATGTGACAACACTGAAGAAATGACACTTTGCTACAATGTAAAGTAGTGATAAGCAGCTTGTATAACAGTGGAAATTTGATCTCCCCTCAAAATAACTCAACACACAGCCATTAATGTCTAAACCACTGGCAAAAAAGTAAGTACACCCCTAAGTGAACATATCTAAATTTGGCCCAAAGTGTCAATATTTTATGTGGCCACCATTATTTTCCAGCACTGCCTTAACCCTCTTGGGCATGGAGTTCACCAGAGCTTCACATGTTGCCAGTGGAGTCCTCTTCCACTCCTCCATGATGACATCACAGAGTTGGTGGATGTTAGAGACTTTGCGCTCTTCCACCTTCAGTTTGAGGATGCCCCTCAGATACTCAGTAGGAATTAGGTCTGGAGACATGCTTGGGCAGTCCATCACCTTTACCCTCAGCTTCTTTAGCAAGGCAGTGGTCATCTTGGAGGTGTGTTTGGGGTTGTTATAATGTTGGAATACTGCCCTGCGGCCTAGTCTCCGAAGGAAGGGGATCATGTACTCACTTTTGTGAGATACTGTATTTGGAATCCAACAAGTGGACTTCAAACCTGGGCACCACAGGGTGTTCTTGAGTATGTGCTGGTAGCATGCTGTGACTGGGCTGTCGGTGGCAGCCCTGATTCACTACTAATGATCAGGACCCAGATCCCGATCTCATGATCGATGTGATAGCCTCTGATTGGCTATCACATTGATCATTCAATCTGTTGCCCGCCCCAGTGTTGTTTTTCCTCTGTCTACCAAGGAGGAGAAGAAGATACATAATAATGACTGACTAGATGGGCGTGGCGTACGGCGCAGCGGATGGCAGCATAGCTCCGGAGCTCCGCTCGGCCACCCGGGACTACAGCCTTCAACGACCGGATCGATAGGCGCATTCACCACCAGAAGTCTCCTAAGCTACCCCGCTGACTCCCCCGATGGCTAAGGGGAAGAATAAGACTCACCACTACCCCAGGATGGATGGCTTTCTCATCTCCAGTGCGGCGGGCCTATCCCAACATGGCGCCGGCCAGCAACAACAGCGTCAGCAGCATGGTGTGGGGAGGCAGAGAGGCGCTTCACCTCCGCTCAGGCAAGTGGCAAACCCTGACAGTGGGAACTCATCGGGCTCTTCCACCCCACCCTCATCCCGCAGTCCGGCCAAGCAGAAGCCACGGAGAGGCTCTTCTCCCCCCACTCCTGAGCAGATGGACAGCATGGCGATCCCTCATTCCTCTGCAGCACAGGCTCCTCCAGTCACTGACCCCTTTGCAGCCTTCCCAGTAGGGGATCACCCCATCTCGGCCACACTCCTGAAGGACATGATGCGCTCCCTCTGGTCATCCCTGCATGCAGATATGGTGCAGGGAATGACCCAGACAAGACAGGAGGTACATCAACTGGGGGACAGGATAGACACTGTGGAGACATCCATGGACAAGTGCTCACTCTCCCTTAACACTCTTGTTGCAGCCCATAACTCCCATGCTGAAGACATATCCTGGCTCAAGGATAAAGTCGCAGACCTTGAGGACAGGTCGCGACGTAACAACTTGAAGCTAAGGTGGGTGCCTGAATCTGTGTCCCCCCAAAACTTGGAGGATATGGCTAAGAATCTCTTCACTGCACTAGTGCCCTCATTGTCAGCATCTGACTTAATAATAGACAGGATTCATAGGATCCCAAAGCCCGGTTTCATTGCTAAGGAACTACCACGAGATGTGCTTCTCAGGGTCCATTTTTTCCATGCAAAGGACCGCATCCTCATGGCATCGAGGCAACTCCAAGCCATGCCTGGAGAATACCCCCAAGTGCAAATACTCCCGGACCTGTCCAGACACACCCTACAAAAGCGCAGGAACTTGGCCACTGTCATGAAGGCCCTCAGGAACCACCACATCCCCCACAAGTGGAAGCATCCAGCACATTTGTGTATTATGCACAATGGCTCCACGGTCACTATATCTACTATTGAAGAAGGGATGGCCCTCCTGAGACGGTGGGGGTTTCTCGCGGATGCTACGCAATCTGGAGCGACACCATCTTCTCCACCACTCATGCCTGTAATGGGAGACTGGCACATTGCCTCAAGGAAGAGATCCAACTCTGGACAGAGATCAAATGGCGGTGAGCGTGTCTTATCGCAGCATTCACCACAGTCCCAGGCCTAGGATGTGATTTTCACACATGGCCCCTCGTTCTCTGTTGCAAGCGATGCTTGCTTTTGGACTTTTTTTTATGTTACTTTTACCCTGTTTGGCGCCCTGCGCTGCTTTTGCACTACCCACCCTTTCTCCCTTTTGTTCTGACGTGTTGACCAGTCAAGTGCCTTTTTGTCTCAAGGAACTGTCATTCAACTCTGACCACCCCATTACGTGTTTACTGCTTATTGCTCTCAACCAGTACTCTCGGACCCACCTTGCAGATCCACCATGATGATCAAATTCCTGTCCTTAAATGTGAATGGACTGAATCACCCGGCCAAGAGGTACTCTCTCTGGACTGAACTGAACAACAGCCGAGCTGATATCGCATCCATCCAAGAGACTCACTTTAAAGCCTCCCAACAACCGAGATTCTCTCATAAGAACTTCCCTAACATTTTTTTCGCCAGTGCCCCGGAGAAGAAACGCGGAGTATTGATAGCGATCAAGACAATGGTGGCCTTCTCCCTGAAAGAGACTTTCAGCGATCCGGATGGTTGATTCTTAATTCTCAAAGGTGACTTTAATGGTATGCCCATGACGTTGGTAGCTGTGTATGCCCCAAACAGTCACCAACTACGCTTCATCCGCAGACTGCTCCAACGAATCTCTACGAATCTTTATGGTAACCTGGTATTGTTTGGGCATTTCAATGCTGTAGTCGACCCTGGGCTCGACACTTTGGTGCCCGCCCGGGGCCGACAACTCTCCTTACACTCCTTGTTGCACAGGGAACTGTTGTACGATGTCTGGAGGTGCCAGCATGGTTCGGAACGGGATTACTCCCACTACTCCTCCAGACACCGTTCGTATTCTCGTATTGACCTGTTCTTGACTGACCTCCCTCTCCTGGGAAAGGTCTCCTCCTCATCCATCAGAAACATAACATGGTCTGACCATGCTGCTGTGGAAATGGTGGTGGAGGAGAGCGGTCCCAGGGAACGGACGTCAATATGGCGGTGTGACGCAAAGGTGTTTCAAGGCCCCTCTACTGGCAGAGAGGTCACAAAAAGATTGCACGAATTCTTTGAGTTCAACTCTTCCTCGGTATCAGACCCGTGGATACTCTGGGGGGCACACAAGGCTTTTATGCAAGGGATTTGCATACAACAGACAGCTAGGGCCCGTAAGGCCTATAACCAGAAACGGAACGCCCTGCTGGCCGACATCCAGAAACTGGAGGCGGTCCACAAATGTAACCCCACCCCTTCCGTAGCCACAGACCTGACCCTCAAGAGGGAATCCCTTCGATCCCACTTGATGGAGCGGTATGACCGACACCTTAAGGCCCTCAACCTTAGATATTATGCACACGCTAACAGGGCGGGTAAGTTTCTAGCTGCTAGGGTTAAACAAAAGCGGGCATCTGCGCGAATTTCCCACTTGACGCATCATCTGACAAAGGCCAAGCTCTCCCACCCTAAGGACATTGCGAACGAGTTTGCCACCTTCTACGGTTCGCTGTACAATCTGGCCCACGATCCCTCCACGGTTCAGCCAACCCCTGAGACTATTAATCTTTTCCTGGATAGACTATCCCTACCTTCACTGACTGCTTACCAAGTTGAGTCCCTCTCCTCTCCGTTTTCAAACGCAGAGGTCTCCAAGGTTATTCGCTCCCTACCACTAGGCAAGTCCCCGGGACCGGATGGACTGTGTAACGAGTACTATAAGCTCCACAACGAAACCCTGAGCCCGTTCCTTGCTGACGTGTTCAACTTGGCGGCACAGAGGTCTGCCTTTCCTCAGGATATGCTTAGTGCCTATATTACAACAATACCCAAACCAGGCAAGGACCCCAGCCTTCCTGCCAACTACAGGCCTATCTCACTACTAAACAGTGACATCAAGATCTACGCCAAAGTCCTCGCTGCACGTCTGCAGCCCATCCTTCCCCATTTGATTCACAATGACTAGATGGGATTCATGCCAGGCAGGCAGACCTCTGATGCAACTAGGAGAATTATTAACTTGGTGCACCTAGCAAGCAGTACTCGAACGCCTTCTCTGCTCCTCACTTTGGATGCGGAGAAGGCGTTCGATAGGGTAAACTGGCTCTATATGCGGATGGCACTGGAGCGTTTTGGTTTCTCCGGGGGGATACTCTCTGCCCTGTTGGCACTCTATTCCTGTCCCTCAGCACAGGTCCTCGCCTCGAGCGTTGCCTCGACTCCGTTCGCCATTACCAATGGCACCCGCCAGGGCTGCCCTCTTTCACCGGCAATTTTTTAACTTGATGATTGAACCTCTGGCGGAGGCCATTCGGTCTGACGGTATGGTGGAGGGACTTCGCCTGGGCGACGACGTGCACAAAGTCAATCTCTTCGCGGATGACATTATTGTTATCTTGACGAACCCAGCCAAATCTCTCCCGGCGGTGCATCGCATATTACTGTCTTTTGGGGCCATCTCCTATCATAAGGTCAACACCTCAAAATCCCTGGCGCTCAACATAGGTATTGGTCAACGAGTAGTATCTCACTTAAAGTCTCTATACCCTTACCCCTGGACTGACGACAGTATCCCTTACCTAGGGCTCCTAATCACCCCTAGTATTTCTAAACTTGTCCCCTCTAATCTTGATCCCCTTCTTAAGAAGCTCCACCTCACTCTGACTAATATTGCTAAAGTCGAGCTGTCCTGGTGCGGCAGGATGGCAGCGTACAAAATGATGGTACTACCCCAGATACTCTACCTGTTTCGGGCCCTGCCTGTTCCCTTCCCAAAGAGATACCTGGATGCTCTGACCCGGGGACTGCGAGAGTTCATTTGGTGCGGTAAGCGGGCCAGAGTCTCCTCGTCTATCTTATCGCTCCCTAGAGTTCAGGGTGGCGTTAGGTTGCCAGACCTCCACAACTACTATTGGTCCACTAGACTTGATCAGTTGAAGGCCTGGTTCTCTCCCAGTGGAGACTCCGTCTGGTCGTCCATGGAACGTCTTCTGTCGCCGACCAAAGACCTTAGGCTGCTTCTTCTGGGGGACCTCTGGATCCCCTGGTCCCTCCCGGACCTCCCTCAGACTCTCCGGGTATCTTTGATGGCCTGGCGTAGATTGGGGGACACCCGGGGGAGGCAGTGTGAAGACTTTCCCCACCACTCTTCCTCTCTACCCTTGAGCCTTTTGGCAGTACACCTTCCTACCCTCCAGATCTCCAGGTTGCAGAGGTTGGGAATCTCGGATCTCTCCCACTTTTTTGACAGGGATGCTCTGCTAACCCCAATGTCTCTGCTGAGTAGATTTCAGGTTCCACCTTCCCTCTTCCTCAGCATTCTACGTATCCATAGCTTCCTTAAACAACACCCCCTTTCTACAGGACGGATTCCCCTCCGAGCCTGGACTCATTACCACTCCCCCAAAAAAACCGAGAAGGGCATATCGGTGTTCTATGACCTCCTAATGAGCACGCCTGACTCGTCCAAATCTCAGTCTATGCTTAAATGGGAGAGGGACCTGGACCTTCAATTTACTCCGGAGCAGTGGTCACACGCTCTCTCCTCTACCTATCGCTACTCCCACTGTACGGCACACTGGGAAATTACTTTAAAAATTTCAAACAGGTGGTACTATACACCTGATAGGTTAGCAAAAATCTTTCCTACACTCCCTGACCTATGTTGGAGGAACTGTGGCTATCGAGGCACTCTTGCTCACATCCTTTGGGACTGCCCATCCCTGACTAGCTACTGGAACCGGGTGTTCAAAGGCATAGCTGAATGTACGGGAATACTCAAACCCCCCACGGAAGGAGTTGGCATTACTTAATATAGGTTTAGACGAGTACCCAGTATGCTACAGACAAATGATTCTGCACATTCTCTTGGCATCCAGGGTGCTGATCTTGCACCGTTGGAGGTCTCTTGAGATACCTAGCTTCACGGAGGTGGTCAAAACTGTAAATGATAACTATATCATGGAAAAATCCTTGGCACTCAACTCTTTATCTTACTCAAAGTTCCAGGCCGCCTGGCTCCATTGGCAATATCCCCGCTGACACAACCATTCTTGAGGGGGCCGTGGGGCGGGGGGGGGGGGGTGTGAGCTTCTGCGGCATTTATGTTCCCAATGGGAGCCGCGGGGGCGCCGCCTTCCCTCGCCGTCATGTACCTCTCTTTCTCTGTATATGCCTGATGTTAGATGTGAGGAGTGGCTATTATGACTTACTGTAACGCCTGACATATTGCCCTAATGCTCTTGTATCTCGGGCCTTGCCCTTGGGCTATAACTACTTTGGCCGTATGGAGTTGTATGGCTTGTTAATTACTGGGTTAATGTTTATGAAGGTTTATGAATGTTTAAGAACATTGTTTATGTCACCATGGTCAGAACGTCCCTTCCCCTCCCCCCCTTACCCCTCCCCCCCTCCCTCCCCTTCTCTTTTTCTCTCTTTCTCTCTTATTGTTATTGTTATATGAAGAAAGTATTTGGTGCATGATGTCCACTGTTTTCTTTGTATACCGTTTGCCACATATGTACCTTCCATGCTTCTTTTCATGTATGTTGCAAATTTCAATAAAAATATTATTAAAAAAAAAAAATAATGACTAACTAGTTCAGGACTTAATCTAGTGTAGTAAGCCTTAGTGTCAGTGTAGGTGTCAGTGTAAATATCAGTTAATAGCAGTATGTCAGTGTAATTGTCAAATAGTGTCAGTTGATGTCCAGGTCAGTAAGTGACTTTGCAAGTGGCAGTGTGTTTTAGGTAAGAAAAAAAAAAGGTTTTATATTTAGTGTCAATATGTTTAGGTAGGACAAAAAAACTAGCTTTTTTCATAGCCCTACTATGAGCTCAAAGAACAAATCACACACATATGTAGTATCACCGGGATTGTGAGGAGTAGGAAAATGTAGGGCTTGGGCATTAAGGTTTGTTTTGACCTTGGTCATGAAGAGGGTAAAGTGCCCTCAATAAACTGAAATCTGGTTGCATTGTGTGAGTGACAGGTGCTACATACTAGAACTGCTTCTTACTTTTGAAGGGCAACTTTGCATATACTGTACAGTAAGAATAGACAAACATAGATGAATGCTTTTTTTTGTAGCAAATCATGAACCTGAAAGATGTTATAAGAATCACACATTAAATCTGCTAGTGGTTTTATCAAAGTTTGGTACCATCAAAATGTCAGATGACAGAGATAAGGGAACATTGTGAAGCATGCGGACAAGAAGTTGTCTAAAAGGCACAACCACCAAATTTGTAACAATAATAATCATTATGTATTGTATACTTCTCTAAAGGAGCAAGAATATTCTCCAGTTCAATAAAAAAAATAAAAATCTGAACTGTAGAGATGTCACTTCTTTTTTCTTTGCATGCAGTTACCATCTTAAACATGTTCACAAGAGGAAAAATCAAATCAGGATTTGATGAGGCATTATTTGTAAAATGTTTCTTGAGCCAAAGAAACAAATACTTGACCTATGTAAAACATTAAAGCAGTCCAAGTGATGCTTGTTTTACATTTCCCTTGAGTGTAAAAATCATTAAACCATTGAAACGTTGCTTTCAATTGCAAAATATAGGCTAAGATAATAGCAAGAGTATGAGTTTTCTTCCTACATAATTGCTAGAGTTCTATATTCCTCTTTCCCATGGTCACTTTAATTTGATTTAAAATCTGATTCACAGGTGCCATTGCCCTTACAACGTGAATAAGCCACTTGTTTATGCAGCTGAAGCTGCATGTAGACAGCCTGTTAGTTTTTTTTTTTTGTGTTACTTTATAGACATGCAGAAGCTGTACTGACACGGGCACATGTATTAATTTAGCAAAAAATGTGCAGCACTAAACCTTATATAAGTAATGTGTACATTACAAATGTATAAACATAACGATCAAGGCATGGTTGCACGTGTTATATATGTTCAACGAAAGCGAGGCAAGGTCTATGCTTTCCGACGCCTTAGCAGTGACGCATGACTATCCATGCTCATAGTGAGACTTGAGGTTGCTGGCTCGGACGCCATCTTTTTCCGCATTATGGATCTGAGATGCTGACCAGAATAATATACACAGTAACACAGGTGGTTTGTCTTTATGGGGGGCACCCATTTTCTATATATACGCAGTGACAGTAATGGCTAGACACCCAAGATGATGTCTTATCAAACGAAAAGCGTTGGGTCTATTTGGGCCCATTTCCATTGATCTCATTGCGTTCCAAGAGATTGATATGCTGTTATGAAAGCGCTTTCTATCTACTCCATTGTAAATGTTCCTATGTTAAATAAATTGACATTTTCTATGGTTTTACACTATGTGGAATCTTTATCTGTTAATTAAGCTTAACTGGAGAAGATTCTATCAATACTTGATTGTACTGGATGGCCTTCAGACCGGAGCTGTTCACAACAAACTAGGAGATCCATGCCTATTACCATTAGAGTGAAAAGCAGTGTTTTAACATCTCTACCACCTTCTCCTTTCCTGGATGGATGTATATATATATCAATTCTTTTACTGACCCACTAGGCGTATGCCAAACTGGGTCCATATATTCTGGTAAGCCCCGTCCTATTCTTGGTGGTGGTCACTTTACTCACGGTGTTTTTAGAATTTGCCGGCATTACATATTGAAGACTCACTTCTTCACGTCACTTGGGACCTTATTTTCTATTTATTTTATTCACTATGTTTTTTACCACTTATGTTTATTCATATGTAATGTACAAATTACTTATATAAGGTTTAGCGCGGCACATTTTTTGCTATATTATTTACACGGATTGTCTTCTGTTGTGCTGGCTGCTTTCACGATTTATTAGCACGGCACTTTGATGGATGGTCAAAATTATTATGCTGGTCAAAAATCTGAAGATGGCAGCTTATTACTTTCTCAGAAAATGCTTAGTAGCTATAGGCATTTTCTGCAATAAAGCCCCAATATTTTAAAGTAGTAAAAAAGCAAAAAAAAACCTCAAGCTCATCCATTTTCTTAATGGCGCTCCAATGTGTATACCCACTCAAAAAAATGTGCTCATGGCACAATGTGTTGTCTTGTGGTGGGCTTGTAAAAAAAACTGTGGCATTTTATTTCGGTCTTTGGGTATGCACCGAGGGCAAGTACTATGAGAAGTAATAAATACCAGTAAGATTAGCACTAAAAAGTATAGCTCATGCTTGGTCCTCTCTAACTGTATGCACATATAAGACTAATAAATAAGAAAGAAACTTTGTTTCATTAAATCTCACAAGGTTAAACATTATCAGGGAATTAGGACATGTAGCATTTAACAGTCATGGCTTTGGTAAACTCTTGCAATAATAGATAGGTTAATAAATACATTTGTTAGCTTGCTATAAAACAATATGGATATTTACTGCTTTGAACAGTGTTCTCAAGATCATTACATTTGTTAAATATTCATGTGAATGAAAGTATAAATATCTTAGCCGTACATTTTCACAGTGAGAAGAAAGCCGTTTTTCATATTGCAGTGCCTTTGGGTAATTTATTAAACATTTTGTATATTCACCTGCATAAATTCAAAATGAAGCTTTTGGTAATACAGGCTTTTGAACTTTTTTGAGCTCTCATTGTTTTTGCCTGGAGATTCCTCTCTATGTTAGCCAATGTGTCCATGCACACTATGCCTTTTTCAGGAGTTTACAGACATGCTTTTACAGGCAGAAAAATAAACCCCCACTAAACTCACGTTTTTGAGAGGAGCTTTCGAGCAGAAAAGACGCTTAAGTGCCCAAAAACGTGCAAAAAAAAAAGAAGTGTGAAAAAACACAAAAAAAGCTAAAATAAAAGCTTGAAATTGCACAAAAAATAGGAAAAATTAGCTAAGGGAAGGATTTGCAAAAAAAAAAAAAAAATGCTTATGCTCAAAAAACTCAGAGAAGCTCAACAAAAATGTGCAAAAGAGCACAAAAAAGCACACGCTTCTTCGAGCTTTTGGGCAGAGAAGTAAAATCTCAAATGCCTGTAAAAGTAGCTTTTTTGAGCTGTAGTGTGCATGAGCCCTAACAGGGTTTTGGCAGTTCTCTTATCAATTAAAACAGTAAAAAAAAAAACATATTTGTTTAAAAAAAAAAAAAAAACTAGTAGAGCCAATGCTTGTAATCCCAGCTCAACTATAGAAATAACCATGGTTCTTAAGAAACCCTGAAGTTCTTGTGCAAGCAACATATCCTGAAAATTTCTACTTTCTACTTCTTCCTTCATGACTGTCCCAATTGAAATTTTGCTCTCCCTAAAGCAGTGTTTCTCAACCTTTTTTCAGTCAAGGTGCCCTTTAAAATTCTGAAGTCTCCAAGCACCCCCCTGTAAAATGTTGAAATCGGAATTTCTCTCCCCCATGCAGCTAATGTTCCCCTGTTGCTGACAGAGAGGGGCAGGGAGAACCCACAAGGATGCTGTGCAGATGCCCAATGTCCTCCTTATCAACCAATAACATCAAGTTTTTGGGAAATTTTTAGGCATTTTGCCAAGGCACCCTGGTTGAAAAAGGCTGCCTTAAAGGGTGTATCAAATAATCAGGACAAAAAAAAAAAAAAAAAAACATCTCTCCAAGACATGCTTATTTCTCTTTCGTTTATTGACAGGCACAGTTCCTGATCTTCTTAACCATTAGGTTATACTGCCCCCTACAGGAGTAGGACACTAGGCAGAAAAAAAGTCTGGCTATGCCTATGAGTAGTCCCAGGGGGTATACTCCCTCTCTCTGCTATAGGTACTCAGTTTTATTCTGCCTAGTCAGGAGTAGGTACCTAGTTCCTTGCCGGGATCTCTGGGCCTGGCATTTTTTGTTTTCTGTTTAGATAGAATTTTTTTCTCCTGGATTTTTTCCTGTTGGATCTACAATCAGCTGCCGGACTGGGCAATGGGCGGGATAATTTAGATCCAATGGTCACCTCAGTCCGGCCAGCGAGCGCGCGCAGAACTCAGCCCTGTGCTAGGTCGGCCGTGACATAGCCCCACCGGACGGGAGCTGGCCTGCAAGTTAAATCCCTCGCGAGGTCGCGGCCCGGGCCGCAGCGTTCCTCCTGGGCGACAGCCCCCCATTTTGATGGAGAGGAGGTTCTGTCTGGAGCAGTGGCCACCTGGTTCCTGGTATGGTAAGTAACTGTACCCCCTCTCACCCTGGAGGGTTTTGGGGTGGATGTGGGCCCCTCCATGGGACAGCCAGACCCCTGGGTTCCCCTCCTTCCTGTTAGGCACCCCCTCATCGAAATCAGACAGTGTTCATTTCTGTTCATTGACACAGCACCCACCCCTCTGTGGAGTTGTAATTCTTCTGACACTGCTTGTAACAAAACTGGGTACTTATAGCAGAGAGAGGAAGTATACCCCCTGGGACTGCCCATAGTTGTAGCCAGACTTTTTTTCTGCCTAGTGTCCTACTCCTGTAGGGGGGTAGTGTAACCCAGTGGTTAAGAAGATCAGGAGCTATGTCAGTCAATTAACATCAGAGAAATTGATTTACTGTAAGTCAAAAATCCCATTTTCCTCATGTTTTATACCATTAAAGACCATGCAAGTACAGAAAAATAAGATGTTAATCTGGCAATAATGCACTCAGCTCCTAAATTCTGTTGTAGGCTGCAGCAGCACACAGTATTTTTGTGGACTGATGTCAGCCCTGCCCAGCTCTTTTTTTGCTCAACTACTCTACTAAGAACTGGGAGGACTATTTAGACTCCTTAAGAAAATATAGGAGGTGTGCACATGACAGCACAGGACACATGACAGCTCTGTTAAATGAGGCCAAATGACAGAATTCATCTGATCCCCCGGAAAGCAAGCAATGTACACTGCTCAAAACAAAAATTGAAGGGAGACTTTTTAATCAGAGTATAACATCAAGTCAATAAAACTCCTAGGATATTGATCTGGTCAGTTAAGTAGAAGAGGGGGTTGTTAATCAGTTTCAGCTGCTTTGGTGTTAATGAAATGAACAACAGGAGCACTAGATTGGCAACAATGAGACAACCTCCAAAACAGGAATGATTTTACAGGCAGAGGCCATTAACATTTTTCTCCCTACTAATTTTGCATTTGGCTAGGTTCAGTGTCACTACTGGTAGCATGAGGCGATATCTGGACCCTATAGAGGTTGCACAGGCAGTCCAATTCCTCCAGGATGGCACATCAATACGTGCCATTGCCAGAAGGTTTGCTGCGTCTCCCAGCACAGTCCCAAGAGCATAGAGGAGATTCCAGGAGACAGGCAGTTACTCTAGAAGAGCTGGACAGGGCTGTAGAAGACCCTTAACACATCAGAAGGAACGGTATCTGCTCCTTTGTGCGAGAAGGATAAGCACTGCTAAAGCCCTACAAAATGACCTCCAGCAAGCCACTGGTGTGAATGTCTCTGACCAAAAAATCAGAAACTGACTTCATGAAGGTGACCTGAGGGTCTGATGGCCTCTAGTGGGCCCTGTTCTCACTGCCAGGCACAGTAGAGCTTGATTGGCATTTGCCATTGAACACCAGAATTGGCAGGTCTGCCACTGGCACCCTGTGCTTTTTACAGATGAGAACAGTTTCACTCAGAGCATATGTGACAGACATGAAAGGGCCTGGAGAAGCCATAGAGAACGTTACATTGCCTGTAACATTGTTCAGCATGATCTGTTTGATGGTGGGTCAGTGATAGTCTGGGGAGGCATATCCATGGAGGGATGCACAGACCTCTACAGGCTAGACAATTGCACCTTGACTGCCATTAGGTATCGGGATGAAATCCCTGCACCCATTGTTATCCCCTAAGCTGGTGCAGTAGGTCCTGGGTTCCTCTTGGTGCATGACAATGCCTGGCCTCATGTGGCCAGAGTATGCAGCCAAATCCTGGACAATGAAGGAATTGATACCATTGAACGTCTCCAACGCTTGTCTGACCTAAATCCAATAGAACACCTCTGGTACATTATGTTTTGGTCCATCTGACGCTGTCAGGTTGCACCCCGGTCTGTTCAGCAGCTCAGTGATGCCCTGAGCCAGGTCTGGGAGGAAATACACAAGCACACTATCCATCATCTCATTAGGAGCAAGCCTCGACATTGTCAGGTATGCATACAAGCACATGGGGGCCATACAAACTACTGAGTACCATTTTGAGTTGCTGCAAAGAAATTTCAGCAAAATAGACTAGACTGCTGCATCATTTTTTCACTTTTATTTTCAGGGTGTCTTTGAATTCAGTCCTTTGTAGGGTGATAACTTTAATTTCCATCAAACGATGTTGCATCTTTTCATTCCTAACACATTACCCAGTCCATATTTGTATAGATATCCACCATGACATTTTTCCCCATTGAGATCTAATGTGTTTTCAAATGGCACTTTTCCACTGCAAGTACCGGCTCGTACCGGCTCGGCTCTACTCAGCCCTGCTTGGCCCGGTTTGCTTTTCCACTGCTGGTACCGCATGGTATAGTGTCGGAACGGTTCGGTACGGTACGGTATAGGTTTGCTTTTCCACTAAAGTAGTACTAAGTTAAGTGGGTGGGATAACAACGGGGTGGGTGGGATTCTCTGACCAATCAGTGGCTAGTAGTGACTGCATGCAAAGGATTGTGGGATATGGTACCAGTTTGGTACCTGTTGGAACCACAATCGAGTAGGTACTGTTTTTTCAGAGCCGTACCGTACCGTACCGTTCGGTTCCATGCAGTGGAAAAGCAAACCTATACCGTACCGTACCGAACCGTTCCGACCCTATACCATGCGGTACCAGCAGTGGAAAAGCACAAAAGCGTGCCGAACCGGTACGGTTCCATGCAGTGGAAAAGCGCCAAATGTGTTCCTTTTAATTTTTTTAAGCAGTGTAGATTTACATCTGATCTACATTCAAAGACTATAGCTCCATCACCACCACAAAAAAAAAAAAAAAAAAAAAAACCCTGACAAAAAACAACTATACATTTAAGCTTGTGGTGCATTTGAAAGGTTCTCAGAAACAGTACGTTTTAGGGCCCATTCAGATTAGCAGGTACATGTTATGTTCTGTATAATGTATGATCGCTGGTTGCGTTGGGAAATGGTGGTACCACATTTTGAGAAAATATTGCAGGTTTGACCTCTTTTAAGCTTGAATGAAAGTCACAAAATGGCATTTTATTCATATAGGAATATTATCCATCGTGTTTTGTACCATGCTATGTTGGGTAAAATACAGAATATCCTACTTTTTCCAGTGCACACCAGCGCAGTGGTTTAGTGTGAACTAAACTTATACTACATAGGCCAAATTGCATCATCTATGCATTGGGACTATGAATGGGCCCTTATTTGCCATAAGTTACTACCGGGGGAAAAAATAGAGGTTTATGGTATAAGAGAGTGGTGGTAAAACTACTGTTTATTTGGAACTACTGAGGTAAAGTTGCCAGAATATTCAAGTCTTTGATCAAATTAAAAAACAAAAAAACAAAAAAAACATGTGGTTTCAGGCTCCTGTCTTGTCTCTAAAAACACACATCTAATGTTACCAGCCCCAGTGTTAAATGGGTGGTCTTTAGTAAGACCCAGTTCAGACAGGGGAGACGCGACTTGCTGGGGCGATCTGTGAAGTCGCGGTGCACCGCGACCTCGGCGCGACATGCACGGACTTCATATCATTGAAGTCAATGCAAGCCGCCTCCAGGTCGCCCCAAAGTAGTACAGGACCCTTTTTCTAAGTCGGAGCAACTTGTGTCGCTCCTATTAGAACGGGTCCTGTGCTAATCAATGGCAGGCGACCCACCGCGACTTGTCAGGCGACCAAGTCGCCTGACAAGTCGCGCTAGTGTGAATGGGGACTTAGAAACACTTGTTTTCTATATGAGAAAAGGTTGCAACAATTTTACTGCCCATGTTTACTTGCAAATGATAATCAGGCTTTTTTCCAGTGTAAATTGATACTAGGAGAACAGTGTCTGTATTGGCAATACAAATTATGATGTAGCAAGGTTATTTTGATAGTGTAATCATTAAGGTTTATTCAAAGCAGATCAAAGGGGCATCTTTTGATCTGCATATGATGTCACTTAAAACAACCTTACAAGTCAAAAAAATCAATAAGTAAACTGTGTTCTTGATTCATCTATTATAAACCCTTAGTTATCTATAACCAGCCCCATTACCTGTATCCTCTCCTTTTCCCCTTTGCCAATTTTTTTTTCTTTTCTTAAAAATCATATTTAAACTTTTTTTTTCCTGTTTTATTACTGTTATTTCTGAATGTTTTCAGTGATGCATTTAAAAAAATTGTAAAAAAAAAAGACTTTTATTTAATTTTTATTAAGGCTGCCATGTTTTGTAATAGAAGCATGATTTTATTGTGATAATAATCTTGACAAATTCTAATAAAATAATTCGCACTTTTCATCTACAGTGACAAATAGAGGTCATGTACTGTATATAAAGCAGTGAATGTGACATTCACCAAATACAGGTGTACCTTTCTGGTGTGCATGTCTTTAATTGATTTACCTGAAGTAAATGTTTGGTATATGTGACTGCCCACTCCAAATTTTTAAAAAATAACACTGGTAAAACTAGGATTTTTTTTTTATATTATTAAATATATATATATATATATATATATATATATATATATATATATATATATATCTCCAAATCAATTGGAAAAAAATAGCAATAGGAGTTGAAGTTGCTTATAATCTGTCTAATAGCAACATGGCTTTATGTGAAAAAAGTGAGGGCAGGAGTAGCCCTTTTTTTAGAATTAGACCTTCTAAAGTCTGCTTGTTTCAGACCAGTAGCTCATAAATCATTGACATTATCAGCAAAATATCCAGGCAACTCGAATTTTCAGGAGCGGTCTGCAGTATTAGTTTCGGTCATATAAATATGCCAATATAGTACGGGGAGATGTTTCTAATTATTTGACATTTCATTTTTGTTTCTGTTTTTTCACAACTTTACACTAATCACTAGTTCATCATAGAAAAACATTTCAATCATCATTTTGCTTCTGATCTCTAGAGGATGAATGCAAACAAGTTGATGTTGTAAGCCTTAACCACTTCCCACCCATGGACACACCTGTAGGTCCTTGTGTTTCAGTGGGTATACCGGGATGATGCCTGCACCTACAAGCATCACCCTGGTACCATTGTTTGCAGCTGGGGATTCACTACACTGCAGAAGTGATCCAAGTTAGCCACTCGATCACTTCTACGGGTGGAGGAAGGGGGTCCCACTCTTGTCCCATCAGGGAGGCCAGGAGCGATGTGGCCAGCGGCGATGGCTGCCTGGTACAGAGGGAGAGAGAAACTGACGTTGTTCCCCTATCTCTGTAACCCATGGTGTGGCGAGTATTTGTCACTTCCGGTTCCTCCCCTTTGTTTACCTGGCCACCAGCAGCCAGAGAAGCAGCCGATCGGACCAATCTCGTTCTGATTGGCTGCATGGGGGGCCAGAGGAGAGATTTTCTGAAAGACCCCAAATCTCTCCATAAAGAGGACCTGTCATGGCCCATGCTGACACAAGAGATGTTGTTCATCGCTTGTGATAGCAATAAAGTTTGTACAAAAAATAAAAAAAAAGCGTACAAATTTTTTTTGTATAAAATAAATTCTAAAAAAAAGTAAGTGCCCCGTCCCACCGTGCTTACGCGCAAATGCGAACGCATACGTTACTCCTGCACTCATATGTAAAGAGTGATGGCCCCACACGTGAGGTATTGTCACGAACGTCAGATCGAGAGCAATAATTTTAGCACCAGACCTCCTGTGCCACTCTAAAATGGTCACCTGTAAAGGCGTTTAAAGCATTGCCTATGGAGAATTTTAAGCACCGTAGCTTGCGACCATTCCATGGGCAGACGCAATTTTAAAGCGTGACATGTTAAGTATCTCTTTACTCAGTGTAACATCATCTTTCACATTATACAAAAAAAGTTGGGCTAACTTTACTGCTTTGTTTTTTTTTCATTCATGAATGTGTTTTTTTGCCAAAAAATTGCTTTTAAAAAACTACTGCACAAATACCGTGCGACATAAAAAATTGCAACACACACCATTTATTCTATAGAGTTTCTGCTAAAAAAATATATATATATATTATTTGGGGGCTCTAAGTAATTTTCTAGCAAAAAAAAAGAAGATTTTTACATGTAGGAGCGAAGTGTCAGAATAGGCTTGGGAAGGAGGTGGTTAACCACTTCTGGACCGGAAGATTTTCCCCCTTAATGACCAGGCCACTTTTTTCAACTTGGCACTGTGTGACTTTAATGGACAATTGCGCGGTCGTACGACGCTGTACCCAAACAAAATTTACGTCCTTTTTTTCCCACAAATAGAGCTTTCTTTTGGTGGGATTTGATCACCTCTACAATTTTTATTTTCTTGCGCTATAAACAAAAAAAAAAATTGAAATATCAAAATTTTTTATGTTTTAACACTTTAGGCCAATTTGTTTTCTGCTACATATTGATTGAAAAAAAAATTGCAATAAGCGTATTTTGATTGGTTTGCATAAAAGTAATTGCGTCTACTAACTATGGGAAAGATTTATGTTATTCTTATTGGTTTTTTTTTTCTACTAGTAATAACGGCAATCTGCAATTTTTTGTGGGACTGCTACATTGCGGTGGACAGATCGGACCCCTGACTGACATTTTTGACACTTTTGTGGGTACCAGTGACATTACTACAGTAATCAGTGCTAAAAATATGCACTGTTACTGTAATAATGACACTGGCAGAGAAGGGGTTACCAGTGTGGGTGATCAAGAGGTTAAATGTGTACCTAGGGGCGTGTGTCTAACTGTGGGGGGGGCGTGGCTTGTGGAATGACCATAGAGACCTGTGATCCTATATAGAAGGATCACAAGGGCTCTATGATTAGTCCAGGGAGAAGAACGGTCGGCTGTGTTTACAACAGCTGCCCATCCTTCTCTGTCAGCGGGGAACGATCGTGGGTGTCAGGCGGGTGTCAGGCGGCAATCAGAGCCGCCTGATCCATGCATCGGCTTCCCCGCTGCCGCCCCCTAGCTGCCGCCAAGCGACCAACGTATCCCTAAGTCGGTTTGCCTGGGAGAGCCACACTGCCGCAGTATATATGCGGTAAGCGGTCGGCAAGTGGTTAATGACCAGTACTTAATAGGAGTACCATATTATTTCCATTGGAATGGTAACATCTGAACTGAATGACCAAGGTTGATTGACTAGGTTCTTTTTTCTGAGATGCCTGTAGCAAAGACCCAACCCCCTTTCAGGGGCATCAACAGCACATAAAAATGCAAACTCAGCCCTAACCATCATAGGTCCATAAATCATCATTCATATAGAATAGATTTTTCTTACATTATTTTTTATGTATTTTTATATTTAATTTGCATTCATCTAGTAGAAGAGTTTACGTAATGGAACATTTCTAACATTACTCGGGTCACATATGTGCACATAAATGTAAAAAAAAAAATGAATTCAATTGAATCATGATGTGCTAGTGTTAGCATCATCTTTCACAAATATACTCTTATGAGAAGACCTGTACCTTTGAGATTATGATTTATATTGCATTACTCTGTTTAAGAATATTTTGATTCTATCATTTTCATTGTACAATGCATTTTATGTTTTAGATCATATCAGCAATCATATTTTAAATGTGTTTGAACCTAAAAAGACAGACATACAAAATACATGAGCAGATTTTGCTGACCTATACAGTACCTGCATTGTAATGGGTCATATTTCACATCCTTTGTGTATGACAAATAGCCTAGAATGAAAAGCTCTGTCCATGGTGCTGAAATATCCAATGATTGATGAGTGTGTCTAGCTGATAAATTCTAATGCCAATGTATGTGCCATAGTGATTCATCAACTATGTAAAACCGATGTTCTCAGAAATGTTGGATTTGTGGAAATTTAAATGGGAAATGTTTCATGTTTTTTTTTTCTTCAAAAACTGAAAATATAGCTAAACCGAAAACTACACTGTATTACAGTAAGGCAATCTGCTTTCTTTTACATTTGAAGGAAGAGTTATGTGTTCATATATATTATTATTTGAGTGTTTTTTTTTTTTTTGGTTTTCTTTTTTAAATGCATGTTTCATAGAGAAGCTTGCCTTTGTCATTTTTTTCTCAGTTCTAATTATGTACATATTATTAAATATCACATTTTAAACTTGGAAATTTGCTTTTTGTAGAAGGTGGCATTATGTCAACATTGCCCTTTAAGCTCCATTTACATTTGAGCGATGCAGGAAAGGCATTTTTCAAGATATTTGTATATTTTTGTAGCAAAATTATACATTTGAATAAACTGCCCTGTGCTCCAAAAATATAACAGAGTAGCTCCTGTACCTTTTTTTAGAGCCAACTTTGGTGCATTTCTAAATTGTGCATTTTGGTACTTTTTTGGGAGATTTTGCCACATGGTTTCTTTAGCATGTTTGGGGTATCATTAGCAATGAATGGAACCCAAATGTATGTTGCACGTTTTCGTGCTTTTTCAGAGCGTTCTGGAATCAATGACATAATTGCGTGACTATACCTGCGATTCTGCTACCCTTTGAAAAGGGCCTTAGCTTTAAAAACATGGAGTTGGCTTGGGTAGATGAAATCTACATATAAAAATCTTGCCTTTCTTTAACAAAAGCCCCTTGCTGGTTACATGTAATTAGTTGTTGTTTTCTTGGTAAAAATAAAACTATGTTTAGGTTCAGTGGCAGCTTAGGCAACTGCCTTAGGGTGCCAGGATGAAGGGGGGGGGGGGGGAGGCAGTCAAATCTGAATCCAGAGCCATTTTTTTCTCAGATGTAGTCCCCCATGGAGTTGGCCGGCAAGCAGCTTTACTTCTTCTGTCAGTGTGGCCAAGTGATGTGCAGGGACAGAGTGAAGCAGAGGCAGACAACAGGGAGAGGGCATGAGGAATCAGTTTCAAACTCACCCAGCCAAATTCCAGCACTGGGCTCCACGAATCCCCCTGCAGCGGAATCAACAGTGCTTGTGCCTCTCTTGTCCCCAGCTGCTGCAGGGCACAGGAGGATTATGGGTGCAATATGAAAGAGGTACTATAGAGCACAAATAAACTGTATACCATATGGGGGTTGGGGGTTGCATTGTGGCGGGGAGGGGGGCAGGGGGGCAGTGGAGGGGGGCAACACAATACAATTTTGCCTGTGTAGATAAAAATCACTGCATCAGCCCAGACTGTGTTCACTGCAGAATGACTGCACCTTACACATTTATGTCTGTTTGTAAAAAATGTGCATAGTCTTTTGTCAAACAAATCTGCATGCACATTCATTCTGTGGGAATTAGCAAAAAAAAAAAAAAAAAAAGGATGTTCCACCAATGGTTACCTCCAGTGTTCTCTAGAATTGTTCCAATTTTTCTCTTGTTACAAAGAAGTGCATATTTCCAGTGCTACTGAGCTCCATCTAGTGGCCATAATGCAATACTTTACTACTGCCCATAATAAAAGAACTTTTGTTTAAAAGAGAAAATAACCTAAAGAACATTTTTTTTTTTGCTAAATTTTGGTGCTTAGTGTCTTAAATAATCCAAATTTATTTCTATTGTGGCCAGATTAGAATGTGTAAACATTTTACTGTGTGTCCAGTATCTAGAGAGATTTATAGTAGCAAGGGTCAAGAATATGAAGTAGGATTCACCTCTCATACTGACATTGCACTATCCGAAAATATTTCAGGTATATTGCCTAAGGAATAACCTTTAGAGTGAATAATTAGTGATGTGTTTTGCTCATCTTAAAATCTAGTTGTCTGTGCTGAGGTGTTTATGTTCTGCTTGCTTAAGAAATGTAGCTGCACTCAAAAAGGGTGACTGTATCCACCAACGGCACCAACAAAAAAGATCAATAAACCCTGGATAAAAAATGTTATGCTCTATGAACTACCATCATAGGTGAGGGGAAAGAGTGTTTACCAGCAACTGATTTTTTTTTCAACACAAACAGTACTGATTATAAATGTCGGAATGTTTCACAAATGTAAGGTGTGTTTTATATAGATATATATATATATATATATATATATATATTTTTTTTTTAAATACAAACTATACTGTATATATATATCTATATATAGATATATAGATATCTATCTATCTATCTATCTATCTATCTATCTATCTATCTATCTATCTATCTATCTATCTATCTATCTATCTATATATATATATATATATATATTATTTTTTTAATACAAACTTGTAATTTTTTATACAAGCCTTTTTAATATGATGAGTCATAACGGTATGCTTCTGTAAGATTACAGTTAAAACCAGATTTTCTTTCTCAAACCAAGTAAAAAGCTTAAAACACCCTATTAAGGGCAGCGTAAAGAATTCTTTCTAGGTCACAGGCAATTCTAGCTTAGTTAAGTAGAAAAGAGGTATAACTATTATGAATGGGCAATAATGGTAAGAAGGCATTAGCGTTCATGATGTAGCCTGGTTCCTTGTGAAGATAAATGGATGTTGTTAATTCTTACTGTTAACTCAATATCTAATTTTAAAAATGTTCTCCATAGGGGTAAAATGTAGCATGTAGAAATATTCTGCTATTATCATCAGTCTACATTGCTGCTTTTAATTAGCAGTTCAGCCTCGGTGAAAAAATTGAACTTTTATTTATACAGTACAGCCAGCATAAACATTTTTTTAAAAATGTATGCTAGCAGTTTTGTAGTGTGGATTTTTATGAGTTTTGGTTTTAATTATATTTGGAAAATAAATTAGGGGAGCATAAATATATTGACTTCACCTCAGCAAATTCTAAAATGTAACCTGCAAAATGAATTCAGCTGAGGAACATAAACAATATATTTTTTTATGGAATGATGGGTTATGGATTTAGACAGTATCCCATTCCAAATCTAATACTGTTTATATGTAGTTAATTATAATGAATGTTCGTATGAATAGTCTAATTATTTAAAGTGGACTAATACTCACATTCTAACATGTAGCTTTGTTGCTATTACGGAAAGGGTTAGAACCCTTTGATTTTATGGTTGTTTGCTGGTCCTTGCCTTTGACATAGAAAGCGATGGGAAAATCAGACATTTTACAGTTGTTGCCAGAACCAGAAGTTAGGGTTTTAGGATTAAAATTCTTCTCACTTTTAATAGACGTATAATCATTTCTTGTTGTACAATGGGATTTAAATGAGGTTTGGAGCAGTGATGCTGGACCTGTTTGTGAGCCAAAATTGGCCCCTTGTTTGCTAGCAACATGACATTAAATGCAACCATACCCTTTTAAACACATGAACAGAAAAAGTGAAGGAAAAGAATAACTTTTTATATTTTTCTCTTTAATTCCTCTTAGATTGTAAGCTCTAACAAGCAGGGCCTTCGGATTCCTACTTTAAAGTGTAGTGTACTGTCTACTCTCAATTTGTAAAGCTTTGCATAAACTGTCAGTGCTATATAAATCCTGTATTATAATATTATTAATAATAATAACAAATAATTAGGTGCTGTCTTTAACCACTTGCCGACTGCCGCACGACTATGTACTGCGGCAGTCAGCCTCTCCTGGGCAAAGTGACGTATGGGTTAGTCACTCGCCCACAAGCCTGTAGGGGTCGAGCTCCTGCCCCCGCTCGTTCCCTGCCTTCCCCGCGCGTGTGAACGGCGGCTCCGATGTCCACCAGCCACTCGCGATCTCGCTCAGGAGAGGGAGAAAGACAGACGGCTGATGTAAACACAGATGTCTGTCATTCTCCCTTAGATCATCACTAAGACTATACAATCCTGCTATGTAGGATCATATGTCTCTGTGATGATCTAACAAGCCATGCCCCTAGGGACAAACAACCCCTTGATCACCAATAAAGTTAACCCCTTCCCTGCCAGTGTCATTTTTACAGTAACAGTGCATATTTATAGCACTGATTACTGTAGAAATGTAGTACTAGTGTAGTAATGTCACTGGTACCCCCAAAAATGTCAGTCAAGGGTCCGGTCTGTCCGCTGCAATGTCGCAGTCCCGCAAAAAAAAATTGCAGATCGCCGCCATTACTAGTTAAAAAAAAAACAATAAAAATTACATAAATCTTTCCCGTAGTTAGTAAACGCAATAACCTTTGCGCAAACCAATCAAAATACGCCTATTGCAATTTTTTTTACCAAAAATATGTAGCAGAAAACAAATTGGCCTAAAATGTTAAAAAATGTTGATTTTTACATTTTTTTTGAGATTATAAAATAATATAGTAATATAATAATAATAAAGGGAATATAAAAACATGTGAAAAATATTGTTATTTTTTCAAAATTGTCACTCTTTTTTTGTTTATAGCGCAAAAAGTAAAAATCGCACAGGTGATCAAATACCACCAAAAGAAAGCTCTGTTTGTGGGAAAAAAAGGACTTCAATTTCATTTGGGTACAGCGTCACACGACCGCACAATTGTCCGTTACAGTCACGCAGTGCCGAATCGCAAAATAGGGCCTGGTCTTTGAGCAGTCAAATCCTCCGCGGCTTAAGTGGTTAAGAAAATAATTCCTTTCTAGGTGCACTTTGAGTGATGCTAGATAGAAATATAGTTGTAGCTGTTACTGATCTGTTATCAACAAAGCCAATGATTACCATGTCTAACTGGCATTATTTTGTCATGCAGATTCTTCCTAAGCAGTTTTCATGGTGAAATTTGAAGCTATTTTCAACTAAATTCAAAATCATTCCACTCATCCGTACTGTATAGTTAAACCCTGTAGTATTTTCTTATATCTCCTGGCAATCTATGCATAAGTTCTATGACCTGCACATCTGTCACATCCATGACGCTCCCCATTTTTTATTTTCTACCTATATATTTATATTGCTCTAAGTATATTACATTAAATTATAACTTATAACCTCATCAAAAAAGGATTTTGTTAATAAAAAGTATGGCACTCCTTTTTATTTTTGCTACTTCATAATGTGAATAAGGACAGATTCCACTTACAGCAACTTTACTAAAAAATACCTTGCTTTTAAATCATACCTGCACTGTATCTGTTCCCGAAAGCTCTCTGTTCACTGAGAACTACCATGCTACTCTGCATGCATACTTAAATTGTGAGGTTAAAGAATAGGTTCACCTTCTTTAAAAAATAAATAATTAAATAAATAATAAATGCACTTTTTTGTCTGGTAAAAAAACAATGTGCATTTACTATTTTTTTTCTTAGGAGCCTGTAAAGCATTGTACCTGCAATCAGCAGATCACAGGTGCAATGTTAGGCCCCTGCAGACTGCCAGTGTAACTGTCTGCCCATACCTTCAATGCGGGCAGCAAGTTACTTCAGTCCAGGAAGATTAAATAAACTATGAAGATGCTCACCAGCGTCAGGTGTAGGGAGAAGACTTAACCTGGGGGGGGGGACGTTGGGGGGGGGGGGGTTAGTCAATCAGGTGGAGGGCTGCAGGATTGGGAATATATCACATGCACTAAAAACGGGTGGTACATGTAACATTTTCCTGAAGGTGAACATGTTGAACAAATTGTTTAATTTAACCTGGTATATAATCAACCTAAAAAAATATAAATAAAAAAATAACATTTGAAATTTTGGTAACTGAAATATGAAGGGAAACATACTAGGGAGGATTTACTAAGAGTTGAGATTTTTTACTTGAGATTGTGCGACTATTTACTTCAATTTTCCAATCATGAAAAAAATCCTATTTACTTGTTTCATCTGTGAATGATTGGTTATTCAAAGTGACCAGGAATTTTCTTTTCACATGATTGGGTAATTGTAGTAAATATTCACACAATATTTGAAAGAAGTGAATGAGTGAAGATTCCCAAGTCCTTTAGTGAATCAGCCCTGATAGTCTCTATAATCTATATTTAAAGAAGTTCTAAAGTCAGAAGGTTTTTTATCTTAATGCATTCTATGCATTAAGATAAAAAAACATTCTGTGTGTAGCAGCCTCCCAAGTACCCCCTTATACTTACCCTAACCCCTGCTCTATCCAGCAGTGTCCACAAGTCCCTCACCCGCCTGGGACTCTCCCTCCTGATTTACTGAGACACAGCCGTGGCGCCATTGGCTCCCACGGATGTCATTCAAAGCCAGTTAGCCAATCAGGAGAGAGAGAGAGGGGGTGGGGCCAAACTGCAGCTCCGTGTCTGAATGGACACATGGAGCTGCAGCCCGGCTCGGGTGCCCCCATAGAAAGCTGCTTGCTGTGGGGGCACTCAACAGGAGGGAGGGGCCAGGAGCAGCAAAGAGGGACCCGAGAAGAGGAGGATCCAGGCTGCCCTGTATAAATCCACTGCACTGCAGAGAGGAGGTAAGTATAACATGTTTGTTATTAAAAAAAAAAAATAGACTTTAGAATAGATTTAACCTAAAACACACAGTTAAAGATGATTTTTGCATATGCCTTTTGTTATACAGGTTAACCATCTCAATACAGGACACTTTCACCCCCTTCCTGCCCAGGCCAATTTTCAGCTTTTAGCGCTGTCACACTTTGAATGACAATTGCGTGGTCATGCAATGCTGTACTCAAATAAAATTTTTATCATTTTTTTTTCCCACAAATAGATTCTTTTAGTGGTATTTAACTACCGCTGTTTTTTTAAATTTTTTACTAAAAAAATACAGAGAATTTTGAAAAATAAAGTTTTTCTTAGTTTCTGTCAGTAAATTTTGTAAATAAGTAAATGTTCTCCTTCACTGATGTGCGCATCAGTGGGCGCATGAGAGCGGCCATTCTGGGGCACCGTCACATGACGTCCTCACAGAACGAGAGCCACACCACTCCACAGTCATTTGACGGTGGGTGGGCCGCAAGTGGTTAACATACTTTTTGTTGGTTAAATGCTTACTACATCTTTAAAAAATAAATAGTGCACATATGTTTGCAGGAAAAAAAATTGCATTTAATTTGGTTTTTACAAGAGCCTTCAAAGCATTGTACCTGTGATCATTGGAATGTGGGTAGAATGCCAGGCTCCTGCAGACTTTTCCTCCAGCTCCTTGCCGTTACTGAGTACAGGAGAAGTGTCAGTACATTTTGAGTGCGGTGATCATGGTCACTCATGTTCCATTGAGAACTTCAAGCCATGGTGGTAGACAGGACTTGTAGTTTATTCACAGATCTCTGTATCAATGTCTGCTTGAATGAATCTGCTGTGCGGGTGGAGCCCCAGACAGCTGTGCTGATTTCAAAAGTCACAGTGGCTGTGGGTGAGAAGAACCCCTGAATGCTGTCAGGGTGGGTGGGTTGGGGTGGAGCATTTGCACCATGTTTCACCCTAAATTCAGGTGTAACATGGTGTAAAAGATGTAGTTAACCATTAACTTACTTCAAGATAGATTTCTCCATCCACGCAAATAAGGGTGATGGTGGAACCCCATCCTGCCAGTACATTGTATTCTGACAGTGGGAGGGCCTACGTGCGCTGATTGACACATATTTTCCAGCACAACCCTTTGGCAGCATGTGGCAGCATGGGGACAGCCACACACTGATCAAAATTGGCTGATTCGCCAGGGACTGGCTGAATTTCGATCAGAGCGTGCTTCGATTGGCATTTCACAACACCAAACAATCCCAATAGGGAAAAAAACAGCGCTCCAAATTCGGGTCTAACTAATATCCAGGACAGATGGTCTGCAGCTCCAGTCTCCTTTGATTGGCATCTGGTCATTTATCCAATATGATTCCATCTTCAGTAGCTGTTAATCAAAGGTGATGGGTAGACCTGACTGACATACAGTATAGAAAGCCGAATGGTAAAATCCCTGCGCTGTCTGTGTTCAATGTATGTTTTTTGCCACCAACAATTTGGCAACAATAAAAAAAACAATATTGTGCAATTCATTGAAAACTGTCATGAAAAAATGTTTTACCTTAAAAAATATAAATGAAAATATCAACATATAAATCAAACAAATAAAATCTCATAAGTCCATAAAAGGCTGTGAATCTTCTGTGCTGTAATTATTTCTTCATAGGTGCAATCTCATGCAAAAAAATATATCAAGGTGATGAAAAGTGCTGTGCTCCCCTTCCTCTTGTGCCCTCACTCACCAGCTTGCTATGAATATATTGCCTGTAGTACAAGATCCTGCATGTAAAACAGCTGTGCTATCTGCGGTTTGCGTTCCAAATCCAGGAAATTACATCTCCGGAAGTCTCTGTCACCTCCGTCACCAGGTGACGGAGACATCCGGTGACGTAATTTCCTGGATTTGGAACGTAAACCGTGGATAGCACAGCTGTTTTACATGCTTTTACCAAGGATGTGTAATGTGAGTGTAAATTTTTTACCTTAAATAAAACTCTTTTAATTTAAAACTGTATTATGCTATAAATCTCATATTCTCCTCCTATGATAATGATTTACCAATGGAAACGTGAGGAAAAGCAAAGGAATTATATATAAAGACACACAGGATCTTGTACTACAGGAGATATTTCATGAAAAGCTCGTGAGTGAGGGCACGAGAGGAAGGGGAGATCAGCACTTTCATCACCCTGTTATATTATTATTATTATTATTATTATTATTATACAGGATTTATATAGCGCCAACAGTTTGCACAGCGCTTATTTTTTTTTTTTTTTTGCACGGATTGCATCTATAACGAACCAATTATGGCACAGAATATTCACAACACTTTATTGACTTGATGATTTTTTATATATTTAATTTAAATGTTAATATATTCATTTATTTTTTTTATGGTAACATTTTTTTGCATAACAGTTTTCAATGACATTGCACAATATTGGTTGTTTTATTGTTGCCAAATTGTTGGTGGCAAAAAACATACATTGAATGACAATGCAGGGATTTTACCATTTAATTTGTGAAAGGAATCCACACCCTTTCACCTAACAGATTGACAATCACTATATCACCACACCTTAGCGCGGGGACATTCACATTATTTAGTATATAAAGCTGACCATATAAATTTGATACCACATACCAGTAATGTGAATTTCATAAAGGTATCTTTCTGGTTAACATTACAATAATTCAATGTTAATTCATTAAAAACACACTCATGTTTTATATAAATACAGTCACATTACACAGAAATCCTTTGTATAAAATGTAGCCACTGAGCCCAAAGTCTGACAGTGAATTTTCAATAACACCCTCTAGTTTTATTGAAAGTACTAAGTACTAGCTTAGGGGTCTTTCTCGATGCTTTCCGCATACTTTGTACAGGATTATAGCTTTGTGGTACTTTAGTAAATCCATGGATAATGTGTACAGTGCACAAATGCTTATGGCTTTTCAGCATGATTTTCTTATTTTGTATCCAATGTATTTTTAGTACGTGTCCTTATCACATAACAAAAGATCCTTGGTACAAGTAAGTTTTATTAATCAAAAAATGTTTTTTTTTTTCCATAAAAAAGATTTACATATTTACTGTCTCTATCTACTACACTACAGAAATGCCATTTTCATTACACCACGTGCCAATTCTATTTTATTTTGTCATTTGTCAAAACTCTTGGCTAAAATGTGTAATACATCACAGAAGGAGGTATTGCTCAGTTTAACTACAGTATAATGTAGAAAACAAATACATAAAACATAAGCTATATTTTTATTTTGTATTTAACAAAAAAGTCATAGTTCTTAGCTTTATTTATAGATATATTATTGTCTCAATGAAGCATTTGCTTGCTTGGCTTAAAATAAATAGTAAGCCATTTACCAGGGATACTTTTTAGGCAGCAGTGACATAGTTATTTCTTTTTTCACTCCTAGAAAACAGTATTTTCTCTCATTCAATAGCACAGCTAAAACCTTGTGCTTGTTTGTATTCCATAGGTTAAGCTCCCAAATTGGTGTTTTTTTAAGGGATGAGACTTGGTACTTGTATAACTGTAGATTTGACCTCAAGAGATGTGCTTTCTTTGCCAACATTCCAAAGACTCAACAAAGGAGGATATAGGTCATTATAAGCAAATGTTGGTGTCTGTAGAAGATTCCTGGAATATTTTTGATCAGTGTTACCCCTCAAATATAAAGATATATAGTTGAAAATGTATGAAACACTAATGATTCCAAAAAGTCCTCCCAAAATGATAATCATTGCAGAAGAATTAAAGGTTTTATTATGTTTGGACATGGTGTCTGGTCCTTTAGTGGTGACATTTATGCACTGCTTTTCAATTTGTTCATAGATAGTGGGTACATTAATGCAAATGGTGTACTCTGTGAGTGGACTGAGGCGTGTTAAATTGTATTGTTTTATATCTGATGGCAACCGAACATTCTGAGCAATTTTGGTGGATTGTGCATTCATGAAGGCAGTCCACTGCACACTGGATTTAAAAATCTTTGATGCTGATTTCCAAGACACCATGATAGAATTGGTCTGAACTTCCCTAATGTCAATATTGATAGATTCATTGACCTCTTCTGGCAAGGACCCATCCACTGTGATTATAATTGTTTTTAAATCCGCACCTACTAGGTTTTTAGCTACACATGTATATAGTCCAGCTTCTAGGATGCTTATATTATTAATTTCCAAGGTACCTTCAGAATTAACATAAAATTGCCCAGAAACAATGTTTGGTTGGAGTTTAGAGCCCGAAGGTGTAATCCAGTAAATTTCTGGCTCGGGTTCTGCTGTTGCTCTGCAGTGTAGTGAAACTGAACTACCAGTCTTCATATCCAAATCTGACGGAAAGCTTTGAGGAGCAATTAATGGTAAACATATTTCCATCATTTCCCTAAAATGTATATATCTGACGTTTTGTCCATGGAATTCAGGAGGGTCAACACAGAATAGGGAATCCGTTTCCATAAATCGTATATTGGTTTTATTCATATTTATCCAGCGGTTTACGCAGTCGCATCTGATAGGGTTGCTGTGTATGCTTATTTCCTTAAGGTTAGGCAAGGCTTCAATAGTACTCTGATAAAGGGCACTAAGGGAATTGCTGTTAAGCATGAGGGTTTCCAGCTTAGGGAGTCTATAAAAAGCATTGGGGTGAATGTATGCTAATTTGGGATTATTGGTTGCCTCTATTTTTCTGAGTTCAGGCAAGTTCTCAATGGCGAGACTGTCTATTGAAACTAGATCAGGCATGTTATTAATGCCTAGCTCCTTTAATTGTAACATATTGCTAAAATCACCTCTTTGTATCCTCTTAATGGGATTTTTATTCAGATCCAAAAACTTAAGGTTCAGAACCTTCTGAAGAGCAACCGAGGGGATACTATCAAATCTGTTGTCATAAAAAGAAATGCTTTCCAAATTTTCAAGACCTGTGAAAACATTATCAGGAATTTGTGTGAGATTTATTCCCGCTAAGACCAGGCTGCGCAGATTGATAAGAGGCTTAAAGTTCATATCTTCCATTTTGACTATTGGATTTTCACCAATCATGAGGATTTCAAGACGTGGCATGGCTTCAAACCATTGTTTCTTCACCACCTGCAATCTATTTGAATTAAGGTGTAGTCGGAGTAAGTTGCCCACCCCAACAAATGCATTTGGTGAAATTGTGGATATTAGATTATGGTTAATGTAGAGCTCTTGTAAATTTTGCAGCCCAGAAAAACAATCCTCGGTCAGCTCTACTAATTTATTTTCTTCAAGGTACACAGAAAGTATCTGATGGGCATGTGTGAAATTTATATTGACCATGGAGGACAGATTGTTCTGGGATAAATCCAGCCCTGTAAGATTTACTGGAAAATAATCTGCATCCTTAACTTCTTCAATGTTGTTTGCTTGTAAAAGTAAAATCTGTGTATTTGCAGGTAACCTCTCTGGGATACTGTTAAGATTTAATGCATTACAATCCACTGTAAGAGCTTCAATGTAAATGGATTTTGGCGTGAACCATGGTCGAACTTCACATGTGCACAGTTGTGGACAATAAATTTTTTTCTGAGCAGAATGCACAACTGCAGCAAAAATTAGTCCAAGTAGTAGGTTTAGTCTAAGTTTTATTTCTCTCATTTTCTTTTCTTCAGTTCCTAATAATTGTCTTGTTGTGCTGAATCAGCAGTTTATCGTTCTCTGTTATATATTAATATCAAAGTGGTCACTTCATGAGAACTTTGCTTGTATTTAACCAGATTAATAGCACAAATGTGTAGTATTCCTTAAAAGGGAAAACAAGTTGTGTCATTTTTTAGAAGATCCCCACATACTGTTAGTTTGAAGGTCACTCTGGTCTTGATGTACATCAAAAAGCCACTGTGTTACTATAGATTCCGGAGGTGGCCATTGATGAAGCAGGTTACTTAGAAGCATTAAATTCCCATATCTGATTAGTGGTAGATTTTGTAGCATAGAGATCTGAGAATAAAGACAAAATAGCAATTACTTATTGAAATAGCAAATATTGCAAATATATACAGGTAACTTAGGCTCCACGACCCAAAATCCTTTCTCTGTCTGTATATACTGTAGATCCATGCAGGTACAGTATCTCACAAAAGTGAGTACACCTCTCACATTTTTGTAAATATTTTATTATATCTTTTCATGTGAGAACACGAAAGAGAAGAAATGACGCTTTGCCACAATGTAAAATAGTGAGTGTACAGCTTGTATAACAGTTTAAATTTGCTGTCCCCTCAAAATAACTCAACACACAGCCATTAATGTCTAAAACGCTGGCAACAAAAGTGAGTACACACCTAAGTGAAAATGTCCAAATTGGGCCCAATTAGCCTCCCCATGAGTTGTCATGTGACTCATTAGTGTTACAAAGTCTCAGGTGTAAATGGGGAGCAGGTGTGTTAAATTTGGTTTTATCACGCTCACTCTCTCATACTGGTCACTGGAAGTTCAACATGGCACCTCATGGCAAAGAACTCTCTGAGGATCTGAAAAAAAGAATTGTTGCTCTACATAAAGATGGCCTAGGTTATAAGAAGATTGCCAAGACCCTGAAACTGAGCTGCAGCATGGTGGCCAAGACCATACAGCGGTTTAACAGGACAGGTTCAACTCAGAACAGGCCTCGTCATGGTCGACCAAAGCAGTTAAATGCAGCATTACTGCAGAGGTTAAAGGGGGTCCGCCTGTCAGTGCTCAGACAACAAACCCGCACATTGCATCAAATTAGTCTGCATGGCTGTCGTCCCAGAAGGAAGCCTCTTCTAAAGCCTCTTCTGATGCACAAGAAAGTCTGCAAAAAGTTTGCTGAAGACAAGCAGACTAAGGACATGGATTACTGGAACCAGGTCCTGTGGTCTGATGAGACCAAGACAAACTTATTTGGTTCAGATGGTGTCAGTCATGTGTGGCGGCAACCAGGTGAGGAGTACAAAGACAAGTGTGTCTTGCCTACAGTCAAGCATGGTGATGGGAGTGTCATGTTCTGGGGCTGCATGAGTACTGCTGGAACTAGGGAGCTACAGTTCATTGAGGGAACCATTAATGCCCACATGCACTGTGACATACTGAAGCAGAGCATGATCCCCTCTCTTTGGAGACTGGGCCGCAGAGCAGTATTCCAACATGATAACGACCCCAAACACGCCTCTAAGATGACCACTGCCTTGCTAAAGATGCTGAGGGTAAAGGTGATGGACTGGCCAAGCATGTCTCCAGACCTAAACCCTATTTAGCATCTGTGGGGCATCCTCAAATGGAAGGTGGAGGAGCGCAAGGTCTCTAACATCCACCAACTCTGTGATGTCATCATGGAGGAGTGAAAGAGTACTCAAGTGGCAACCTGTGAAGCTCTGGTGAACTCCATGCCCAAGAGCAGGGGTCCTCAAACTTTGTAAACAGGGGGCCAGTTCACGTTCCCTCAGACACTGTTGGGGGCTGGACTATAGTTTGAAAAAAAATATGAACGAATTCCAATGCGCATATTTTTTATTGGTTTTATTTATATAGTGGCGGCTGGTGCTCAAAATTTTTGGGGGGGCGCAAACAGAAAAATGTAATAGTTATTGCTTTGCGATAAAAAACGCTGTAAAAAAATGTGTGACTTTGAGGTCACAAAAGTGTGAAAGGGGCCATTAGTAATCAAGGTATAGTGTGCCCCCATCAATGCAGACAGACCACAGTATGCCCCCTTTCAATGCAGAGAGACCACAGCGTGCCCCCTTTCAATGCAGAGAGACCACAGCATGCCGTGCCCCCTTTCAATGCAGAGAGATCACAGCATGCCCCCTTTTAATGCAGAGAGACCAGCGTGCCCCCTTTCAATGCAGAGAGACCAGCGTGCCCCCTTTCAATGCAGAGCGACCAGCGTGCATCCTTTCAATGCAGAGAGACCAGCGTGCCCCCTTTCAATGCAGAGAGACCAGCGTGCCCCCTTTCAATGCAGAGCGACCAGCGTGCCCCCTTTCAATGCAGAGAGACCAGCGTGCCCCCTTCAATGCAGAGACCAGCGTGCCCCCTTTTAATGCAGAGACCATCGTGCCCCCTTTCAATGCAGAGACCATCGTGCCCCCTTTCAATGCAGAGACCAGCGTGCCCCCTTTCAATGCAGAGACCTGTGTGCCCCCTTTCAATGCAGAGACCAGCATGCCCCCTTTCAATGCAGAGACCAGCGTGCCCCCTTCAATGCAGAGACCATCGTGCCCCCTTTCAATGCAGAGACCAGCGTGCCCCCTTTCAATGCAGAGACCAGCGTGCCCCTTTCAATGCAGAGACCAGCATGCCCCCTTTCAATGCAGAGACCAGTGTGCCCCCTTTCAATGCAGAGACCATCGTGCCCCCTTTCAATGCAGAGACCATTGTGCGCCCTTTCAATGCAGAGACCATCGTGCCCCCATCAATGCAGAGACCATCGTGCCCCCTTTCATTGCAAAGACCAGCATGCCCCCTTTCAATGCAGAGACCATCGTGCCCCCTTTCAATGCAGAGACCATCATGCCCCCTTCAATGCAGAGACCATCGTGCCCCCTTTCAATGCAAAGACCAGCGTGCCCCCTTAAATGCAGAGACCATCGTGCCGTGCCCCCTTCAATGCAGAGAGACCAGTCAGTGCACTTACCTGCAACAGTGGCTTCTCCTCAGTCCCCCGACGTCTCGAGTCCTCCCCCCTTCTCCTTGGCCAGGAGAAGGATCCGTGTGACAATAGCGAATTTTCATTCGCTATTGTCACACAAATGGGTGGGCTAGGGTGTAGTGCTCTGCGCCCCGGGTCCACCCTTTTCTGAAGCCTATTTGAGCCTCTGGCTCTAATTAGGTGATTCATGAAGAGAAAAAAACATGAAACATACATCCCGGTCGGTGGGCCAGGTCCAGGACCCTGGCGGGCCTGTATTCTGAGGACCCCTGCCCAAGAGGGTTAAGGCAGTGCTGGAAAATAGTGGTGGCCACGCAAAATATTGACACTTTGGGCCCAATTTGGACATTTTCACTTAGGGGTGTACTCACTTTTATTGCCAGAGGTTTAGACATTGATGGCTGTGTGTTGAGTTATTTTGAGGGGACAGAAAATTGACACCGTTATACAAGCTGTACACTCACTACTTTACATTGTAGCAAAGTGTAATTTTTTCAGTGTTGTCAAGACATAAAAAGATATAATAAAATATTTACAAAAACGTGATGGATGTACTCACTTTTGTGAGGTACTGTATATGATAAATGACCTTGCACTTTCATGTTTCTAACAGTAGCAATTTGTGTGGAGTTGCTGACCTTTTTATAGGCATTTTATTTGGGTTGACGTGTGACTCATAGCATAAACCTCCTGTAGCTGGCTTTTCTTAAACACAGAAAGAGACAATGCATTCCCTGAGCTAACAATACTTTGTGGGGGAGGAAATTCAGTGTGAACGTTTTGCTGTTTGAATGCCACTGTACTATATTCTCTAATCACTAAATGAAATTAGATGCAGAGCTTTCACAAATGCAACACGATTTTGTGCTATATCTGTCCCAAAATCTAAAATTCCAGGAAGTTTAGAAAAATCAACATTACAAGTTAAGAAATATCCTGAAAATAAAATTTTGGGTTTCAAATGCAATACATTTATTCTTAGAAATTTTGAATGCATATAAATAGTGATTTAAATCTTTTAATAAATAAAAAGTGTGTTATTCATTTTCCCATTAGGCAAACTCATTCTGAGCTCTTTAAACCAAACACTTGGTTCCACACTAAATAGATAGATATAAATACAATCAAAAACACAAGAAGCAATCACAGAGTTATATTTGGGTATTTATTATTTCATTTATTAGGCATTATACTATTTCCGTTTGTGGTGAAAAGATTTTTCCAGTAATATACCATTATCTCAAGGTCATGACAGTGACTAGGATAATCATTCCTAAATTACAGAATTCCTGCACCCCATGACCAGGGAAAATCTCCAGAGCTTCCTCTTTGTCCGTATACATTCAGTCATTTGATAATACAATTGTTATAGACTGGATTGGGAGACAGTCTTCAAAGCTGACTTTGATGACAGATTAGATGACATAAATGTATCTATGTATTGCTAATATCCTAAGAGTCTTCGTAATTGCATTAAAAAAAAAAAAAAAACACCTTTAGTGTAAACCTTTTCCTTTTTTCTAGGTCATTAACCTCTTCAATACTGGCCACTTTTACCCACTTCCTGCCCAGGCCAATTTTCAGCTTTCAGCACTGTCACACTTTGAATGACATTTGCGCAATCATGCAACACTGTACCCAAATTAAATTTGTATCATATTTTTTTTTACAAAATAGAGTTTTTTTTCTTTATGCCATTTAATCACCACTGGGTTTTTATTTTTTATTTTTTTGATACATAAACACAAAAAGAATTGAATTTTAAAAAAATGCATTTTTCTTGTATAAGGCAGAACTTTGATTTCCTGGATTTTTTTTCCACTTCAAAAAAAAAGGTTTTGTATTTGGAAAATAAATCCACTAAGTTGTTGTAAAATGTAGAGTAAAAAAAAATAACAAATGCAATGAAACAGGACATGCACAAAAATGAACACTGATCTGATATTTGTGAATATCTTGTCAAGCGATGTATGGCATGTTTTTTAGTATGCTTGTTTCAGTCCCAGGCTGAACTACTCTACATTCTGCCTGTTCAAGCTGCACACCAGAGAAAAAATGTACCATTCATTCCTATGCGTTCTGTCAGTGATAAATGTGCACCAGAACCAGGCATAGTTTGCTGTCCTAAGAGAAAGAGATATAGTTCTGAAATGGTCATATATCTTTCTGTATAGTTGACTTAACCTGTGCAAGTGCAGCAATCAGAACATGGTTGAGCAAGTAGTGCTTGTTTTACAGACCTCAACTGCCAGAAGGACCAAGCAATGAACCTCAGAACATATTTGAATTCCCTACAGCAATGTCTTTTTTTATAACTTGATTTTAACACTTGTCTTTCTGAATCTAATTTCTATTTGAAAGCTATTTTCGTATGGCTTGGTTTTTCTTGCTTTGGGCTACTAACATATTTTCCCCTTTGAAAAAAGAAAACAAAAATAAGTTTTCCCTTTATAACTTATAATTTCTAGTTATATAATTGTAATGCCTTCCCACCTTCACAGCAAGTTTTCCATGATAGAAGGGTGTATGTTTCTGCATTACTGTAATGGCTTTCTTGATAAGGAAACAATGTTAACAAAAAAAAAAAAAAAAAAAACTGCTAAACTCAGATTATTATAAGTGTCTATTGAAAGGCAGATATCTCTCTGAAGACGAGAGGTCACCTACCTTTCATCCAACAACTTCTACATTGCTTGAACCCATGCATTTTCATTGCCAGTTTGTGTAATGATTAAAGCATCCCTGCCATTAAATCTAAGAATTCCAATTAGCCATACCTGTAAAAGAAGACTGCGACTTCTTACCTTTCTGACTGCCGGTGCTGCCAGAACATACCTGCATTAACAAAAGATTTTCATGTTATGTCTGCAGGGAATCAGAGACTCCTGGGAGGGTAGATCTCCCATGACCTGAAGCTCTCTGTGGTTCCTCCTGCTGACCTCCACCTCATTTGTTTCCTGTAATGTGTAGAGGTCAGTATAAGGAAGTATCAGTTTTCCTGCGTTCTTCGCAGAATGAATGGATAAGCATACTGGCAGCGGGGGAAAAAAAGTATTCACAGCTTTTCTTTACAGATATGACTGTTTGAATTTTTTATTGATTGGGGTCACTGTAACCACTTGTCTACTGGGGCAGTTTTTTTTTTATTTTTAGCACACGTTTTAACCCTTTCACTGCCAGAGCATTTGCAGACATGTTTAAAAAAATAATTTTAGGCCTGAAGATTATATAAAACCACCAAACATTAAATGTTTTCTGAAAGCAGATACCCTGGAGAATAAAATAGTGGTAGTTCCAATTTTGTATGTCATTATATTACAGCAGAGGTCTGGAAAATGCAAAATTTTCAGTAGAAAACACACTAAAGTGAATTTTTAGGGCAAACAAACAATAAGCTACCCAAATTTTTGGAAGACGAGGCTACACCAAAATAGATGCCCATGTCAAACCAATTTGCTTGCGCCCGTGAAATGGTGACAAACTTCGGTACCCCACATTGTCTATAGGCGATGTTTCAAAGCCCCCTATAGGTAATCAGTTTAGTGTTACGGAGGAGATCCTGTGCTCAAACTATTGCTCTCACTCTGGCGAAATGTACCATGTGTATCCCAATCAACGTTTTCATCTGTAGGCGCCTTCGGCGAGTACAGTTATGTTTGTACATGCGTATATGTAGGGGTGGGGGGGGGGGCTCAAAACTTTTTTGTGCTTGTGTGGAAACCCTCTGCTGTCTGCTCCGTATGAAGTATCAACCTGGCAGCAAAAAAGTTAAAGTCTGCATTTTTTGCGAGAAACTACTGTAAACCTCAAAATGTATATATGTTCTGAAAGCAGAGACTCCTGGAGAACAAAATGTTGGTAGTTGCAACTTTATATGTTGCATGATATTTGTGCAGTTATTTATCAAACACATTTTTCTATACCCTACAATAATACTTTACTGAGAAACTATTTTCTTTTTTGCATTATTTTCCAGCAAAGTTTGAAAAATAGAAAACAATTAAAAACTATTCTGGACAGAAAATGAGAATTCAGTTTGATATGCAAAGTTGCTAGAGATGATATGCAAAGTTGAAGAGAGCCAAATAAACTGACACATACCAAACCTTTCAGAGATTAGTCTGGCCCCAGAGGCTTTATTTACTTCTGGACTTTAAGATGGTTGGCTTACCAATAGTTATTATGCCCTGCATTTCTTGTATCCGGTCCTCAATTCTGAGAATGTATCAAGACAAATCTTATCTTTATAATAAAGCCATTTTTATTTTTTTGAATTCCCTGTCTGTGAATTTAGTGTGCTTGCCCTCTAATTATTTGTAATTTGAAAAGACCTTGGGGTTGATTTACTAAAACCAAAGAGTGATAAATCTGGTGCAGATCTGCATGGTTGCCAATCAGCTTCAACTTGTTCAATTAAGTTTTGAAAAATAAAACTGGAAGTTGATTGGTTTCTATGCAGATCTGCATCACATTTTGCACTTTCCATTTTTAGTAAATCAAACCCTTTATGTTTATAAAACACTTTGCTATATAGATTAATAAAATTAAATGGCTGGATACATGCATTGCATTAGTGATGTAGACATTCTTAGAGGAGAAGCACATTTTACATTATAAATTACATTTTAAATCAGTTTAGCCAGAGACTTTTTGGCATTTGCCATATTGCTTACCCGTCATGTGTTTGATATCACACTGAGTGGCTTAAGGTACATGTATATATAGAACTGGACAGGATTGATTATGCTTTCAAACTTTTGGAATTGGATGGACGTCTAGGTGCCCTTTTACAATAGACTATATTAAAACTCTGTTTCTGTGCTACGCTTACCAAAGTGCCATGTCACCAATAAATATTGGCAGGCATAAAGAAAGTAATATCTAATGTCAGTTTTGGATTAGAAAAAATATTTCCATTACATTAGGATACTGATAATTGTTGCCTAAAGCTAAACTCAATAGTTAATGAGAACAGTAATGGAACAGTGTAACTAAAGAGCAGTAAGAGAATGCTGTCCGTCTCGGTCATGTAGTATGCCATGAGGATCTGCATAAATTGATTTCTATTTTATTTTAATGTAATTTTTTCCCCTGTTGCATAACATTGAGAATAACATGCTAAAACAATATTTTATTTTTTCAAATATCTCCAAGGCACATATTTTTTACAAGTACTTTCACAGAGTTGTTTGTTATTACATGCTTATGAGGGATGTAGAATTAATGAATGAGTTAGAAGAAATCAATTTTTCTTTTTCCTGCAAATCTTCATAGTTACATAATTGGTAAAGCTAAAAAAAGACATCAGCCCATCTAGTTCAACCTGTGTAGGTGGGGGTATGTATTTTTGTCTCTAACACTTCCCATAACCCTGTATATTGGTTATGCTAAGATGCCTAGCTAAAAGTTTTTTTTAAATTGTCCACATTTCCCACTTTATATACTGTGGATGAGTTCATAATAATCATCAAGTCATTGGAGAATTGCATTAATTAGGAGTATATGCTATCATGATTAATCAGTTCCATGAATCTCAACGTATTGAAGAAATCTTCCTACAGATATTTAACCACTTCTCCCAAACCGACGTACCAGAAGAAGTGGTTGTACCAGGGTGATACTTGTGGCTAGAGGCATCACCCCAGTACTGTTTTTTAGAGCCGGTGGTCAGCTTTCTAGTGATAACAACCGATTCAGCCCAGCAGCCGCTCAGCCATTATTACAAGGAGTGGGAGGGGATGTTCCCCCACCCTCCCGCTGCCTTACGCCGCTCCGACCGGGTCTCCTGTCTCACCGGGAGACCTGAGCGACCAGCCGTCACGTCCACCAACTGGTCCGGAACGAAGCTGGATGCGGCTTTAATCGGGTCTCTGATGTAGTAACCCGGAAATGACATCACTTCTGGTTCTATTTGGCTGCCAATCTTAAAAAAAAAACGACAGTATTCAAAAACGCAAATTTTGGCATTTTGAATACTTTTAGGTGCAAAGGAGGTCTTTGGAGTCTTTTACTCAGCATGACATCATCTTTCACAGTATACAAAAAAATTTTGATATTTAGTTTTTTTAATTTCAGTGAAGTGTATTTTTTCACAAAAAAATTGCATTTAAAAGACTGCTGCGCAAATACTATGTGACATAAATAATATTATAAAAAAATGACCGCCACTTTATTCTCCAGAGTCTTTGCTAAACAAATATATATAATGTTTGGTGGTTCTAGGTAATTTTCTAGCAAAAAAATACTGATTTTAACTTGTATGCAACAGGTGTCAGAAATAGGCCTGGTCCTTAAGTGGTTAAACCCTGTCAGGGTAAAAGACAATCCTAAAAGCCAGTCTCTTGCAGAAGCACAGGGCTTTGGGGATCACTGGCATCCTACCTCCGAAGCGTCAAAATCTGAAGAGACTGATGGAGATTGCCCACTGGAACAGAGGGAAGGTAGTAGACACAGGCTGCCTAAATTGTACAAAAGCTCTTCAATTGCAGAAAAGTATTTCCTTTATCCTGACAGGGTCAGGGTCACTAAATTGTCTGATGTTCAAACTGATTCACTCATCACTACATAGATTTGAGACTTTTTGTAACCCAGACAGCACATTTGCTATTTAGGTTTTATGTATACTGTATGTTTTCAGCTTTGATATAGCTTAGGCACTTTACAAAAGTCAGTTTTTTGGATTGTAATATTTTAAGAACATAAATGCTTGTCCAAGCATGCTGTGCAATTTGGAATTTAGCTTGGATACATACGATTTGGCTTACAATACATTCGTGTGATAATTAGGTTAACAATTGATAATTTTAACAGTACTCTTTTGTACTGTCATGAATGGGTTTTATTTATAACAGTTGTGGTAACTAGTGATCTGTGATTGGCTACAGCTAATCACATGGTGCTGGTACAGGGTGCTGTGATTGGCCCAGGTACCATGTGATAGCTGTGGGCCAATTAAAGCATAGGAAATATAGCTGTTATTAATGAATTTATTCATAATGACTTAGTTGACATTGTGATCATTGTAACTTTTCAGGTGTGCCTAAAGACCATCATTAAGTTGAAGCCAGTCATCAGAGCAGCAAGTTATCCTGTATCAGTAGGTTAAGTTCCAGCTATAATCAGAAAAAGGGAGCAGAGAAGTAGACTGTTGGGTTGTCTCTTTAGATAATCTATTACACTCTAAGAAGCCTTTGTTTTACTTCATGTTTTCAGCTTTGTTTTAATCAGTAAATACATGTGAAAGATTGTATATATTAGTGAAAAACAAAACATAGGAAGATTAAAAAATATAAGGCAAGCCATAGAGTATATAATCTTACTTCCTTTCGCCACAGGTTGAAGGAAAGAAAACCCCTTGATTCCCCCATCAACACAATGTTCTGCCAGCAGGGAACCTTCTCTCCTGGCACAACACAATGACCACTCCCAGCTGCTATGGCCGCCAGGCAGTGATCATATGAAAAAAATCCGATAGGACGGTTGTACTGAAGCCAATTGATTGATCGACTTCAGTACAACCAGTCTGCTGAAAGATGGATAGAATTTCAGCCTGTCCCTGCTGAACCAGCACAGACTTGATTCATCTATGACCAAGTTAGGACTTAAAAAAAAAAAAAATTACATAGAATTTATATAGTTTCCCTTTCACTTAGAAATGTTAGTAGCATATTCCCTCAGCACCAATAAAAAATCAACCTGACTGTGCTTCGTGTTTATAAGCCAAAGTAAATTCAGTAAGAGCATCAGGTGCTTTGCTATTGGCCCCAACAGTTTGGTCATCCTGTAAAGCCAGATTTAGATACCTTACTGCAGCAGCTAAAAGGCATTCGATTTCAGGTGCTCCAACCCTGTAATACTTCTTTCTCTCCACAGAGCAGATCCATTTTCTTCACGAAGTAGAACATTAAAACTAGTACACAGTATGTAGCTAAACTACAGAACATAGCTCTAGATCAGGGATAGGCATCCCTTAAGAGGTGGAGATCTACCTGAACAACATGGGAGAAATCAAAGATCCCCGGTCACAGTGTTGCCCAGTGTGGCCTCCTCACACCTGATTTAAATGTCTAATTGCCATACTACCGTGTTGCAATCGCATTCATTGCAAGACAATCATGGGTTTAAATTAGGTGATGAGGAGGCAACATATCACCTCCTCACCACCTGTCAAACACACATGAATTACTTTTCAGAGGAGCAGCAGTGCCTGTTGTTCTCGTGAATGAGCCCTTAGTTACATTCCGCAGCGGTACCCTTAGGACTCATTCACATGTAAAGTTGAGGGGTGGTAAAACCCTGCTTTGGAGTGTACCACCCCCAATCCCTACCCCCTTTAGCTGCTGAGGCAGAAGCCAAAGGTGTTCACATACCGCAGCAGGAAATAAGCCCCTTGTTGCTTTTGGTGGGTGCTACCGCCTGCGAATCGTGACCCATTCAAGTAAATGGGGACACTCTGCAAGTGCCCTGCAATTGCATGTTTCTGCGGGGTCCAAGGGGTTAAGCATGTGGTGAGAAAGCAACACAACACTGCCTGCTTTACCCCTTGTTTGCTGTACTGCACAAGGTTGCAGGGCACTTGCAGAGCGGTCTTGAATTCACTTAAATTGGTCTTGCTTGGTAGGTGCTACATCCACCAACCATGACAGGGTGTATAACTTCTGCTGTGACATGTGTACACCCTTGGTCACTGCAGCTAAAGGGGGTGCAGTTGGGGCGGGCCGGTAAAAACATACTTACTTAACTTTGGGTTTTACCCCCCCAACTGCAAATTAACCTTTACTGTTCTGAGCCCCCTAAAAGGCTGCTTTTACACTTTCACACTGATGTGCTGTAGTTTACCTGCACTGTGGGTGCAGTGCAGTGCATTTGCAACTTTTCTGGGTTAGCTGCGCTTTGCAGGTGTGGTACTGCACCCTTGGTGTGGGTAGACCACAGCACATACGTGTGAAAGCAGCCCTATACTATTATGCCCAGTGTGTTGCTTCACACTGACCTGAAGATCTCTCTTTCCTGCTGTTGGCACCACTCTGGAGACCCCTAGCTGGGATAAGAAGTAGAGTGCAGTTGGTATCACTCCGTATGGGACAAGAACCAGGACTATAAAGGAGGCATCAGCTTACATGGCTCTTGCTACTACAGCTCCAACCTTACAAGTAGTCCCTCTGCATTGCACTCCCTTTGATGCTCTGGAAAGGTGGGTCAGCAAGCCCAGACCGTGATCTACCAGTCACCTGTCCACGATCTACTGGTAGATCATGATCTACAGGTTGCTGACCCCCAATCTAGATGTATATAAATATTTATAGGTTATCCTTAGTATACCTTTTAATTAGCATTTCAGATTTTTTCTAACATTGCACCTCAAACTCCTGATTAGTTAGGCATATATACTTGCATATACACTTGCTTGCTTATGTTCTGAAAATTAGGGAGGTATGTACAGCTGATGCTTTTCATAAAACTTCTGGCTTTTAAATTATTAAAAAAACAATCTCTAATTCTTAATTGGAAACTATCCTATGAAATGAATGGGGTTAAAAATGTTGGTATATAGCGCTACCACCGTGCACAAACCAAATTGTGCAAAAACTGCTATTCAATGTTAAAATATATATATAATATTATAACCTTTGTGAAAAAGTGCACTGTGCTGGAGAAAATTGGCCTATAAGCCAACATGTGCTGGAATGAGAAAAGAAAATGTGCACTGTGCTACAGGATATTTTTTTCACAAAGGTTATAATATTATATATATATTTTAACATTGAATAGCAGTTTTTGCACAATTTGGTTTGTGCACGGTGGTAGCGCCATATACCAACATTTTTAACCCCATTCACTTCTTACCCTAGCGGTAGGTTGGAGGCAGCATAACCACCGCTCTACATACATTCATTTATCTACTTGCATGTATTTGTGTTACGAATACACTCCATAGCGCGGGTATTTTTATTTATTTATCCTATGAAATATATATCTATCCCAAATTGTTCCTTATAGTTTTGGATAGAGTGGAGAAGGGATAGAACTCCAGTTAGGTTTTACTGCTCTTCGGGACTCTGATTTTCCCTCACTTTCTGTTCTGGGGTGAATCTTTTACCACACAGGAAGTTATGGAAAGTCAGCAACAGCAACACAGACACCAAACAAAAAGCTGACAGACGTTTTAGCGTTCCCCAACTTAACTTAAAAAAAGCATCTTTTCATTTTTCTGTGTTGTCATTGAAAAAGTTCCTTCACTTTCTTTTCAGTGAAAAGGTTATCCTTGGGATAGGAAGTGAGGGGAGATCTCTTTATTGAAGTCCAACAGCAAAACCTGACAGGGGTTGTAACCCTTTCCAACTCTATCCTAGATTTTGGCAATTGATACAGTTTAACACTGACATAATTAACAAAAGGATGAGAAATCGGACATGTGCAAGTGCTTGTCTATCAGCCAAATGTGTGATGAGGCCTGGTGCATGATAATGGATTCTTCACCTCTCCCTTCATGATCATTCTCCGTGTTACCTAAAAGTCCTAACAAGCAGTACCTTGCAGTACTGTGTGCTAAAATTGGTTGCCTGTCATTGATGTGCTCATAACTGAATCCTATAACAAAGAAATATACAGTTTAGCTGTTCTGGGTGGCAATATATTGTACTTTATTTACATTCAGATGATTTCTTCATCCTACATTTAAGTGTTTTTGCATTCAAAATGCACAATATTACTAGACGTTTGATATTTAAAATCCTTTTTTGTTTCCACTTCTGTTTAAATTACATATTGTTTTTATCAAAATAATCTTTCCTGGACATGATGCGTTATAAAGAAGATACTTTCAGGAATCATCACACGAAGCCAGCATGTGGCAGTCCCTTGTCGTGTGCACCATTCCATATCTAATTGAATATATTTTTTGTTGATAGCTTTTGAGCACTGTCTGTGCGTATCTAAGTCCTGCCAGCTCTTTGTATATTAAAGATGGCTTTGTTTATCCTCAGTTGAGTGCTTTTGCCTGCATGCAGGTACCTTATTAAAATGCAAGTAAATTCTTTTGTCAAGCATGTTAATTATTATTTTTCATTGAGGATGCAAAAAATGAAAATGTCTAAGTCATTTTGACCCTTTGAGGACTAATTATCCCTGTTACATAGAATGGTTGGTTTGCCTTAATTAGGATTGTTTCAGTGGTTGTCATTTGATGGCTTACGCGCTGGTTCACAAGGGGGTGTCACTAATGCTTGAAATGGAAGACATTCAGTGCATGAATAAGCTATGCATTGTTTCTCGTCACTGGAGCAACAGACATGTAAGAACCAAGTCACACTGGGCAAAATGAAGAAAAGAGTGCATCAGTACTTGGCAATCTTTTTCTTTCCACTTCAATAGAGACACAGTGATGAAAATCAAATTGCAGCATTAGCACTGCAACGAGCCATGCTGGCAATAAGGCAAACAGCTAATTTCATGAGGACCGATTTAGAGGTGGCAAGCATTATCAAAGCACAGCTGTTCTCACAAAGGTATCTTTTGAAGCCACACAGAGATGTATCTCAATTTTTGAGATCAGAACTGTTTAACTGCAGAAATGGACAATGGCCCTTTATATATTTTCAACAGTTAAAGCCATCAAAAGGTTATGCTCAGAGTTTATGGTGGATTTGTCTGTCAATTGCCGAACAAAGCAGAAAAAGAAATCTACAGCAAATACCAATTTTGACTGACAGACGGATAACTCTTTTCAGGGCATGTAGATAAATGTACTATTGGTCATCTCATGTACAATTACCATGAAATATCAGTGCCAAAACAGTGATACAGATAGGTGCTTATGTCCTTTTAGAATAATGTAAGCAGCAAAAAAATGTTTCTTCCTAGTATTTAATTGACAATATTATTACTATATGGTTTATATCTGGTGGCTTATTTTAAAAAAGTTAAGTCAAAAGAAATTAGAAATATTGCCCATACCAGCCAGACTTCACCTGTCATCCTTCCAGTGCTGCCTAGAAATGATAAATACAAACTGATTAGCTTATATGCCTAGGAACCTTGTTTATCACTTGCTCTTGTTTTATTTAACAGCCCAAGGGTGGTAAAATGTATGTATCTATGTTGTTCTTTTGTCATTTTTCTCATTAACACACATTCTCTTAAATATTATGGCTGTCATGGGTTATATGGTTTGCATCCATACTTGCATACAAAGATTGCATGTTTAAAACATTTGATTTTTGCTTCATCGTCTTATTCATTAATTATTCTAATCTTTCCATACACTATATATATTAGGCCCAAACTTTATTTTTTGCATAGTTTTACAGTAAAAAATCAGAGTGATTTTTCCAGTACAGAGAGTGAAGTAAAATTTCCCAAAAGGACAGACAGCTAAAGACAGACTAATGTTATCTAACTGTGTCTAATGTTATCAAAATGTAATGTTATCATATACTTTTAAAAAAAATTACATAGAAACTCAAAATAAATGTCTGCCAAATACAGGGGTATTTTTTAAAAAAGACAGTTTTACTTGAATAATTAATTCCATCAGTTGTGGTTGCCTATAAAATGATTTTCGATTATCCCTTCATGTTTACAATATTTACACAAAGCTGAATAAACTTTAAAAATTGACCCAGAATTTTTTTTTTTTTTTCATTTCCAGTATTGTATTTTTTTTTTTCTTCATTTAAAGTAAAATTAGCCTGTCAAATGTAAACATTCTGTACTGATTACCCACTCATAGCAACTAATGTCTATATCATAATAGGTATGGTTTTAGGCACCTATTAGTCTTTTTTTAGTATAAGTAATGTCTGAAAGTTGACAAAGCAGTCACAGACCAATGTGTAATCTGGAAAACTATTATTAACAGAAGATTTTCATTGAAACATTTAGTTCTTTTTGGGGTACCTAAAATTTACCTCCACTTTTGTTGAGAAAACCAATTCCCTCTGGGTGATCATTATACGCTGCAAGGTGTTTACCAAGCTTTTAGGTAGAGTCCTACCTTTTTCTTTTCTAAAGAAAAAGCTGTTTGTTTTAACCAAGTCCTTTTCAACGGATTCTTTGATGGGAGGCTATAAGTTCATTATAACCATGTTGTGCATTTTCAGTGTTTTAATGAAGAAAGCTGAAGTGTCAGCATCCCTTCAAATGCAGATGACCCTTAGGAAGTATGCTTTCATTTTTATTTGTACCATAGTAGAGACAAATATAAAATCAGTGTGCCAATCATACAAGCAGGAAAACATTTCTGGAGCGTGTTCTATACACCAATGGTGTATAGAACAACTCCAGATTGCCATGTCATATTGAATTTTTCGAACACTAGTTACAGTGACTTCAGAAAATGACAGCAACTTCAAGTTGAAATGGAAAGGTGATTTCAATTAAAATGCAAAGCTGTGTAGTAATTGTATATGCTATGCTAACTTTCTATATGAAAGTGGAGTTCTGTTTTATTTTTTTCAATTTTTATTTCTTTTAGAATTAGCAAGTGCTCCTGGCTCCTCCCACTACCCTGTGCCCACCATAGCAAGCTGCCTACTATGGGGGTACTTGTGTGGGCTTGCTCCCGGGCTTACTCTGTCTGTCCATACAGAGACACGGAGAGTTTGACCCGCCCCCCACTCCCTCCTCACTGCCTGTGATAGAGCCCATGAAGAGCATGTGATAGAGCCCATGAAGAGGGAGAGAGCAGAGGGAGCCTCTGCTCTCATGCACATGGCTGTATCGAGATTGGGCTCAGGTAAGTATGAGAGGGACTGAGAGGAAGGCTGCATTCAAAAGGTTTTTTACCTTGTTGCAGAGAATGCAAGGTAAAAAAAATTTCCAATCTTTTTTAGAACCACTAAGGTTAGGATGATAAAAAAATGGTTGCAAAAGCTGGTGAAAATAAGGTAGGAGATAAAACAGCATAAATGCACACAGATGTGAAGGTTAACTTGAAATGCTAAAAAATACTAAAATCATTAGTAGAAATAATTCATTAGAAATAGCTTTTTACATTCTTAAACTGCTTCACTGGTTCAGTAAACACATCAAAATTCTTCTTTCATCAGTTTACAGCAGTCAGAGCAATTAAAGATGGTTTCTTGGTACTGGTTAATGACCTTGGCACATTTTGATGATGAATAATATCAGTAGTGCAGCAAAGCAAAAATTTTGATGATCTGCCTTTTCAAGTATAAGGTGTTTTTTATTTGCCCCATACAGTGTCTACCCTATAACACGTTTTGGTTTGGTTCTCTTCTGAATGCGCTATGAGTGCACTGGTATTCCCACCCTAGGTTCTGTATACCAACTCACCAGTGACATAAATAATTTCTAACATCATGTATTAGACCGGGTTCACACACGCTGTGGAGTGGCTTACAGCAGGGAGTCTGATGCATCCCCCATCTTGTGTTTCAGGGGCGAATCGGGTCCAAATTTTTGCCGGAATTCAGACCTGAAATGGAGCCAAAGAAGCACGGGACCTTTCTGCAAACCAGACCGTGGCAGACACAAAGCTGTGAGAACCGGCTCCATTGAGAGCCGGTCACACTCTCCTGTCATGTGAATTGGATGCAGGGAAACCCTCATCCAATTCACATCAGTGAGAACCCAGCCTTAGGAATGGCACAACTTAGTAGTGTGATGTGAAGATCCACTAATTAAAATGTGGTGGGTAGACTCTTGCCTGTGCATAATGTTTTGCAAAGATACTTTTGTTCTTAAGAGAAAAGAGAAGCTTTTGTTAAATGCTAGGTTGAATAAAATCTCTCCAATGGTGTTTCCTGTCCGATACATGAATAGGTTAATGGCTTTCAAATTCTTCCAATGACCAGATTCTACAGATCAATATAGAATAGACATCAAATCCAAAACATATAGTACTGTTTAAAGACCACAACAGACCACCATACCTAATACCCATATATCATATATACCTAAGGCTGGGTGGCCATACATTATATAATTTTCTTGTACAATTTTCCTTTCAGTTTACCAAAGCCATAAAATATGAGGTGAAACCTAAACACTTTCAATTTGTATGCAATCAGGCAGGACCTTGCACTACATAGTTGAATGTAAATGTAAAGGAAATTAAATAAGAACATGGTATAATATATATCCAGCTTAAATCAAACATTATTACAGCTGTGTCCAAATGGAAGATTATTTATTGTACAATACTTATAAAACACCAGTATATATTTCTAAAAAAAACTACAAGTCCACTGAAACAATTCCTGGTCTTTGTAAAGTGCTACACTTCATTATGTGTCAATGGTATCTGACATTTGCATCCTTAAAGTGCATAATAATGTGATAGTGAACATACACCAACAAAACATGTACACAAGTACCACATTAGTAAGTATAAATGCTCGTCCCAAATGTTAATAAATATTCCCATGTGCTGGGATAAACCTAATTGTAAAATATCTAATGCAGCTGTAATGTTCAACAGTATTATGGAGGCACCACAATGTAACTCTCATCAATAATGTGGAAACCAAACTCAATAACCTTCAAGTAACTGATAGATGGCCAAACACATATGTATGATTTGCTGTATATCCATCCAGCTGATGCATGGTTTAACGATTCCTTAGTATCTTAAATTGAAGTGAGTGAGATGGAAACCTATCCAGGCAAAATGCACATGTACAGCCAGTTCAAGTTGTTAAAAACTTTACAAGGTTCTGTAAATATACAGTATATATCTAGTATTACTAGGCCCCTCAAATATAGCCATAGACCTCGTAGAACAATATTTTAATTGTATGGAAGATGTCCTTTGGTATATATTATCCAATAAAGTTGCAAGACGTTGTAAAGTGGTGGGGTAAGTCTCAGATGATTTAATACATGCAAAACAATAATGCAGATCTATTGAAACCAGAGCACTCAATCCAACTCACTGTTCATTATAATCCACCCGGTGGTGGTAATGTTTAATACTGTATATGCATATATTGTTGGATGTCACTACTTCTTTTACTTGTAGTGGGAATTTTCTATTAATTTACATAGAAGATTTCACATGAATGGCAGCTGCATTTATCAGTGGATGTCTGCACCTACTGTGAATACTTATCACTCAATGAGTCCAAACGATCAATTCAGCACTGTCAGTATATTTACCTTATGTAACTCCTAAAATTTAATGAAATCTCTATCTCTGAGGTCTTTCTTACACCAGACCACCAAACTTGGTCCAGCACTGTAATTACTATAATCCTATATCACTCCACCTCCAGTACACCATCTCCATTTCCTGTGTCCATTGACATAGATACTGAAAATAAATCATGAACTTCTCGATTGACATCAGTGGACCCATAACAGCATTTGACCGCTTGTGCCAGCCCCCCATCCTTGAAGCTGCATCAAAGGTGTCTCCAGTCTCCTACAAGTAATCCCCTGTTATAATGGTATAGGCTCGATATAGCACCCATGTGCCCTCTTGCACCATGCGGCATGCACTGTCTGCCGACCCACATGTTGGCCAGCACTATTCTTAAAAGTTATTTGAGAGTTATTGCATTTGTTTTTTTTTTTTTATTATTGATGAGAGTTCAATGCTGTGCCTCCTGGTGAACATTACAGCTGTATTAGTTATTTTACAGATTTTAGGGGTATTTCAACATCTGGGGAGATTTGTTAACATTTGAAATGAGCATTTACCTTTACTAATGTGAGACTTGTGTACCTATTTTGTGGGTGTATGTTTACTATCACATTATTATGCAAATGATGTAGATACCATTGATTAATACTATGAAGTATTCTACTTTCCAGGGTTCAGAAATCTTTCCATTAGATATACAATGTTTTTAAAGGTAACACATGGTGTTTTATACATTTTTTTTTTTTTTACAATACATAATCCTCTATTGGGACACAGTTATAATAATGCTTGATTTAGCTATATATTTTACTTGGCCTATATAAGAAAGTTGGTCCATCGCATCTTTTAAGTAGCACTTTATGTTTTGGTTTTGTTTTTCATTTGAGTCACAAGAGGTTATTGAACCTATTGTCACTTCAGTTATTTTTCTGAAACCAGGATGCTCTTTTATATGACTGATTTAGAGAGATCTTATACACTTCAGAGATTTCTTCCACTTGACATAAAATATGGTCTCTCCTGTGACTCAAGCTTCTTTTTGGTATCACAGAAAGAAATGTGTGAAATGTTATTCTAAACCTTGAGAATTCGATTTGTTATCCTATGAAGCTATATATCTGTAAATGAGAAAGAAAACACCATGAAAAACATATAACATAGCTTAAGGCTGTGCAAGAATATGCATTGATATAATGACAGGTTGTGTTGATAATGCTGACAAGCAGTAATTTGCTGTGCCCATATTACTCATTAACATTCTCTTTATAGAGCAAAAGAAATGAACGTTTGAGCGTCAGCAGCATTTTATCTTGGCTGATATGATTTATGTGGCTTCATAAATTATGAGCTTGTAAAGATACGGTCACTGCTAATTATGAAAAAACATGATTTGTATTTATTTTTAATTATGTTTTGCTCAGCCAAGCACTTCATTAATAATATTACACTTTAAGTTGATTTGGAATGTGACTGACTAAACAAATGATCAGAAAAAAAATGTTCTCTGTGTGTGCTTTATATGATATATCTTACTTTGTTTTCATGGGCTTAAAATGATTAACTGAAAAATGAATTCAATTATTAACATTAGGGAGATAGATGTATGTGCATCGGTACTAAAACAATGTACAAATCCAAAGGAAAATGTCAGCTGCAATCTTTTCCTTTGGGTCTGTGCAATCTGCGGAACATATGACAAACCCTTGCTGGTTGCCCGATCTTCCATGAGGGTAACCTGATTCAGGGCTTAGTAGTAGCATGCCCAATACTTTTGTCACAGAAACAGTGTAACAGGTCTATATGGGGACAAAAGTTATGCCTCGTACACACGCAACGATTATTGGCTGACTTTTGTCCAGTGTTGTTGTGTTGGTTGAAATGTGCTCTAGACCAGTGGTTCTCAATTCCGGTCCTCGGGACCCACTAACAGGCCAGATTTTAAGTATTACCTTGGGGGAAGCAGACTAGAATACTGCAATCACTGAGCAGCAAATTAGATCACCTGTGATGTAATTTAGTTATCTTGCAAACCTGGCCTGTTGGTGGGTCCCGAGGACCGGAGTTGGGAACCACTGCTCTAGACTGCACACAAATTTTCTCGGCCAACAAAAATCTACTTTAGATGTGATGTCATGTGCCGGTTTACTTTCCGTGTGTTTTTTCATCTCTGAGCATGCCCAGTCTTGCTCATCAGATTTTTGTCTGCCGAAATCTGTACTGACTGACGGAAAATCGGCCATTGTGTGCACACCAGATTTTTTTCGGCCGAAAAGTCAGAGTCGGTTGTCGGAAGCATCATACTAACAAGCCGAAAATTGGCCTATCGGACGTTGGCCGAAAATTCACGGCCAACTATCGACGCGTGTGTACGGGGCATTAGGCTAAAAGAATAACTTGGTTAAGTGATAACAGTAGCAAGCAGCAATGCAGTAGGTCTGTGCTAATAAAAGCATGGATTGGGTCACATCTGCCCACATAAATGTGCTTTATTTCAGTTTGACATTTGGCTTGCTTGCTGTTTTTTTCCCCATACTGACTGAACATTTACTAATGCATTCATCGATTCATTATTGTAGACCTTGCGGAGTGTCCTGTGTTTCTCCAAATTCAATTAAAATCATGCAGTGATTTTTTTTTAGAAGACTGTTTAGTCACTTTATAGGAGACATTGTGTTTGTGTGCTCAAAAATCGACATTATTGGAAACATAAAATATATCTCAAATGCACTGAAATGATTACCAGGAAACATTCAAAAGTTTGGAACCATTAGCAAAGCTAGAATAGAAAAGTTGTTATTCTTTCTTTTCTGTATTTTTTCTCTTTATTAAGTTCTGAAGAATCGCATATTTTTTTTTTTTTTTTTTTCAAATGGCATGCACACTTGACATTTTTACAGGTCTGTGCACACATAGGATTTTAGCAGGGTTTAGTGGCAGGGGCTTTTAGAGACAGGAAAAAAAAAAAAAAGAACTGTCAATTTTGCAGGCTGCAGGCATCACCCCGGTACCGTATTTTAGAGCTAACCGTTGGCTTTCTTGTAATAACAACCGATGCGGCTATGCTGTTATTACAAGCAGTGGGAAGGGACATCCCCCCCTTCTTTTTTTTAAAATGTACATTAACTTTATATTAACCACTTAAGGACCCCCTTAATGACCAGGCCATTTTTTGCGATACGGCACTGCGTTAATTTAACCGACAATTGCGACGCTGAATCCAAATAAAATTGATGCCCTTTTTTCCCACAAATAGAGCTTTCTTTTAGTGGTATTTGATCACCGCTGCATTTTTTATTTTTTGCAATATAAACAAAAAAATACTGACAATTCTGAAAAAAAAAAAACAATATTTTTAACTTTCTGCTATAAAACACAGCCAATACAAAAAAATTAAAAATAATCTAATTTTTTCATCAGTTTAGGCTAGTATGTATTCTGCCACATATTTTTGGTAAAAAAAAAAAAAACATTTAGTGTATATTGATTGGTTTGCGCAAAAGTTATCGTGTCTACAAACTAGGGGATAGATTTATGTAATTTTTGTTTATTTATTTATTTTTTTACTAGTAATGGCGGCGGTCAGCGCTTTTTAGCAGGACTGATCAGACACCTAACTGAATGACCCAATGTGTGGTTTAATGGAGCGAAGAAAAACAGTAAACAAAAAAAAGGGTATAGGATCAGTCTGCAGAGGTCAAGGATAGCCTCTGCCCAATTTTATTCTTGTATAAAAATAGTCCCAATGCCTCGTTCACATCAGTTGCTGGATACTAATCCCCTTTCAATATCCATTTATCATTCATCAACCATCAAAAAATCCACCATATGAAGGGGCTAAGATTTGTCTATTAGATTCAAGTGTCCAACTTATTTAAAGGACAGAAAAAGACCTCTGGCTGAGAGCAGTGGAGGGAGACAGTGATAGTAGGATCAGAAGCAGAATCCAACAGCCATATATGAGTCCACAGACAAAGATGTCAAAATCACCACCCACCCTAGTCTGGATGCGGAGTCTGCCCTCCTCAGTTCTTGGGACTCCTCCACAGATGGGGCCAGGTGTGGGGGGGGGGGCATATCCATAGAACCCAATAGAGCTCCAGGTGTCATCTCTTCCTTGAATCTCCCTCAGAAAGACACATCCATCAACCCTAGGACACAAGCTGGGGCACTGAGGTAGTGTTTTTCTGGCCATTGTTCTATTGTGGCTCCCGTTGATCTAATCAAGGGTGTGAGAGGACCCAGGAAGCCATAGGAGTCGGCGACCCAGCTCAGCAGCCTATTGCATCTACGTTCAGCCGGGTGCCACTCTCCTGTGGATGCGGCTTACTCCCAGCATCATACGGCGGGGGCTCGGGCAGCAGCTCCTCACTGCTCCAGCACGAGCGTCATCTCACGTCCAAGCTCCCCCCCCCAGCTTCCACATCCACTGGCTGACTGGAGACCAGAAGAAAGCCAGAATCGGTTTTGATGGGGTCTCAGATGTAGTAACCTAGAAACCACATCATGACATCACTTCCGGGTTAACTCGAGAGCAATGGCGCCAGTTTTCAAAAATTGAAAGTTTTCAAAAATGCAGATCTTGGCGCTTCGAATACTTTCATGTGCAGAGAAGGAGTTTGGGGTCTTATAGACCCCAGATCCCTCCATAAACAGTACCTGTCACTACCTATTACTGTCATAAGGGATGTTTACATTCCTTATGACAGCAATAAAAGTGATCAAAAAATAAGGAAAAACCAAAAATTGAAAGTGCCCCATCCCTCTGTACTTGCATGTAGAAGTGAACACATATGTAAGCCATGCCCGCAAATGTGAACAGTGTTAAAAACCACACATGTGAGGTATTGCCGCTATAACTCTTAACAGGTAACCGTTAAAATTTTTTAAAGCGTTGCTTATAGAGATTTTTAAGTACTGTAGTTTGTCATCATTCCACGAGTGTGCCCAACATAGCATGTTAGGTATCTATTTACTTGACAAAACATCATCTTTCACATTATGCAAAAAATTTGGTTACCTTTTGCTGTGTTTTTGTTTTAATGAATTAAAGTGTATTTTTTCCCAAAAAATTAATTTTAAAAGACCGCTGCGCAAATACAGTGGGACATAAAATATTGCAATGACCGCCATTTTATTCTCTAGGGTTTTTGCTAAGTTGTTTGGAGGCTCTAAGTAATTCTCTAAGTAATCTACAAATACTGATTTTAACTTGTGAGCAACAAATGTCAGAAAAAGGCCTAGTCTTCAAATGGTTCGCAGGGGGTTCCACCAATACTGCAACTTGCTATTTCAGCCTCCTGGCTTACTCACTTTCTAGACGGCTGCTTCAGGCATCATGCCCAGGCCTTAGGTCTGCTCCTCAGACAAACAAAAAAATACCCTTCAGTCAAGCTCTCTTGTAGCTTACTTGGGATCAGCTTTGTGCTGCATTGCCGCAGTCTACATATGCCTCCTGCAGACCTGTATGCTCTGGCTGCCACCTGCAGCCTCTGACTCCTAGAGAGGATGGGAGCCCTCCTGACTCCCTTGCACAGACCTCCTGTCTGCTGGGTGGAGCCGTCTCCAACAGGGAGCCCTAAGTGCTAACCCCAGAACTATAATGGGAGGAGTAGGAGGCCCCTGTGATGTCAGATCCGTTATCACCGGTGTCAATGAGCTGGTGAGCTGAAGCCGCTCTTGTCTTTCAAGATATATTTGACTTGATACATGTGATTTACAAGTCTTTTAACCAGTTCTGGACTGGAAGGTTTTCCCCCTTAATGACCAGGCCATTTTTTGGCGGTTCGGTACTGTGTTACTTTAACTGACAATTGCGCAGTCGTGCGATGCTGTACCTACAAATAGAGCTTTCTTTTGATGGTATTTGATAAACTGTGTGATTTTTATTTTTTGCACTATAAACAAAAAAAGAGCTACAATATTGAAAAAGAAACAATATTTTTTTTACTTTCTGCTATATAACATTCCCAATAAAATAAAAAAATTTAAAATCACATTTTTTCATCATTTTAGGCCAATTTGTATTCTGCCACATATTTTTGGTAAAAAAACCCCCATAAATGTATATTGATTAGTTTGTGCAAAAGTTATCGCGTCTACAAATTAGGGGAAAGGTTTATATCATTTTTGACCCCTAGCAACCAGCCGGCACGTTCGCCGATTGGTTGGAGTCCCGAACGAGGCCGGATTCGGCTTTTATTGGGTCTTCGATCATGTAACCCGGAAGCAACATCACAAGGTTTACTCGCCTGCCAAGGTCGCTGATTTAAAAAGAAAGGACAGTATTCAAAAATGCCAATTTCTGCATTTTTAACACTTTGAAGTGCAGTGGAGGGGTCTGGGGTCCCTCCATAAAGAGTACCTGTCACTGCCTATCACTGTCACAAGGGATGTTTACATTCCTTGTGGCAGCAATAAAAGTGATCAGATTTTTTTTTAAATAAAAAATTAAATAAAATAAATAGGAAAAAAAAAAAAACATTTTTAAATCGCCCCTGTCCCTGAGGTATCACCGTGATCGTCCGAGTGAGTGCAATAATTCTAGTAAAAACCTCCTATGTAACTTCAAACTGGTAACCATTAAAAAATTTTAAAGCGTCGCCTATAGAGATTTTTAAGTACTGTAATTTGTTACCATTCCACAAGTGTGGCAATTTTAAACAGTAATCTGGTATCTCTTTACTCGGCGTGACATCATCTTTCTAAATATACAAAACAATTGGGCTAACTTTACTGTTGTGCTTTTTTAAAATTCAGCGTAGTGTATTTTTTCCACAAAAATTGCGTTTGAAAGACCACTGCGCAAATACCAAGTGACAAAAAATATTGCAAAAACTGCCATTTTATTCTATAGAGTCTTTGCTAAAGAAATATATATATATATATATATATATATATATATATATATAATGTTTGGGGGTTCTAAGTAATTTTCTAGCAAAAAATACTGATTTTAACTTGTAATCAACAAATGTCAAAAATAGGCCTGGTCCTTAAGTGTTTAAAATCAAAGGATCTGCATATTCATAAATGCTAAAGGCTGTGCTATGTGACCATTTTGGGCGTGTGACTGCATACTGCAATCTCAAGTATTCCTTTTTATTTGAAATGGTATATTATTATGCAGTTTTGCACTCACAAGATTTGTATTGCCTACTGATGACATCAGCCTACTATAGTCAAACGCTACAAAAATGTACAGCATTTGCACGTTGTAGTCATTCTTCTATGTATTTCCTCCTGCAACATTAATAGATTGTTTCACAACACTGTTGGGTAATATTGAGGCTAAAAATGAATCCTGTGACATACGGTATATCCACCCCTCTCCCTATAGCAACAGATTTACTGAATATTATCCAGAAATTGTATGAGTCATGCAACTCCTTCTATGCCATGGGTGTCCAAACTTTTGGCTTCTCTGTGCCACACTGAGTGTAGAGAAATTTTCTCGGGCCGCATATAAAATATATATTATAGTTAAGGTATATAAGTAATAAAACGCCGCCGTGCCTTTCCCGTGCCGCCACGCCCCCCCCCCCCCTAATTTAACACAACTAGAGGATAATCAAATGAAATGGAATCAGTATACAGAGGTTTACTTCTTCTGAGAGATATTAAAGGAACACTCTAACCACCATCACCACTTCAGTGATTTGAACTGGTGATGGAGGTAGGAGTCAGAAACACTGCACATGCTGGGATATTTACAGTTTTGTGCTGGGGGATAGTTGCACCCCTAGCACATATGACTTAGGCAGCTAGAAAATGTCATGTCCTTATTCATACATGTATGAACAAGGACATTACATATTATGACAAAACACAACTAGTTATTAAAAAACATATTGCAACAAATTACACACGCTAATGCACTACCCTTTTCTACTTATTTTGCAGACTGCTGGCGGTTACTGCTGGTGGGTACTGCTGGTCATGCGGGTACTGCTGGTGGAAGCAGCGGCTGAAGCAGAGACCTGAGCCGCTGCTTCCTTTATGGCTCCTGTCACAGGCGGAGTGCATTTCATATCACTCTGCCAGTGACAGAGCTGGAACTATACAGGAAGCATGGGCTCTGTCACTGACTGCAGACATCCTAAGTCTCCCACAGCAGCCAGGAGATCACACGGCACTTGCAGCCTTATACGTGCCCATCCAATGCAGCCTGATCAGTGCCCATCCAATGCAGCCTCACCAGTGCATGCCCATCCAATGCAGCCTGATCAGTGCGTGCCCATCCAATGCAGTCTGCAATGAAGAAAGAGGAGAGACACCGGATTACACAGAGAGGGGAACTCCTGCTTACCCGGTGACCGCTGTCATACAAAGTCCTGCCTCCTGGACCGGCTCCCATGGTAGACGTCACCAATACGCTGTCTATCATAGGAGCCAGTCCAGGAGGCGTGGTTTCGTATGACAGTGACCCCCGGGTAAGCAGGAGATCCCTGCTCTGTTTGTAATCCGGAGACGCTGGCCCCCCCTCCTCCCCTCCCCTCCAAGGCAGCCTCTGCCTACAGTTAGTTCTAAGCCACTGTGTCTGTGCCCCCCACCTCAAATTTCTTCCTCCCCAGCAAAAAAAAAAATAAAAAATTGTCAGGGGGCAGTGGGCCGCATTGCCTGCAATTCCGGGCCACAGGTTGGACATGCCTGTTATATGCCCTAGACCCAAAGTCTAAAAGTAAACGATCGCACTGCAGTAGGTGGCCCTATAACCTATGCAAAAATGCTGTAGATTGTGACAAATAATTGGACTTCCTCCTTTCAATCTATATAGCCAATCAAAGAACCATACAGATTGGGATAGGAAGCCTAAAGACATATGTGAATCCCCACCCCCTGTGAACCACCCCTGCCAAGCATAACCATTTGTTAGCCACTTAAAATTTTTGTGGAGGTTATGTAGCATTTATGACTTGCTCGCATTGAATAAAATGTACTCCTGGAAGATAACTTCTTTTCCTTTTTTTTCTGTTCTAAAACTATGCACACCAGTATGTTTCATACTGATACGTTCTAAACAAAATGCTTGCCTGTGATTTTATCTTAATTGCCCATAATTAAATTAGGAGACCAAGAATAATTACAATAAAACCTGCTGCTGGGTGGTATTCAAAGCAAAGTTAAAGAAAGATCCTTTGATACATTAAAGCTGAACTGCAGGTAAGCAGATAGATGTATTTATACATACTGTACGTGTGTCTGAAAAGTTATATAAGTATTTGCCAATCTTGAAGAAAAGAAATATCGAATAAATTGTTTATTTATTTTGTTTAGTGTTTCCAGTGGATCTCCATCCATGTTTATCAAGACAATGATACATAAACCCAGAACCCCACCTACCTGACCACAACAACCAATAAATTATGATGTCATACAGTGCAAAAGTAAAAAAAAAACAAAAAAAACAAATTTGCATTTGGTCGAAGAAAACAAAATCCCCCTAACCTAAGTATAAGCAACCACTCTGAGAAAAAAGAAAATCATCCAGGTTTCAGGATTAGATAAATGAATATCTGTTGATATAAATAACCCATAGCGTGGGATGGCCATCAGAACTTGTGTCATTCACAATAAAAAGGAAGATAAGGAGAGAAAAAGGACACACTGTGCCAAGGTAAGAGCCATGAAGCAGAATGGAAGTTAGTATGTAGCTGCTGACCGCTGTAAGAAAAAAACTATGTAGCAGCATTAGGATAGATCAAAGACCTTGAGCAAAGGATGGTCCCAATGTACTTCCTTAATCCCAGTGTGTGTCCCAACAGCAGTATAAGTGAGTGCAAATAAAAATGACCACAATTTCTAGGTACAGTGAAGCACAAGGATCACTACCTCCCCCAGTCATAAACAGCACATAAAAAAAAACATCAGAGTATGTCACTTTGTAGAGAGAGAAAAAGTATGGCAGGTGGAGGGAGAAGTCAAGTCTGTCCAAAAGTGAGCAAAAGAAAGGATGATAGCCATAAAGAATGTGTCAAAGCTATGTTTATGCCAAAAGTAACAATAGCTGTATTAGGCATGATCTGTGCTCTCCCCATCTTTTCACCCTGCACAACAAACATAATGATAGACATTGCATTGAAATTGTAAGTAGTTATATGTAAGTAATTATATATTGAGGTCAGTATCAGAACCATCATGGTAGTGGGTATTCCAGTGGCTGTGTAATTACATGGGCCTACAGGCACCCATACTACTAAATGTTCTCCCCATCATTTTACTCCATATGGGGTCCAAAGAGAAGTCTTTTTAAAGCAGAACATCACTCAAAAGGGCAAGTTCTGCTTGTTTACCTCCCCCCAGTACTATTTTTTTTTGGGACCATTCACTAAGTGCAGCACGACCCGCAGATGCGCAGTGGGAAGCTGGCTGTGAAGGCGCAAGGCTTCACTACCAGTGTCCCTTGGTTAAGATGCAAGTGCCTGGACCTGAAGCCCATTCGGCTTGGGTGAGGAAAGCTCTGGATTCCTGGACAGGTAAGTGTCATTCCCAGATATCAAGGATAACTTGCACAAATTTGTGGCACATTTTCACTGGCAAGTTGTACACTTGCAGAGCACTAAAAGTACAGGTTCTAGTTTGACACTTTTCCAGTTTGTAGCAAATTTGCATTGCAAGTCTCTAGCAAGAGCAAGGTTGTAGTGGTTTGTCTACAGCAAGAGCTCTGCAAGTCTACAGCATGAAAACTAAGCCACAGTGACCCCTGTGGTGGGATGACTATTGCACAACATAACTGAACCAGAACTTGCAGCAGGGTTGCAGAAAGTTGATCTGGAGTCAAGCAATGTGGACTTGCTGCAATTGTGAAACACACTTGTGAAGCCTGGCAAGTCTAGCAATAGCTTAGCAAGTCATTTTCAAACTTGAAGCACAATTGCTTGCTATATGGGTTATATTAAAAGTCAGCAGCTACAGTATTTGTAGCCGTTGACCTTTAATTGTTTTGGGGAAGACAGAAGCTCTTTATTGTATGCACTAGAGCACCAATATCCACAAGTCTGCAGTGTATGATAGAAAGCACTTGAGATGTAGATGCTTATTAAGACCCTTAAAACCAAAAATATATAAATTATAAATCCAACAGCATTCTCATTGTAGCAGCAGACAATGGCAGCTGCCACCTATGGGTAATGGTGATAGATGATCACTTAACATGCATGTTAGAGTTGGTACTGGATGGTGATACACTTAGAAAAGTTGTGGGACTGGTTTATTAGAAGATTAGGAGGCTTTTGCCTGGCAGATTGAAAATTTGTTGTTGTTGAATCTTTCTCTGGATGATGTTATGATGTTGCCAATGTTGTATAGACATAGTAGGCTAGGCTTACAGGAAAGTCTGTGTTTTTTATACAGTATACACATTTGCTTAATTGCAGGTAAAGAAAGAATTGTCCTGTAAGCATATTTCGACATTTCACACAGTCAGGGCAATGGTAACATTCAGGTTTGCCAGGAGTGAGCCAGGTGGAAATCTTGGTGAGGCTAGGTAATTCAGTGCACATGTTTATATGTATCATTGCCGTGATTAACATCAATTGAAACAGATATTTTTTAAATATCTCCCTTTCAAGACCAATAAGCACTTATATAACTTTTCTATACTTCTATAACTACTACCATCTACTTCTATAACTTTTTGGACATGTATGAATGCTTATGCTGGGAAGTGCACCTGGACATTTACTTAATATACACAGGACACTTGGACACATAAATCTTTTTTTTCTTTACCAGCCAAAGGATTTGTGCCTTTCAATCCAGAAAACCTTGCTATGATTTACAGTGGAGCTCTTGTTATCTACTGTGGCAGCATTGGTCTGACATATTAACATACATGTTAGTCTCACTTCACAATCTGCAACACAACCCTAGTCTAATGACTGGGTAATAAGGTGAAGCTAAACACTCAGTAGCCATCACTCTGCTTTCTCCTCCTGTTGGTGTATTCATCGGCAGCACATGCACGCTGCAGCAGTTACACTGTATGATTTTTAATTAAAGCAGAACTCAACTATGTAGTGTTTTTTTTCTCAAATCTACATGGAGTTTTTTTTCTAACCACTTGCCGACCGCCGCACGACTATTTACTGCGGCGGTCAGCCTCTCACAGGCAAAGCGACGTAGGGCTACATCGGTAGCCCGTGAGGCTCTAGGGAGCGAGCGCGCTCCCGCTCCCGCACGGTCACGGACTCTCCCACGCGTGTGCCCAGCGGACATCGGCACTCACAAACGTCCGTTACACCGGGAGAAAGACAGGCGGCTAATGTAAACAAAGCAGCCTGTCATTCTTCCCTGTATAAGAATGGTGATCAAACGGTTCTGCTATGTAGGACCGTTGATCACTGTTCTTACACATCAAGCCACAGCCAATCACAGTTAGAAACACGCCCCTAGGGACACACTTAACCCCTCCCTCTCAAAAAAGTTAACCCCTTCACTGCCAGTGTCAATTTTACAGTAACAGTGCATATGTATAGCACTGATTACTGTAGTAATGTCACTGGTAACCCCAAAAGTGTAAAAAATGTCAGACAAGGGTCCGATCTGTCCGCCCCAATGTCGCAGTCCCACAAAAAAAATCGCAGATCGCCGCCATTAAGCGTTAAAAAAAAAACAACAAAAATTACAAAAATCTTTCCATTTGTTAGTAAACGCAATGACTTTTGCGCAAACCAATCAAAATACGCTTTTTGCAATTTTTTTTACCAAACATATGGTAAAAAAAAAAAATTGGCCTAAAATGTTAAAAAATTTTGATTTTTACATTTTTTCTTTTGGGAATTTCATATAAAAAATGTGAAAAATATTGGTATTTTTGCAAAATTGACGCTCTTTTTTTGTTTACAGCGCATGATAAAAAAATCGCACAGGTGATCAAATACCACCAAAAGAAAGCTCTGTTTGTGGGGAAAAAAAGGATGTCAAATTCGTTTAGGTACAGCGTCGCACGATCGCACAATTGACCGTTAAAGTCACGCAGTGCCGAATCGCAAAATAGGCCCTGGTCAGGAAGGGGGTAAAATCTTCTGGGGCTTAAGTGGTTAAAGCCGGACACAAGTTTTACAATCTGCCCAATCTCCTTTAGTATTAGCAATAACTATGTAAAGCGAGGGCCTGACTGATTGTTTTGTGAGGCCATTACAGCTCAGTGTAGTCATGTTGATAAATCTAAAGGAGATTGTATAGATATTGTACAATAGGCTGGTGTGTGTTACCAGCATAAGAATGGAACATGCTTTGGTTGTTAGACTAAAGAATATTAGAAGCACAGTGACTTACAGTGACCAATCAAGAAAGTAACACTGTTGGCTTCTTTCTTTAGATAAATTGCTGCAATCTGCATCAGTGACCCAAATGCAGAGAGCCATTCAATTGGATTGGACACAGTCTGTACAAATGGGTTATTTTACATGATATGGGAAACGGTATGGGACACATATTCTAATACATTTACTGCTATTGTTTTTTCCCTTATATACCAACTACAGTCATTAGGGTTGTCCAGGAATTACAATAACTTATCAGTCAACTGCATATTTTTAATATAAGATAATGTATTCACTGCTGTAAAATATACATAACATTCTACAGGTCTATGACCTCCTATTCAGCAGTAAGGCAGTATAATGTGACATCAATTGTATAATATACAAGAACTGGCAAATCCAAATAGATAGCAAAGCTCTAGGCCTTTTAAATGTACCGTTATGTCTCTCTTCCATGCCAAATAGAAAATAGTGTGAAACATTTTAATTTGCATGCTGCATATAATCCTGTCCACTTCTGTCTTTGAAAGATGAATTCTGTGTCATGCTAAAGATGTTCGTCTAACAGAAATAAATGACATTTTTAGATGTGGCTGTAATGATAGTGTAGTTGTGTACTGAAATTCTGATTGCTAAAATAGCACCAAGAACAGCCGTAGATATATGCTGTTTAATGCAAAATGTGGCAAAAAATATTGAGAAAGCTTGAGGAATACTATGTTAATCTACAACTATGGATTGGGGACAGATAATGGCACAACAGCAACTCTCAAAAACTAGTTTTGTAAAAACGATATATATTATATTAAACATAAAAAAATTCTCATTTAAAAACTTTTAGTGACAATAAGCTAGAAATATAACAGTTTCCCAACTCCATAATGTGTCATCAACACCAAATGGTTCATGGTACATTCCGTTGTTGGGAAATTGTTATATTTCTATTGTCACTAAAGGTTTTTAAATGAGAAATGTTGTATGTCTAATAAAATATATAGTTTTTACAAAACTAGTTTTTGAGAGTTGCTGTTGTGCCATTAAAGTCCATTTTCTCTGTCCCCCAATCTATACCATGTAATTTAGGAGGAGGCACTGATTTATATTAATATGTCCACAGTGCCACTCTGTGGTGACATAGAACCCCATTTCTTAGTCTATAACTAGATTATATCTACTCACACTAGTTCACTGTCACAATCTGGTGATGTAAACTTGATGCACCTTTCATGCCAAAGCTATTGTACTAAAATGACACAATTTACTACAGTATATATATATATATATATATATATATATATATATATATATATATATATATATATTCCCATTTGTAACAGCAAAGTTTTTCTACAGAGGAAGGCACAACGTAACCAGAGATTACTAGCTACTGAGATAATAGTCCCCTAATTTGGCCATTTGTTCAACATATCATCCGTAGAGCCTTTCTCTAAGGGGAAATTGCATTGATTATTAAAACCACCATGATCACTACTGGTCCTCTGTGTGGTTTGCAGCTCTGCTCTTCGTTCCTCAATATCCCTGACATAAACAAGATTATTTGGCTGCTGAGACAGGTGCTGGAAGGTGGCTGGATCATGCCTGTAAAGCTCTCCTGTTTCTATGGGCGCCAGTAAAGAAAAGGTGAGACTCTACTGCAACTTCTTGACTTTTATTCTGCAGTTGCAGTAATTAGTCTCAGTTGCTTGGATATATAGAGATAAAGGGAGGAATAAAGTAAAATATTAATAGAAATAAAAATACTTGTAAACATTGGTGAGAAATATACTATAAATTGATGGAGCACCATATTTAATCCTAATGTTAAATCTGCAAAGTTGATCATTTTGGCAAGCAGTAATGTTTATTTTATAACCCTAATGCCCCTGTTGTAATTTGTTTTGCATATATTGCATACATATTTTCTGTTCAGTAAATGTTGTCGTTCATCTCTATTGCTTTATACTACTTGCTATATAAAGTAGTGTATCTGACATTCACCAAACAAAAATTACAGGGAGATGTGTGCAATCAATCATGGAGAGTGAAATGGGGGGAGATGTTAAGAAAATGTACTACTTTTATGTGTAGTATCTGTTCCAAGGCACATAGTAATGTGCATTTAATCATGTAAACTAGAACAATCCTATTGTTCTGTATTGCTAGATCTTAGACACATTAACTCAGGATAGGAAACACAAAACACTTAAAGGAGAGAGGGTAGGGTGTCAAATGTACTTTCTCCAAAGGAACGGCTTATACAGTATATTGGTATTCGGCCTGGGGTAGGTATAGCCAACACTGACACAAATATGTGTTTTCATTTCTGAACCACGGCACAAATCTTCATGAATGGGACAGAGTGCTACATGCACTGGGCCCCCTGTGAGAGTAAAAGAAAATGTAAGTCACACTGATAACTCTTCTTTATGATACTGCAATTTTATTGTAAATTATGTGTTAGAGTACACTGGGTACTGTTGGAACCAAGCCATGTTGTTTTCAGCTATGTTAGGGGAAAACAACACAGCTATTTTACGCTAGAATACGACATGGCACACGCTGAACTAATGCATCTTGAAAGCTTTGGCAGTTGCCCATCAAAAGAAATCCACAGCACTAAAGGAAAGGTAAAAAAAAAATATCATAATAGTAATGATAATAAAAAGCACTTTACATCCTTATAAGTTAAATATATGAGACAAAGTACAAGGCCACAAACGTTTATAATCAATAGAACAGTGCCTGTATTCCTAAAAGATGCAAAGAATTGAGGGGACAGCGATGTTTGTAGCTATCTAATATGTATAACAGGGCAAAAAAAAGGTTGTTGCATTGCAGTGATCTGCATTTCCTCCTTCAGTGCCAATTAACAAACATAAATAACTGTACACATTAGACAGTTAGAAAGTAAACTCATAAATATTCTGAAATAATTTACCTATTATTTATGGCCATCATATGTGTATTTAATTTATTAATTATTTTTGGATACAATACTTAAAGTTCACCTTTGGAACATGTTACATGTTTAACATGTTCCAGCATCTGCAGCCTCTCCTCCTCGGTCCCCCCCTCTCTTTGACAGTGTGGGGGAACTGCCCCTCCCCCAGCAAAAAATTGCTATAAATATGTGACATGAAACATCAAAGCTATCTGAGAGCTATATTTTGCCTTTTAGCATATTGTTTTCTATATATGATGAGGCTAAGGGGCAGGGGGCATAAAGATGTGACTTGCAGGCAAGTAAAATAAATCTGTTCTTTTTTTTCACTAGAGAATAATTAGAACGTAATAAAATGTCACATGACCGGCTTAGAGGAGGAACAGCTGACAATGGATGCCACATAGTAAGCCTATGGGTGAAGTCATCGCCCAGGCTCTGCAGCCTCTCCTCTTCACTGAAGCCGGTCATGTGACCGAACCAGAGCGACTTCAGAATAGGTAAGTATAAACATCTTTTCTTTTACAGTGTATATAGAATAATCTTAGAATGGGGATGAGAGTAGATTTAGGCTTAGTCAAGGTTTGACTTGAATGCCACTTTCAGGCAAACTGCTTAATAGTCACATGGAATGCCTTTTTATCGTCAGAAAGATATATATTTCTAGTCCTAAACATAGCCCTATCACACAGCACAACCAGTTTGTCAACCTGACTTTTTTCCACCAGGGTTAAGCAATACAGGTGTGCCACGTGTCTATGCCAGACTGTGATTGGACAGAAACAGGGGGTTGATAAGGTCATCCTTTTGCTCAGCATATTTATATGCAGCACACCTTATAAGGTCCTAAAGCGCAACTAGTCACTGCCATTTTGTTTTAAAGCACACTTTTTAATAGTAGTAGTACTGCCCATAATCCTGCTGTTTTAGAGCAAGTACATGTATAGAAAAAAAATGTCAGAAAGACGCTAGAAGAAATTAAAGAAAATCAATGCCAATGAGATTCAAAGATAAAAAAAAAAAAAAAACATATGGGAAAACTAGCAATTATTTGATGCACAATACTAGCAAACAGAGTAGTTAATCCGCAAAAAAAATATACATGCTCCCCTCATCATATAATAAAAGAGAGGTGATTTTCCCTTTTGCACATAACTATCTGAGAGATGATGGAGGTAAACAGAGCTTATGCTACTCTTCAGAGCATTTATCTGTTTCTACGGTTTCAGCATCCAACTGCAGCTGGAGATCTTGAACTGACAGGATTTGTTTCTGCTCTGAAATATCTATGCTGATATACAGGATTTGTTTTTGCTCTAAAAGATTTATGCTGATATACATTGCACTTCTTGTAAGAAGCTGACCCATCAGTACAGAATCAGTACTAGAACCTTTAGGACCTTGATGCAAGAACCCGTGAAGGGCCACCCCAACTTCTGGCCGGGGCCCTTCCCTCCGAGCACGATGGCGAGACACCAGGGTCCTGTTTCAAGTATGTCCTTTGCAACCCTAATAGTTCTGCTACTGGTGTCAGTAGTTTTTTTTTTGTTATTTTATTTTTTTATTATTTTTTACCATTTTGTTTTAAATTTAAAGCCCAGTTGGGGAGCTTTGATGAAATGTCTGGTACCAAACAAGCTCAACCTAAAACCTAAAGCTCTGATGTTCTTCTTTTGAGACAAAAAAAGGAGATTGAGGACACAGCCCTCAATCTCCATATCTGCCGCTTCAGCAGCACAGAATGAATGGACAGGAATAGCTCTGTACAGAGCTTCCCATTCATTCACAAACTGAAACATAGTAAACACAATTTACTATATTTTAGTTATGAATGGTACCAATCACTAACTCTATTCATCCTGACAAGGATGTGTCATTTACAGGTCCCTTACACACTCACCATCCTCACACATCCCCCACAACAGCCGATAGGAGAGGGGAAGGGCAAACTTGGCAGAGCTAGGGGATGATGGAGGACCTGGAGAGAGCAGAGGGGGACTGGGAGAGAGCACTGGGGTCTGGGGGCAGCAGAAAAAAGCTGGATAGGGGGTAGCGGCACATGGAGGAACCGATCCCCTCCATTCTCCTCCTGCAGCTGTTGAATGCTTGTGGGAGAGAGAGGAGGAGAAGCAAGCATTCAGCAGCTGCAGGAGGAAAATGGAGGGGATTAGTTCCTATATGTGCCACCGCCCCTCCTATCCAGGTGTACCACGGGGGAAATTGCGACCCCTGCTACCCCTGTAATTACACCCCTGCATCAGTAGATTATATAGTCAACATGCAAGACGAAGCTAACATCTGAGTGTGTGACTTTTTGCTGAGTGAGCTTGTCTTTACATGTAAATTACATTAACTACAGTGCCATTATTTGCTCCCGTAATAACTCCTTATCTTCATCATGTGTATTCCACTGTTTGGACATTGCAGTGATTAAAGTATTGTTGTAACGTATTATCTGGGGTTTCCTTTGTCACCTCATTCATGACTTTGTCACTACCATAGCTATCAGTCTTTAAAAAATATGTAGCCTTTCTTCAGTAAACCTAAATCTAGTTCATGTGCATAATGCTTCATCTTTGCTCTTTGTATTAAGGAAAGATGTCCTTGCAATGTCTAGGAGGTTGAAACAGGTTGAGAGCCACCAGTTCTCCCTTTGGTTTAGATCAATGATTACTGCTGTCTAACGTAAACTTTGACTTTCAGGTTCAATGTAATGATTTCACTTGAGAAGGAATAAATAGTAATAGAAAAACTTTTGTTGAGATGTCTTCCACAATAATGTCAAAAATGACTAGTTTCATTCAATAATGTCAATTAAAGGTCCTTTTTTTTTTTTTTCTTGTATGCTGTGTGACTAACAATGTATTATCTGTCTTAAGCCATCTTTAGCCTTAGAATGCAAAGCAACCAACAAATCCAAATCAATATCTGTATCGTTCTTGCCTAATTTCCATGACTGCGATTTGTTTGCCTTCATATGGAGTTCTGAGCAAATGCAAGAAATAGGAAATGTAATTGTTCCACAGATAAAGGAAGGGAAATTTTGTTTGATCTGGCAATAACACACATTTTACTGTTGCAAATGTATTACAAACCTCATCTGCTGTTTTTTTCTTTCTTTTCAAATACTTATTAGGACTCTTCTTAAGACATTTTACTGCTCATAAGCAAAGCCTGCATGAGTCTTTAAATACAATCCACCAAGAAAACCTCCCTACTCCCTAGTTTTGTTAAAGGAAACACTACTGGGAAATATGAAAACTGCTATTGCTGAACTCTTTTCTAATGCCTGTCTATCATCAAGATCTGTGGGAAAAGGGAAAGAGGAGGATGATGTTGTCCTGGACTAGACTCAATATTCCAAAAGAAAATTTAGAGCTGTGAAAAATTGGGTAGAATTACTAAATGGCAATGGAACTACAGATGGGATATGTAATGATATCACGTACTGGGCACACAAATAGTCGCGTCGGACGGCCATGTTGTTCAAGAATCATAGGTCAGCCATGCCAATATTGTAGAACAGTTACACATAGCAGCAGCAGCAAATACTTGCAAATGCACCTCCATAGCCTTTTAATTTAGGTCAAATTTCAGAGGACCTGTTACTCATTTCAAACAAATTGAGGTTATGTATGACTAAACTAGATCATACAGAAGAGGAGATAGCAGTCTCCTACCTCCTGGGTGACAGGCCTATCTAATATACTTTTTTGATGTGTTTACTATCACCGGATATACAATTGAATGCTGAACAATAATCTACCAGTTTCTAGGATGCAACTGGCACATATTGGAAGATATTAATATTAGTATAAAATTGTGTGTAAGGAAGGGCCATGACTGAATGGGCGCTTCTCAGGCGCTTAATTGGTCAGATGGCCTCAGTCAACACCCCTTTGATCCCAGAGAAAAGGGGAATGCCAGGACAGTTTGATAGCTCTCATGTACCATCAATGAAGAAACGTCTGTCAAGTTATGAGAGCCAATAGCACCTTGCTCATTGACTAAATGCTGCTAAAACCAAGGACATTGCAAGTAGTTACCTTTTTTCACCTCTTGTCTTGCTGTTGCTTGTTCTATTTGTTACTTTGTGATATCTTTGTTTTTGTAAATATTTTATTTGCACCATTTTGACCTTTTTCTTTATTAAACCCTATTTTGAAAAGTGTTGAAATTGTTACTAAATGCACTAATGCAAACTAAAAGAAACCCTATCTCATGAGGAGTGCTACTGATAGTATAATCCTCTAAACATAACTGTCTGTGATGACAGTGTGTGTTACACACGATTATTCTAAAAACATAGTTGGTATTGATAAGATTGTCTCCTCCATCACCCCTGTACCGTTGTTTAGAGCCAGCGATCGCCTTTCTTGTAATAACAACCGATGCAGCTTAGCAGCTTCTTGGTTGTCATTATAAGGAGCGGGAGGGGACATCTTCCACCCTTCTGCGGCTCGCCCCGGGTCTCCCATCCCACCGGGAGGCCAGCTGGCCGAAGACCCGTACAAAGCCGGATTCGTCTTTGATCGAGTCTTTGAAGTAAAAACCAGAAGCAATGTCATGACATCACTTCTGGGTACTGGAGCCTTAATCACTTGCCGACCGCCCGCCGCAGTTGTATGGCGGCAGTCTGGCGCTCCCAGGCAAAGTGCCGTACATGTACAGCGCTAGACTAGGAGGAGCTAGAGGGCTATCACGCGCCGCCGGAGGCGTGCTCCCACCCTCGCTCGTTGGCTCGGGAGTCAGTTTGTGTGCCCAGCGGCTCCGATGGCCGCTGGCCACTTGCGATCTCCCTCTGCAGTGAGAGAAGGACAGACGGCTGATGTAAAAACAGCAGTCTGTCATTCTCACTAAAGTAATCACAGAGACTATGCGATCCTGCTATGTAAGATCACATGTCTCTGTGATTACATCACAAGTCACGCCCCTCCACAGTTAGAATCATGCCCCTAGAGACACACTTAACCCCTTGATAACCAGTAAAGTTAACCCCTTCCCTGCCAGTGTAATTTTTACAGTAACAGTGCATATTTATAGCACTGATTACTGTAGTAATGTCACTGGTACTTCCAAAAGTGTCAAAAATGTCAGTCAGGGGTCCGATCTGTCCGCCACAATGTCGCAATCCCGCAAAAAAAATCGCAGATCGTCGCCATTACTAGTTAAAAAAAACAATAAAAATGACATAAATCTTTCCCGTAGTTAGTAAACGCAATAACTTTTGCGCAAACCAATCAAAATACACTTATTGCAATTTTTTTTTTACCAAAAATATTAAGCAGAAAACAAATTGGCCTAAAATGTTAAAAAAAAATATTTTTACATTTTTTTTGAGAATTTCATATAAAAAATGTGAAAAATATTGTTATTTTTTCAAAATTGTCGCTCTTTTTTTTGTATAGAGCTCGAAAAATAAAAATTGCACAGGTGATCAAATACCACCAAAAGAAAGCTCTGTTTGTGGGAAAAAAAGGATGTCAATTTAGTTTGGGTACAGTGTCGCATGACCACGCAATTGTCCGTTAAAGTCACGCAGTGCTAAATCGCAAAATAGGGCCTGGTCTTTGAGCAGCCAAATCTTCCGGGGCTAAAGTGGTTAAAGGCACCAGATTTAAAAAAAAAAAAATACAGCATTTAAAACAGCCAAACTTTCGTTTTGAATGCTTTTAGGTGCAGAGGAGGGATTTGGGGTGTTATAGACCCCAGATCCCTCCATAAAGAGTACCGGTCATTGCCTATTACTGTCACAAGGGATGTTTACATTCCTTGTGACAGCAATAAAAGTGATCAAATTTTTTTTTTTAAAGGGACAGTGTAAAAATAATAAAAATAAAATAATTATGAGAAAAAAAATGTAAAGCGCCCCATGTCTCCGTGCTCATGTGCAGATGCGAACGCATACGCAAGTCGCACCTGCATATGTAAACGGTTTTCAAACCACACATGTGAGGTATCATTGTGGTTGTTAGAGTGAGAGCAATAATTCTAGCACAAGATCTCCTCTGTAACGCTAAACCGTTAAGATTTTTTAAATTGTAAGGTAACCGTTAAGTTTTTTTTAATTGTGGCCTATGGACATTTTGAAGTCGCCATTCCACGAGTGTGCACAATTTTAAAGCATGACATGTTGGGTATCTGTTTACTCAGTGTAACATCGTTTCACATTATACAACAAAATTGGGCTAACTTTACTGTTTTTTTGTTTTTATTACTTATTACAGTGTATTTCTTCCCAAAAAAATTGCATTTGAAAGACCGCTGCGCAAATATAGTATGACATAAAATATTGCAACAATCGCCATTTTATTCTTTAGGGTCTCTGCTAAAAAAAATGTATACTTTTTGGGGGTTCTAAGTACATTTCTAGCATAAAGTACTGATTTTACCTTGTAAGCAACTTATGTCAAGTTAAAGAGGTAATTGCTTAGTTACCTTAACCCAGTGACAATCACTCTCAGGCACCAAGATTGTGGTCCCGGGAGCTGAAAAATCTTTGTGCAGGGTGCAGCTGAGAGGGACATTGACACATAAGTGACAGTGTGGTGTGAGATTGGCTAGCCCTTTGTCACGAGTTGGTGAAAAGGACACTAGTCTGACATCTGCGTTCGTCACAGGATAGACTTAGACAAACTTCTGTATGAAATGATGGAAAAGACAGACATAATCAGGAAATTCAGAAACTGAAAAACTGACAGGTGGACCTGATTGGATCACGCATGTGAAAGGGGCCTAAGGAATAGAGGAGCTTCTTTTAGCCACCAGTAAGGAATTCAGCTTAACAAAAAGGTATTGCTCTTCAAAGGCAAAAAAAAAAAAATGCATTAATTACGATCAAACACTCAGACAAAGGAGGAAACATTGTCATTTTGGACAAAGAGTTATGTTAATATGTGTCTAAAAATTCTCGTAATGAGGAATGGTATACTGTAAAGTACAACAGTTCAACAAAAGATATGATGATTTGATAGAGTGCATTATTGCAATATTAATATAATAAAAAAGGGGGACTACATCCGAGTACCATTACTGTGAACTCCAACCTTTTATGCTTTCCCTAAATTAAGAGTGAATGATTTGCACTCAGACCGCATGTGATAACGCTACAGTCTGATGTAAAGGATACCATCTATTTTCTGAAAATAAGAGATTTCCCTAAAAATGCATGGTTGGTAGCTGAAGATGTCAAAACATTTTACAGCAGCATACTACATGCAAAAAGAGCAGAGAGGAATAGGAGTACAATGAATTTATATTGGAGGCATTAGAGAATATTCTCCAATATATTGTATTTGGGTTTGATGGTTGCACATGCTGCTTCGCATTTCTACACCAACTTCAATCAGGCGGGTGGGAACAAAGTTTTTATGCCGGTCTGATTTTGATGTTCTGCTTGTGCCATTTATTATTAATGCACAGGTATGTTGACAATATCTTTGTGGTTTGTAATGGCAGCAAAGTCCTTCTAAAAGAATTTATGAACAGATTGAATAACAAACTGATAGAATTTATTTTTCATAAAGTTATCAGAACCAAATTGAATTTCTGAAAGTAATGGTGAAGGAGGATGGTACTCTGCCCAGAAGCTTATGTAGAAAAACAGTAGCAGAAAAAGCTTTCTTACATTCTTCAAGCTCTCACACAACTTATTTATTTCAAGCCCTACAACCAGTATCTAAGTATCTAGCACAATTACTTAACAAAGTTAGTTTTCATTGAGAGGCAGAGGCTATACAATTTTGGCTACTGGGAAGTGGGTATAGCAAACTCTTCCTTAGGCCTAAAAGAAAGCTGATGGGAGATCTAATGGAAGCCTGCTATAAGCTAAACCGAATAGGACATAATTGGAAATGGTAAAAGTCACTATCAGATACATTAGCAAACACAAAGCAATCATGACATTTATGGACAAACGCTGGCACTTGCTGCTGGCAGATCATAGGGTCAGCAGTTTTATTAAAGAAGCCCCAGAATTTGTATACAGAATAGCAACTTCTATTAGCGTTAAAATAGTGCAGAGCTGCTACAAAGGTTCAGATAGAATTGGTCATTAAAGTATTTGGTACCCACATATTACCTCCAATGGTAATGCAAATGCCAATACCAAAGCACTTTGTTAATTGAAAGACAGCAGGGGTGATATATTTATACAGCTGTCACTGTGGAGCATATTACTTTGGAAAGTGTTACTACAAAGAGGATGGATCCATTTATTCCAGGCAAATTGTTCTCCGTGGTTTACATGAATTAATCAGCTTCAAACCTTTTTTTTTGTACAGAACATGTTATTGTTTCTCTTACTGACTCCGATTTAAATAAAGTTTCAAAATGTATTAGATTTCTATCAGTTTTTATAATTGTAATATGATTTTCTAAATACAACCATAGATGCTTATATAAATAGCTTATTAAATCTATATTCATATAGGAACATATTATATAATAATCACAATATAAATTGTAATAACTGTGTCATATGCTACTTTTGATTCTGAGAATTGTCTGCAGAAGGAACCACTTAGAAACCCCAAGCAACTGAAGAGACATTACATCTCATTCTGGGGTGAATCTGCTGGCATGTACTGTAGTTCCATGCATATATGGCAAGGACCCCACCTTCCTCCCTCTGTCCAAGGGAAGTGGAGCTGAGTTGCTTGGCCCAGATTGGGAAGTTGGATGACAGGACAGTGCTTGCCCACCATGAGCCATTACCTGACTTGACTGCCAAGGACACCTTAAGGCCAGGAGTTGTGCCTACGTCAAATGTGTGACATCATAGTGTTCCTGAATTGGCCAAGAGTTTGGCAGGGAGTTGACTGGGCATTCCTCTTGACACCGCAATGAATTGTGGTAGGTGCAGCCTACAGCATAACTTCCATGACAGGTGGGTGATGTCAGCGTACCAGTACATAAGAGGAGGGATGCCTTCTCTTAAACGCTATTCAATTCCACCCTGGGTGAGGTGAAGGCATCACATACTTTGTAAGGCCATTATAGAGGTGAGAGCTATTAAATAATAAGCACTAATGCTTAGGAGAAAGATTAATATGCAGGGGGATCAAAGGACACCTAATGATGGACAGTGAGCAACACAGACCTGATATTTTGAACAGAATGGGCTAAATTCAAGAACAATAAATACTGGATTGGCCTGAGCTTAAATGGTAACTCCATTTTCATAGAAAAAAGGCAAATAAAAAAACATTTAACATATGCAGTTGTTACACCAGCCACATTGTAATTGAATATTATAAAATGCTACCTTTCTATTTCAATCTGATGCTCTGTAATTTTCTGTAAAATTCAACGCAATATGACCAACTGGAGGCATTCCATACAACCATTTATGTAGGGACAGTGCTAGAAATGTCATGCTTGTTTGATTAGCTTGCTGATTTTTCCAGAACTATAATTCCAGAAGTCAGATTTTAGGCATCCTCTGCCACAAAAATGCAATTTATGTCAAGATGTTTTCAAAGGATTAATAACTTCTAAGGCTTCGCAGACCCTGCATGTTCTACATTAGAACACTGCAAGTGCATCAGCTGATTAATAATGAAGAAAAATCACATCTGTTCAGATTCACTCTGCAGACAACAATTACTTTAGCTTTTTCTTCACAGCAGAAACAGGTTTGTTAAAATCTTTACAATGTGCATAGATCACCAAGAGGGGATTTTTTCTTTTCCCAGCAAAAGTGGAGTTATAACAATGAATCTAAGAATAACAATGAGAGATTGATTTAGAAATGGGGAGGTAGAGGATGTTGTCCAGTGGAATTGGATTAATGCTGTATGCATTGGATTAGAGGATTGTGGTTTTTTTTTTTAAACAAAATGGAATTAAACTCAGAGCCTGATGTGACCTGAGGAGGAGGAGACATTATTAAATGAAACACATATATAACAGAAGGATTCATGAATAATAGGTTATTTCAAATATCTTGTCTTAGGTCACAGAGGATTAACAGATTTTACTTTTGGAATCCCTCCTTCCCAGTTCTCAGGTTAACAACTTTGGAAGTAAACACTTTGGTACAAATGCACACTGAATGTAGCCTATATAGGTAGAAGTCATTAAAAAAAAATTAGATGTACGACATGGAATTAATATAATGGTACCCATACAAGAGTAGTATACACAATAAGCTCTTCCTTTTAGGGGCAGGTCCACACAGATGTTGATCCACTTATATTTTTAGTACACTTGAAACACTAAAAGAATGCAAAGAGGAATGTATAAACACTAAATTCCCGGTAATATATGCTTAGGGTAAAGAGTATGTAATCTCTGCATAGTCCAAAACAAAGGCCAAGGGGAATGTATTAAAACTACACTCCTTTATTTATAGACTTACTATAGGAGAGGTTGCTTGATGACATTAGTCGGTGGCATAAACACATGCAGCGGCCAGTAGCTCCCAGCTTTGATAGTGGGTGGCTGTGGTATTATGTGTGTGTGTGTGTAGGGTGAGTAATGCCCGGACTGTGTATGACAAGCGGACTTTGCTCAGTTTATGCGGCTGTGCGGGACTGCAGGGGTGGATGTTCTTGGGACATCAGCAGCTCTGGGTGTTTTTTGCCTGGGGATGTTGCCATGGCCCCTGGATTACCTGGAGACTAAGGGGCACAGAGATCGGCTTGGACAGAAGCCAAGGAAGTAGTGGTTATACCGGAGAATTTGTTTCTGTTATTATTTTGCAGTATATATTCCACCTTATTCAAATCAAGGCAGATTTGAGACCAGTACTGTCTACATTTCAGCAGCCTGTGGATGACCCCATGCGGGGGGGGGGGGAGTACCCTGGACCAGATTTACACTAATGTGCGTGGTGGGTACAAGACTATCTCCTACCCTCACTTGGTAATCTGACCATATATCATTTTTTATGGTACCAGTTTATTCACAAGTATTCAAAAAAGAAAAAAACAGTATTAAGGACAGTCACGGTGGAAGAAGCAATTGCTTTGCAAGACTGCTTTGAGCAGACTGAGTGACAGGTGTTTAGGGATGCAGCGACCACGGGCAATAAGCTCATTGTAGAGGAGTATTGCTCTGTGGTAATGGCATATATGAGTAAGTGTACAGAAGACGTAGCAACTGTAAAGAGAATTAAGCACAGAAACCCTGTATGGATAGGGAGGTGAGGACACAGGATAAAAAGACTGCCTTTAGATCAGGTGATAGGAAGGCTAATAGAGCAGCAAGGGGAAGGTAAGTGTAGGGATTAGGGAGGCTAAGCACACGTGTAAATTAAGATTGGAGATAGATCTGGGATGCACTAATGCTAGGACCATGTGGAAGACTTTTCAGTCAGCTACAGGTTATAAAAAAAAGATATTCTGACATGGGGGACATGAGGCCTCTTTACCAGAGGAATTTAATCAGTTTTATGCCTTTTTAATCATTAAAATAAGGATATTATTTTTAGTTCCCAATACTATCTGGGGATATGCCTTTGAAAAGTTTCTGCTGAAGATGACCATTTGGGGTTGTTGAGGGTTAATAAGCAGAAGTCTGCCGGGCCTGATAGCATCCCAGGAATTGTTGTAAAGAAATGTGTCTTTCAATTGGCAGATGTCTTTGCAGACATCCTTAATGTTTCTTTAGAGCAAGGGGTGGTGCTCTCTTGCTTAAAATCAACAATAATTGTTCCAATCCCAAAGAAATCAAATATTACCTGCCTGATTATCACTCGTTGGCCCTGACTCCCAAAGTGCTTTGAGAATTTAATCTTACATCATATTAAACAGCATATTCCCCCAGGGTTAAATAACTACCAGTTTTCTTTTAGGGAAAATAGATCTACAGGGGATGCCATTGCATTGGCCTTGCATTCTGTTCTTCTCATTTGGAAAATAACATTTAATAAAATTTTGCCAATGAAACTTGTTGCTAAACTGAACTTTTTGTAATTGAGCCCAATGCTTTGTAACTAGATTTTGGATTTCCTGGCTGTTAGACAGCAGAGGGTAAAATTTGTTAATTGTTACTCGTCAATGCTGTCCCTTAGTACAAGGGGGCCACAGAGATGTGTTCTTAGCCCATTTCTGTTTACTTTATACACTTATGATTGTGTTTTTCACTCCGAGGTAGACTCTGTATTAAAATTCACAGACGACATCACTTTAGTGGGGAAAATAGGGGGCGGTGATAAGTCTGCATAACGCCAGGAAATTTTAAATCTCGTAGGATGGTGCAAAGAGAACATACAATTGAATGTAGCAAAGACAAAGGAGATTATTATTGATTTTAGGAAAGTACGGGAGGTTAGCTATGAGCCAGTGGTGATTAATGGGATGAAGGTTGAGATGGTAGAGGAGTTCCGCTTCCTGGGAACAATAATTAGGGTGGACCTGTCATGGACAGGGCATATAACCTGTCTGGTGGGCAAGGCTCATCAGAGACTGTACTTTCTCGGAAAGCTATGGAGGGCAGTCTTTTCAGAGCGGGTCCTTTTTAGCTTCTATAAAGCTGCCATTAAAGATGTGCTAATGTATCACATTTATTTGTGGCAAGGACCATGCACAATCCATGACAGAAATGCCCTGCAGAGGGTAATAAAAACTACTACAAGGATTATTGCTGGAATTTGTCTACTGTGTATAGATGCATTGGGGGAGGGGAGGTGTCTTTGGAGAGTGATTAATATATTGGAAGACACTTCACATCCTGGTAATGCTCTGTATACATTACCATCTGGTGGGCGGTATAGAAGTATTAGCTGTCGTACTACCAGGTTGCGGAATAGCTTCTTTCCTCGCTCTGTGCGGCTCTTGACTGCTAGAGGTCTTGTGAAATAAATGGATTCGGAGTTACAGTATGTCTTTATTACCGTATGTATGCTGTTTTTGGTTCAAGTGTTACTAAACCCAGGAGGACCCTGCATTCACTATATCTGGTCTCCCACAGTGCACAGAACAGGGAATGCAATTAATTTAGTAAATATAAACTGTTAAATACCTTTTCTCATCAGCAGTTAGAGCAATCTTGTAACTTCTAACAGTGTCTAGCCAAGCACTGGTTAAAGCTTGTAGGAGAAGTTTTCTGACTGTTCTATGAGACTGCAGGACCCCTGACCCTCTGCCTGGACAGCGCTGATTGGCCCTGTGCTGATCACATGCACTTGCCCAAGAAAACAAAACCTCTCCAGCAATACACACCAAACTGAGCATGTGCAGCCTGACTCTATAGACTCTATGTTATTGGGAAATTATCAGGAGTCAGTGGAGGAAGGAGAGGATCAGAGAAGATAGGATCAAACAGCCTTTTTACACAATGCAGAGGATTATCCCTTAGGTTCCACAGTGAGTATGACAAGCATGCTCTACTGCATATACAGACTGATTTTACTGTTGTAGATTTAGTAACAGTTTAAGTGTTTTTATGCCTGGGTATGGAATTCCTAATGTGAGGGAGCTACAATACATAATGACAATACATTTTCTGATTCTGATTTCTGATGTGATAATTTTTATAATAATACATTATGTCAATATACTGTAACTACATAATATAGTGTTGTTCTGGGTTTCCATCTGAATATAATTGAGCTTCGGGGACTGATATTGGCACCTTGAAAGGGGAAATAGTCTGATCCCACCATTCATCTGGGATTTGTGCTAAAATGTTGTATGACCTCTGTGAATATGGGATGTATTGCTCTGGTAAGTAGTTCTGGGTGCAGGTGGAGGAGCACTGGATCGATTGTTTTGCAATGAGATCTCACACACCTGAAGCATGTATTTTTACATGTGGATGGACTTTGTTTTTATCATTGATGAATATTGAGCACCGTGATTTTTATAGATTGGCTATTACTATGTGTTTGATAAAGTTGAGTGTTACACAATATCTGGGATTTTATGTATATCTGTTGAATTTATAATTATAATTTATTATAAGAGACAGTGCAATATGTTTCTTTTTCTGATATATTGACGTCATTGCAGGTATCTGTAAGTAGAAATACTCTGGGGGTGTACCTTGTGGGTTTTTTTTTTTATGTTTTCCTGGGGTCCGAGTTTGTGGAGCATAGCATATGCATTCTTAATATTTGGGCTGTCACCTCAACCTTAAGTGTCTGATATACTATATATGTAAACCTAATTAAAATATATGTAATGTTATATGTAATAAACCAAAGATATACTTTAATATAATGTATTGAATTAGAGGCATGTTACAATAACGCTATTTATGTATTCTGGCTACCTACCTCTGCTCTTGAAGAAGTGGATGTTGTTCATGAAGCGCTTAGAGAGTTGCTCTACATCTACTAAAGAGATTTGATATATATGCGGATCTAGGTTATATGAGCATGAGGATTAATGTTTGTAGAGTGCAACCCACTTAGGTTGAAATTACAATGCATTTTGCAATAAAAAGTTAATTTTGATCTCATCAGACCAGAGGACCCTTTCCACCCTTAAAAAGAGTCTGTCATGACTTGGAAGGGGACCACAGACAAATAAATAAACAAAATCTAACATGGGGGATTTGATCAGGGACCCCTGGCAAAACAACAAAAAAAGGACAATACAGGGCCCCCACCTAAAAATCCAGACATGAGGCCTGGCTCTCGAGGAAAGGAAGCTGCAGCGAGTGTGTGCTCTCCTCATTACCATACTAAACCATATGTCTTTAACATTTGGAGCGTACCTTGCTAGGGAGAGGGGGAGAAAAGGGATCACCCCCAAATTCCTGGCCTAGTAGATATAGGGGCCTGCAGTGGTGTACTTATTGGGATTTGGGGGGCCTCATTTATACTTTGTAATAAGGGGCTCCAGATATCTGGCTTCCCCCACATGAATGATTAAGGAATGCTTAGTACTCCTTATTATGCATTCACAAAAAATGTACAATGTAGATAAACATGCAGACACTGCTGACAATGTATTAATTAAAACAAAAAAATATATATATATATATATCTACGCACATATATATATATATACATATATATATGTATATATATATATATATATATATATATATATATATATATATATATATATATATACATATATCCGTTGTCAATCATTATGAATGATGAAAAGCAGTGAGAAATTTTCAGGCTGGGTCCCTTGCAACAAACTCAGGCGGTTTCCTCATCACTGCATGGCATGCATACACTTAATTTGGAAAACTAACATAGGGTCTGATTGTAGGCTCCCATACTTCATTCTCTTGTACCATGCATAACGGTCATTCTACGCCTCCATATTATCTTTATCTTATTTATACTCCTAAAATGCTTTACTGAAACCTGTTGCATACTTACTAATCACCCAACAGGATGCTTCCTAACAAAAGCAAGCAAATGGAGACATGCTTAGGTTTACTCCTGCAGTGCAATTCCTAATGAAATCTTTCAGTTCTGGTCACTGTGGGATATCAGCATCCTAGCTGTCTGTACCAGCATGGGTCATTAATTACCACTGCGTGTATGGTGACAGCTAATCTTGTGTAAGCTTACAAATGTTTCTGTAGATGGCTGCATAGCTTCTATCAATCTGGATTAAGAAGATTTTTAAGCTTTGATCATGTATACCTCTGTGTGGATTCTCCCTGTGCAATGCGCTGCAGCCCTGATCTGAAACAGCTAAGATAACACTATTCTTCCTCATTTACTAAGAGGAATATTCTAATTCTAATGATTTTGCATGCAAGTTTTAATCTACTTTTGAATAAAACATATTTCATCATAGAGCTGTTGCAGAAATGTTTGCATATAAAAGAATGGAAATGCTTTGACTTTTTTAGCCATTTGTTCTCTTATTTTAACACTCTAAGGATATTAGCATTGTTAATGTGACAGGGGTTAATAAGTGTAACTACTCATTTAATGGACCTTATGAAGTGGCATGATATTTAAATCACAATTTTCATAAACACTGCTATGTGGTAACTCATGCAAGATAAGTTTAAAAAAGTCACATATTTGGTATTCATTTAGAGCTAGCCATCTGTAAAATGAACTGTGAATAATACTTGCCTGCTTACAAAATTAACCTGTACCATCTGTGTCTAGATCTGTTTTCCCCTTTCTAGCACTGAACTGCCGCCTCCCATCATTGTGTCTACAGATTCATATAGTTTTTCTTTTAATGAATAATTTATGAACATAAATCTCTTCCACCTACCCTTAATGGCTTTTTATAACATTCAAACTCAGCCTACAGGTAGAACAGAAGCTTTCATAATCGCATAAGTTTATAACTCTCAAAACTTTGATAAAGAGGAGAGATAAAGTCTTCTGGGCTGAGGCTATCTTCTTTAGTCCTGAGACCCTTAAAGGTACTTCAGAAAGATATGCATTTAATTTAACAGAATACCCACTCACTGCTGAAATATCTTTGTGTCATTTTTTTCTGCTAGTTAAATCTTTACACGTTAGCTGGTCGTACATGGCCCAAATGGGCACAGATTTGAGCTGTAGGTGGCCTAGTCTGTACCACCTGGCTTAAAAAGCTTCCATTTAAAAATAAAAGGAGCTGGGTGGAAATTTGTCAGTGGAACAGTGGCTACATTCAATCAGGTGCAGTCACTGTTTGGATATTCAAGCAACCATGGAAGCTGCAGCTGCTTGCATACAATAGCTGGCAGTGGTGATTCATCTATCCAAGCTGTTAAATGTGGATAGAGAAATATATGCATGGCTGGCCTTACTGGAATTCTTATATTTTGAGTAGCCTTAAAATCCAGCAACCACAATGGTTCACATTTAAACTTAAGTAGTAGATATTACAAGAAAATAATGTGACATAATGCTGCATTTTCCCCAGAAACCCTGAAGCTTACTATATCTGGCTACACTGAATTTTTATATCCCAGGTTAAGGTAAACAAAGTGAGTATTCTATTTGTAACACTTTTGGCATGTTTCTTGAGGGGCAATATTATTTGCTGATTGTCTATCCTTGATTTCTGAGGTTGCTACTACATTTCTTAAAATTCATGAATCCTAGAGGAATTTTAAGATACTGTTTATACATTTTGCGAAATATGCATGGACAATGTCTGCTTGCTATGTACTGGTAAGGGTGTAGAAACAAGCAGATGCCTAAGAGAATTCTACATATTCACCAAAGAAGTCACCTGAACTTCAGGGGCTGGTCCAACACTTGTCCAGTGTTTGACTGGCAGGTATGTCCCTTTAAAATCCTACTCTCAGCTCTATGGCCGCTCCAGCAGACGTCCTCTGACGAAACGCGTAGGGCGGGTCCATTGCGTCATTACGTCACTTCCGGTCTCGGACTTGGGAGCCGTGGAACGCGGAAGCTTCCCGGCGTCTCTCTACACTGATCCGAGGCAGCTTCACCGTGAGTTTTTACTGCTTTCTACATTGGTTTAACCTCGCATACTACTTGATGGGGCTCCCCTTTCTTTTCTTTCCGTGAGATTACCAGCCGGTGCCTTGCGGGATAAGGAGAGGACCCCACTATCCACCCCTCTTGGGACCACTTCATGTGAACAGGTCGTATATACCTCACTTAGTGGTCATCAGGGGTACTACAACACCTACACTTCTAAGGAATACAGCACTTCAGTATTCACTTTGGTCACTTATATCCATCACTTCACCACCAGGGATTTATATATTATATATTGTTTGATTTACACTGTATCACTATTTTAATAAACCCACTACAATATCTGCTCACTTGTTGGCACTATTATTATTATTTTACAGATAAAATTCACCACACACCAACAGATCATATCGGTTGTGGTTATTGATAAGGAAATGTGTGGTTTTTAACCCTTTGGAAATATTATTAGTTTTCACGTTATTTATTATTTGCCGGTGTCACTTTCCTTTTAAAAGGCATTTTGCACATTATTGCACTATATTACCAATCACTTTTCAGGTAGCGCAGTTTCAACCCTTTTGCACATTTCACTTTATATCAAAGCGTATTTCCCCATAGGAAATAATGGGAATGATTTGTTCCACAACCATGTATTCATAATTCCTTCAGTTTATAGTCCACATAAAAAGATTATAGCAATGTGATAGGTTGTGTCCATCTATAAATGTCGATGCATAAATGTCCATGCATAAAATGTCCATCCACAAATGGCACCTCCACGAGGGGTTTAGACGCAAAATCCAGCAGGAGCTACAGAGTATAAAAGAGAAGAGAGGTGCCTCTAAGTGTAACAATATTGTTACATTTAATGAAGGTTCAACATTTAGAAACTCACGTGGTTGATGATTAAAACAGGCACATCTTAGTATGCAGGCATCCGGGGTAAAGCTGTTCACATAGACCATCCTTCGCACTGCCAACTCTCACTACTGTCAGTCTGCAATTGTGACCGGGAAGACTACCCTGCAGTGGAGTGATCTGAACTTGAGGCGTGGAGCATAGTGTGCAAGGGATGACGTTGATGGCGGTGCGAAGGATGGTCTATGTGGACAGCTTTACCCCGGATGCCTGCATACTTAGATGTGCCTGTATTAATCATCAACCATGTGAGTTGCTCAATGTTGAACCTTTATTAAATGTAACCATATTGCTACACTTAGAGGCACCTCTCTTCTCTTATATTCAGTTTTGACATGACGCTACTTGTATATCAAGACATTGTTCATTTATCAAGTTATAAAAAATATTTGCTTGTTTTGCATAGCTCTCTCAAACCAACTTACTTTTAATGCAAGGCTTTACTGTACTTACAACTAGGTCCTGGGTGGGTTTAAATACTCTGATAATCACAAACAGCACTTGAGATCAGGAGAAATTCTAAAAATGATGTGACCCAATTTTTAGCCTTTTATCTCTCCAATATCTAAGCAGTTTGCATTTATCATGTAATGGAATTGGTATGGTCAGTTTGGATTTCAAAGTACAATTGATGTATTTATGCAGCTGCTAGTTTGAATAAAAAATGAAAAGAATGTTTGAAGTGACATCTGAGCGAAAAAAAAAAAAGAGTCATATGTGACAAACTTAAAAATATTATAATAAGTTGGCATATTTGTTTTAGAGTTTATATAATTTAACACAAAGGATTGGAACCTTTAAAAATGTAGGTTATATTAAATTATATATTTTATAAAAACACTTTTTGTAGCACAAACACCATCTTAAAAGGGAAACTGTGCGTTGCTCCAGGCAATAAAACAAGTTCACTTTAATTTTGCCCCCCAAATACTTATTTTCTTTCCTTTGAGTCAGTTTGCAGCATTTGCCTGGTAATGTACTCTGTAGCTTTTTGCATGGGGGAGTGCATGCCTTAGTTTCCTTCCTCCCATGTGACACCACTGGTACTCAACAATTTGCTGTTGAGGAATGGGTTCATCACAGATTCAGTTTAAGCTGCCACCTTATATTTTGGAGATATTTGTCATTGCACTTTACTCTTCATTTTAAAGAAACCTAAACTAACATACGCATTTCAAACTGAGCGTATAATGAAAATCAGTCACCCGATTCAGTGTTTCTCAACCTTTTTTTCAGTCAAGGCACCCTTTAAAATTATGGACATCCTCAAGGCACCCTTTAAAATTATGGACATCCTCAAGGCACCCTTCAGAATTATGGACATCCTCGAGGCACCCTTTAGAAATTATGAACAATCTTGAGGCACCCCATTCTAAAATGTAAAAAGTGTTCTTATAGTTTTAACATAATGCAGCAACATCCACTAGTCCAAGTAGGACACCCAATGTTAGAGGTGATTTATTCTTCCAAAGCAAATACACGTTTGTAAACTGGTACTGACAAGTATTCCAATGTTTCTCTTCTCTCTCAGTTTTTCTCCATCAATTAGCTAATGTGACCCCGACGCTGATAGAGAGAGGCAAGGGAAGGGTCAAACAAGGATGCTATGCAGAAGACTGACATCCTCTCCATCAACTGATGATGCCATTGGTCCTTAGGACATCACCAGCAAGAAGGTTGTAATGGTGCACAATGAAAACCTTAGACTTAGTGTAACTAAAAAGGCAGCCTTCATCCACACACCGGCTTGAAAACAATTTGTGGGCAATTTCCCAAGGCACCCCTGAGGAAACCTCAGGGCACCCCAAGGTGCCTGGGCACCTTGGTTGAAAAAGGCTGATCTAATTTACCCTCCTCAGTTTCAATTACCTACTCACTATTAGATGGAACAACAAAAAAGTATTAATTTAGCTGCAATTAAATAGGTATGGAATTAAGTTATGGAGTTGAAAAGTCAGGAAGGTTTTTTTTTATCTTAATGCATTCTATGCATTACGATAAAAAGCCTTCTGTGTGTAGCAGCCCCCCCCCAGCACCCTTAATAATTACCTGTGCCCCCTCTCTGTCCAGTGATGTCCAAGATTTCCTCGGCCGTTTGGGACTCTCCATCCTGATTGGCCGAGATACAGCCGTGGGGCCATTGGCTCCCACGGCTGTCAATCAAAGTCAGTGAGCCAATCAGGAGAGAGAGGGGACGGGGCCGAATGGCAGCTCTGTGTCTGAATGCATACAGGGAGCAGCAGCTCAGCTTGGGTTCCCCCATAGCAAGCTGCTTGCTGCGGGGGCACCTAACAGGAGGGAGGGGCCAAGAGCTCTAGCCAGGTACCCGAGAAGAGGAGGATCCAGACTGCTCTGTGCAAAACTAACTGCCTAGAGGAGGAAAGTATAACATGTTTGTTTTACTTATTTTTATTTTTTTTAAACAAGACTTTACAATGACTTTAACCGTCTACCAATTTGCAGTTTTTGTTTTCTTAAATTCACTAGTTCAGATGTTGGTTGGCCATATATATGTTTATTATTAAAGGAGGGCTGCACTTTATTAGATATCTGAAGCACAGGACAGGGAACAATTGTAATTTTATGCCAGTTCCAAATGACAAGAGAGCACAACCTCTTCAAAAGCACAGGGTATACCCCTGCTGCAGGCACAGATGTTCTCTTTGTCCAGCATTCAAAATTTTCTGCACAATTGCAACACTTGTTCTTTGATGATATGTGTTGTAGGCAATGCATACTAAAATTAACTGGGAAACTGATAATCATGAGTTACATAAATCCTGAGAATTAGCAGCTAGTATGCTTCCTGAGTCAGAGATATGAGCGGGCAGCATATTAGGGAAATGTGTAAAAATAAACTGATACACATTACAGTCTGTCATTTTCAAGAGTCATTCTTTGAGCTCAGTTAACATTTACAAAGTGCCTATATGTGATCTTCTATGATCTGATATTTAACAGTTCAATAATAGCTCTGTTGACTTAACACCTTCCTGCCTGACCTATAGCAAAATAATGGGTAGGTGGTGGTTTTATTGTTGTGACTGGACATCATATGACGTCCTTCACAACATGCCACTCGTGCGTGCCAATTGGTGGTGTGTCGCTTGAACACACCGCATCTAGATCACAGTAAAGAGCCTATGACATAAGCGCTTTACCATGTGATCAGCTGTGTCCAATCAAAGCTGATTACACTGTAAATAGGAAGTGCCGATTATCGGCATTCCTCTATTCACGCTGACAGCGCGTGAGTAGAGGAGAGCCCATAAGCAGCTCTCCTGCCAGGGGGAGGGGAGTGTGGCTCTCCTGATGGGGTGGAGGGGGAGTCTGCATTGATAAGCAGTGCAGTCTTATAAACAATGCCCGCCTGTGCCCACCAGTGATGCCCACATGTGCCCACCCATGATGTCAATCAGTGCCCACCAGTGGTGCCAATCAGTGCCCATCAGTGCTGCATTTTAGTGCCCATCTGTAATGCCTGTCAGTGCAACCTATTAGTGCCCATCAGTGCTGCTTATCAGTACCCATCAATGCCGTCTATCAGGGCCCATTAGTGCCCACAAAGGCCGCCTATTAGTGCCCATCAGTTCTGCCTATCAGTGCTGCATATCAGTGACTCCACTGTCTATCATTGACCATCAGTGCCACCTACCAAGGCCCATCGGTGCCCATAAAGGCTGCCCATCAGCTCTGGATATCAGTGCCTCCTATCAGTGCCCATCAGTGCTGCATATCAGTGCCGTCTCATCAGTGCCCTTTTAATGGCTAAAAAACAGAACAGTAACCGAAAAAAACAACTTTTTATTTCTCCAAATTGTTGGTCTTTTTTCATTTGTTTAGCAAAAAATAAAAAACTCAGTAGTGATTAAATACCACCAAAAGACAGCTGTATCTTTCTAAAAAAAATTATAAAAATTCTGTTTGGGTACAGCATGACCACACAATTGTCATTGAAAGTGCAACAGTGCTGAAAGCTGAAAATTGGCCTGGGAAGGAAGGAGGTGAAAGTGCCTTGTATTAAAGTTTTCTTTTTAAAGTTGAAGTTTAGTCAGAAAATTAAGTCCTGATAGGTCAATTCATGCTGGCCCCTTTTGCAGGTATAGCTTTGTGAAACATTGAGGGGACAGTTCACACCATAGAAACGCAGTCCGGATGCGTTCCAGATGCTTTTCTGCATGCGCATTTTTGACGTGTTTTTGATGCATTCCAGTGTGTTTTTGGTGCATTTTTTTTGCAGTCCAGTGCATTTTCCCCATATTTTTTTTATCTTAAATACGGACATATGTTCCAGTGCATTTCAGTGCATTTTTGATGCATTTGACAGCATTCTAGCACAGTCCAGGGCAGGAAAAATGCAGCATGTTCTACTTTTTTTCCTGAAACTGGAATGCACTGGAACTGCAAGCACTGGTGTGAACTATACCATTGAAAACCACATCTACTTTCCATGTGTTTTTGATGCAGAAAAAAAATGCACTGGACTGCATGTGGTGTGAACTGGCCCCTTAAAATAAATTCCTATACTGTTTAAAAATTCAATAATGTCTCATCTTGCTCTGCATATGCTCAGTTGCTCTCTATTCTCAGCAGTGCACCTAAAATCAGAGCCACTAGAGGCCGATCTGCTGACAGCTTTAAGATTTCCTGTTGCTGAAGGGGAGAGAAAGCAACAGGAATGACACAGACTCACAGAACACAGATTAGGGAAGGGGAAAAGAAAAGCAGAAGAGGTGACAGGGCAAACTTTGCTTTCAGGGAGACACAAAAGAGTTAAAGTTACAAGTGGTATATTTTGTCCCATTTTTTCATCATGTGTACTGGGCATTAGACTTGGCATTAATACAGGTTTGTGGTGTTTAACCACTTGCTGCCCACAAAGTACTGCAGATAGGTGGCTGACGGAGGGAAAGCGACGTACCTGTATGTTGCTGCCGACTTCCAGGTTTAAGGCGCACGTATGTGAAACCCCCGTTCGGCCTCTGTCAGCAAGTCCTAGCCAATGATTCACAGCCAGAGCCTGCTGATTGTCTGTGTGGAATCACAGCCCGGAGCCCTGTGTTGGTAAACAACACAGAGCTCTGTACAAAGGGAGCCATCTTTCAGTTTCCCATCCCTGCAAAACTGTGATGAGAAACTGAGAAATAATTTGTAAAAAGCAGCACACTTTACACACATTACACATTTTAACCCCTTGATTGCCCTTGATGTTAACCCCTTCCCAGCCATTGTCATTCGTACAGTGAAAGTGTATAGTATTTTCACTAATCAATGTATTAATGCCACTGGTGATGTCATTACAGTTAGTTCCCCCAGTTTCAGTTAGTGTCAGATTGCCTGCTTCACTATCACAGTCCTCCTATTATAAGTCCCTAATCGCTGCCATTAGTAGTTAAAAAAAAAAAAAAAAAATTTCCAGTATATATACCATGGTTTGTAGGCTCTATACTTTTCATGCAAACCAATATACACTTATTGGGATTTCTTCTATTAAAAACATGCAGCAAAATACATTTTGGTCAAAATTTATATAGAAATTACATTTTTAATTTTTATAGCAGAAAGTAAAAAATATAGTTTTTTTTTCTTCAAAATTTTGGTTCTTTTTCATTTATATTGCAAAAAAAAGACCCATGGTGATTAAATACCACCAAAAGAAAACTCTTTTTGTGTGACTAAAACTATATAAATTTTGTTTGGGTACAGTGTTGTATGATCGCGCAAATACCATTTAAAGTAACGCAATTCAGAATAGCCATAAATGGCCTGGTCATAAAGGGGGTAAAATTTTCCAGAGCTCAAGTGGTTAAAGAAGCCAGGCAAGTTTTTAAAATGATGAATTTGTATAATCTCTAGGGACAATGTCTTGTCTTTCTTTTAGAGTGTGTTACCTCAGTCCTTTGTATGCTTGTTAAGCAGGCTGCATGTTGTGTTCAAATCCTTGCTTGTGCAAAAAGTATGCATTGTCAAAAGTCACCATTTTGGTCTAACAAAAACATTTCCTGTAAACCATGCCTGTTTCAAAACTTGAAATAAGCAAATATTTTAGAACTCTGTCTTTAGTGCTGGTTCACACATATGCGATGCGAGAACCCTGTAAATCCACTGCTGGTTACCGCATCACACTGCCAGATGTGAATCGCTGGGGGTGTCAATACAAAGTTAACGACACCCCCAGATCAGTTCGCATATCGCAGTGCGAACTGTCAGTTCAGAAATGAATCAGATTGCATAGGTGTGAACACCCCTGCGATTGGATTCTGGTGGAGACCAAAAAAAGGGTCCTGTGCGAGTTGTGTCCGAATGCGATGCAAATTCAGCCATACAATCTGTATGGCTGAATTTTCAATGCACAGACATCACATGTGATTTGCAGAGCAGTGCGCTGCGAATCACATGCAATGTCTGACATCGCTGAAGTTTGAACCGGCAATTAATTTACAAGCGACTGGATTGAGCTGATCCAGGAAAAACCTGATTTATGCTCGTTGTTTTACATGTTTTTGTAGAGAAGGTCTTTTTATTGTTGGGACCTCTTGGAAAAGTAGAGCTTTCTCTAAGTATCTTATCTTTGTGTAGCACCCTACAAGGTAGGTGCTAGGTAAAGTATAGTGTAAAGTATAGTTTCCCAGGTGTGGCTGTTGAGACTGCCGAGTCTCCCCACTGTGCTCCATGAGAGGGTTCTCATTGGGCAGTGGAGGAAACCCAGCCAATGGCACACTAAGGCCTGTATGTAGAAAGGCAGATTCTGCCGCACAGCATTCAGGGAGGGGGTATAAGTTTGAGGGGAGCACATGACGCAGCATCTTTGGCAGAAAGCAGAGTCCCAGGAGGGATAGTACGGCTGTCTTTCCTCCTGTCAGAGGAATCGGGTGTTCCCAAGCGGCTTGCCTGAGGGGACAGAGGGCTGATCTGAGCTGCAGAGAGGATCCAGTGTGCTGAGGACCAGCGGAGAGGGGGGGTTCCAGTTTCAGGAAAGCATTCCCAGTTCGTGAGTACTGCTAACTGCCCCTGGGGGTCTGCCTAGAGAGAGGGGACCACTCCGGTGAAGGTCAAAGGGATCCAGGAGCTAGCTAGCTGGTGCAGGAGCAAGTGTAAAGGGGGTGCCAGTGTTGACCCTGAAGTGTAGAGGGGGTGCATAGTGAGAGGACCCTGAAGTTTAGAGCGGGTGCCTAGTGAGAGGACCCTGAAGTGTAGAGGGGGGTGCCTAGTGAGAGGACCCGGAAGTATAGAGGGGGTGCCTAGTGAGAGGACCCTGAAGTGCAAAGGGGGCACCAGCGGTTGGGCCCTGAAGTGTTAAAGTGTACAGCGTGCAGTATGCAGTATACAGTGTTGAGAGTTGCACCAGCACAAGCAGTTACAGGAGCTACCTCAGTCAGGAAGGACTGGAGGGAGCAGTATCCAGGACTTTTGAACTAGACAGAGTGTCAAGAGTCAGTTCTCAGCACAGTCCAGGACTTTTGAACTAACCAGAGTGTCAGAAGTACAGTACAGCAAGTCAGTGTTTTTCAAGCGCCGGCAAGCGTTGGTCGGCATCCAGCCGGCGTCAAGACAGTGCTGAAAGGCATTTTTCTGCAAAGTGTCCCAGTTGTGCCTAGTTGAGCCAGAGGAGTATCCCACTCATTCCCTTCTCCCATCCCCTATATTAAATAAACAAAACAAACCAAAAATGCCGGACTGGTCCTTGACTCAAATCTCACACTTAGGTATTCAGCTTAAATGGGCTAAAGGTGTTACCGGTAACCATGGCAGACCCACATCAGGCCCAATGCCTGGAAATCCTGCTACATTTGAATTATTCAGGCATGACAAACCTACCTACTGTGTATGTAAAGGCATCCTTCTGTATATTTTATAGATAGATTTTCACTTCATTTCCAGTTTTATTGTAGAATTTGCAACCTTCAAAATTCAGCGTGAAAATATAATCATGAGAAACGGCTGTCTAATTTTCTGACAGGTCGTTGAAATGCTGCAGCACAATTATTTAATATCAACATACTGCAAAGTCACAAGGTCAGTTATATTTTCAAAGATCCTTTGCACAGCTATGTGGATTTAAGACCAGATTGTCTATACATTTTGACCCAGAACGATAAACCTTGGTATTGACTATGTATATTATGTACCTAATCTAAGAAAAAATGAAACTATGTCATCCTTGCCTGCTATATATATTAAAGTGGTTTTTAAGCCACTTATATAAAATATAATAGAACACTATGTGCTCCTGTGTTATAGAAAAGATATGCCGATCTGTTCATAAATCCGAGTGTCTCCCGACGCTCAGCTGACCCCTCAGATCTCTCCTCTGCCCGGCTGACAGCTCCAGTGGGCAGGCCCGAGCACTGCCACTGATGTCAGCCGGGGAAGAGAGTAGAGGGAGAGAGCCGAGCATGTCACATGATTGCTGGGAGCCACTTAGATTTAGGTACAGATTGCAGGCAGTTAGTGCTCTATTGCAGAGGGGATTAGATCATTTTAAAATAATTATGAGAGCAGCAAGAGGGGAGGGGGTGGGCACTGACGAGCAGACAAGCAGGGAGGGGGAGGAGGACAGAGAGGACAGTTCAGGGCTGCGGATGATGGAGACTCATACACTGACCATGGTGTCAGGGCTCAGCAGCCATGATATACCGTGGTCAATGTACAGGGAGGAGGGCAGAAACTGGCAGGATCAGACAGGTTGTTTAGGTGTTACAGGGGGTCAAATGACACAGCACAAGCACTGTGCTGTGTAACATGCTTTAAGGAAACAGGATCTTTTTTTTTTTTTTTTTAGGGTATCAAATGCTTAAAAGCCATAAGTCAGTGGCTTTGCCTCTGGAACTTTGTGGTTTTTGGTTGTATACATCTTGTAAAAAATCGCTAAATAAAACCCCATGTACCTTAAGGTGGCACGCTACTGAAACAGTTGTAGCACTCTGCCATAGCTTAGCTGCTTTGGCTGCTCATGTAACGCAGCAATGAACACTAGTCAAATAGTATTAGTATGTAGTAAGCTACTACAGTATATGTTAACGTCATTTCCAAAACACACTTGGATTGATTTACTAATGGAGTAAAGCATGTTAATTTGCGAGGGAATTTTCATTTTAAAAGAGGATTTTCACTCAGCTTAAAGTGGTTGTAAAGTCAGAGTAGGATTACTGACAGCCCCTCTGTTCAAACAAGGTATACTACACAGTGTAAATGGTTTTATTTTTTTTTTATTTTTAAGTGATGCTGCTAAATATCTTATTTCACTTTGCCTCAGTGCAGTCACGTAACCTCCCACCGCTCTCATCCCCCAATCTAAGGGCTACAGCCGGAGGGCCTGAGATTCCCCTCTGACGTCAGCCATGAGGTCACGTGACCGCTGTGCGGTCTGCTCAGCCCCTTCTGCTGTAGTCCTTAGAGGGGGGGGGAGGAAAGCGGTGGGAGGTCATGTGACAGCACAGAGGTGATCTGAAATAAGGTATTTAGCATAATTAAAAAAAAAAAAACATTTACACTGTGTAGTTCACCTTATTAGAACAGAGGGTCTGGCAATAATACTACTCTCTGACATTACTGCCAGCTACTAATAGTGGCAGGAGGGGAGGAGGGGAGCATGGAGGAGATCACTCACACACTAGGAGCTGACAGGCAAGGAGAGAGGGGAGAAGGGGGAGAGAGGAGAGACTCTAACATAGTGGGATGACGGAGGCATGTAAACTGACCACAGTATCATGGATCAGCAGCCATGATTACTATGGTCAGTTCAACTAGCGGGACACAGGAACAGGCAGGATCAACCAGGTTTTCTACAGCATAGAAAGGGACAGATTTGACATCACAAGCACTGCGCTGTTTAACCTGCTTTAAAGGAACAGGATCTTTGTTTGTTTTTTTGGGTTACAACCTCTTTAATGAATAAGATGAACATTTACTTCGCAAAGAATACCCAATAAAAAAAAAAACAAACAAACAAAAAAAAACCAAATAGGAATTTTACTTTTATATAATTAGATGATTTAAGGCATCACAGCATCCACACATTCCCCAAGCTAAGTGGAAATTTCCTTGCAAAGTGACCATACTCTTCTCCTTTAGTAGATCAACCCCACAGAAATAATAGTTGCAAATTACGGAAATAATAATGCACATTGTGTGTACTATTAAAGAATAACCGCTCGATATGCTAATTAAATAACAATATTATAATTGCCATAGGCTTTTTGTTTTAACAGTGAAGGAATACACTATGACTAATGTATCAAACTGCAGTTAACATACTGCTTGTTAAAAATCTAAAATGGATATGCACAAATTTGGTGTATTCTTCTCAGCTTTTTTTTTTTGGAATTGATAGCAACAACACCCTATTTAACAATAGCATATGGATAATTGTTTAATAAAATTATACTTGTCTGGTATTTCATAAGTTCTACAGATATTAGAAAGTTTTTTTCTAATTTAAAAACACTTATGATACATTTTATTTGGGACTGCTAAAATCTCTAAAAAAAGACAAAACCACATGTAGATGCTTCATACAATTACAACATTCCTTGATTCCTTAAGGTGATACTAAAGGATTTTTTTTAAATAACAACCATCTTATACAGTACTTACCTCCTCTGTGCAATGGTTTTGCACAGAGCCAGCCACAAAACTTTTTTTTCTAAGGTCCACCACCGACGCTCTGGGCTCCACCCCTTGATGAGTGCCCCCATAGCATTGCTTTGGGGGCACTCCTGCTTGCTCGCTCCTGAGCCCCACTCTGTGTGTCCATTGACACACAGAATAGGGTTCAGCCCCCCCCCCCACACACTCCCTTCTCACTGGCTGTGATTGACTGCAGCCAATGACTCTCACTGCTGTGTCTGAGCCAATGAGGAGGGAGTGAGCCTAGAGAGCTGCTGCTCTTGTGAACATTGATGGAGCGAGATCGGGCTCAGGTTAGGCATTGTTGAGGGGGGCTGCACATAGAAAAGACCTTCAGCCTTTAGAACCAATTTAAAGAAGAAAAGGTTTTTGTCATTTGAATCAGCAGTTTTTATTTTGAATATCACACATGAATCTTTAAGGGATCACCCCAATGCACGTATACAGTGCAATGCAATATACAGATGTGAACACTCGGTTGTGCACTGCCTTCAAAAAATTGGTGAAGGTGTGTTTTTATTTTTCTTTCTGAATGGTACTTCCTTATTTAGAAAAAAAATCATAAAAACCCCTCTCAAGTAACAGCATGGCAGGGGGCCCAAATATTTGCCAGCTTTCCGGCCCTGAAAGTGATCAGTTCTTATGCCTGGTGTGATACCCTGGTAGCCTTTGTGGAGGGAAACAGCATTTACAGTGTTAATATTGTAACAGCCAGGATCAGCAATGTGGATAGTGCCTACGATTCCACTTCTAGCAATTCATGCTGCTTGTCTCAAATGGTTAATTAGTGTTTGGTAGAACTATCTTTTGCATGAGAAACACAATGCATAAATTATTAAGGAACTGTGAAAAATAAGCAATCTAATGAAACATGTTTCACACAGAATGCTTGTCTTCGGCTGGCTTCATACTGTTCATATCTGTGGTACCACATTAAGCGTTAATGCCCAGTACTCTGTGCATTGCAGTGCCATTCATTTAGAAAACACACACACACTAGCTGCAAGTGCAGATTTTCATGCGCTGAAGTGCATTAAAAGCCCACCCAGAGTTAATAGGCTGCCTTAACACAGCACACCAAACAAAATCTAGAGCTGATTGCAGCTAGTTAGTGTTGGCATCAGCATTTAATGTTTGAGCAGTTTTCATGTACGTACTGTATGTATATATCTCCAATTTTGCAATCAGTAGGGCAAACAGAGTGCTTAAAAGGTGTTCAAATGTACAACCCAATTCCAAAAAAGTTGGGACACTGTACAAATTGTGAGTAAAAAAGGAATGGGCAAATTTACAACTCTCATAAACGTATATTTTATTCACAATATAATATAGATAACATATCAAATGTTGAAAGTGAGACATTTTGAAATGTCATACCAAATATTGGCTCGTTTTGGATTTCATGAGAGCTACATATTCCATAAAAGTTGGGACAGGTAGCAATAAGAGGCCCGAAAAGTTAAATGTACATATAAAGAACAGCTGGAGGACCGATTTGCAACTTATTAGGTCAATTGGCAACATGATTGGGTATAAAAAGAGCCTCTCAGAGCCGCAGTGTCTCTCAGAAGTCAAGATGGGCAGAGGATCACCAATTCGCCCAATGCTGCAGCAAAAAATAGTGGAGCAATATCAGAAATGAGTTTCTCAGAGAAAAATTGCAAAGAGTTTGAAATTATCATCGTCTACAGTGCATAATATCATCCAAAGATTCAGAGAATCTGGAACAATCTCTGTGCGTAAGGGTCAAGGCTGGAAAACCATACTGGATGCCGTGATCTTTGGGCCCTTAGATAATACTGCATCACACACAGGAATGCTACTGTAATGGAAATCACAATAAGGGCTCAGGAATTTCCAGAAAACATTGTCAGTGAACACAATCCACCGTGCCATTCGCCGTTGCTGGCTTAAACTCTATAGGCCAAAAAAGAAGCCATATCTTAACATGATCCAGAAGCGCAGGCGTTTTCTCTGGGCCAAGGCTCATTTAAAATGGACTGTGGCAAAGTGGAAAAACTGTTCTGTGGTCAGACAAATCAAAATTTGAAGTTCTTTTTGGAAAACTGGGACGCCATGTCATCTGGACCAAAGAGGACAAGGACAACCCAAGTTGTTATCAGCGCTCAGTTCAGAAGCCTGCATCTCTGATGGTATGGGGTTGCTTGAGTGCGTGTGGCATGGGCAGCTTACACATCTGGAAAGGCACCATCAATGCTGAAAGGTATATCCAAGTTCTAGAACAACCTATGCTCTCATCCAGACATCGTCTCTTTCAGGGGAGACCTTGCATTTTCCAACATGACAATGACAGACCACATACTGCATCAATTACAACATCATAGCTGTGTAGAAGAAGGATTCGGGTACTGAAATGGCCAGCCTGCAGTCCAGATCTTTCCCCCATAGAAAACATTTGGCGCATCATAAAGAGGAAGATGCGACAAAGAAGACCTAAGACAGTTAAGCAACTAGAAGCCTGTATTAGACAAGAATGGGACAAAATTCCTATTCCTAAACTTGAGCAACTTGTATCTTCAGTCCCCAGACATTTGCAGACTGTTATAAAAAGAAAAGATGATGCCACACAGTGGTAAACATGGCCTTGTCCCAACTTTTTTGAGATGTGTTAATGCCATGAAATTTCAAATCAACTTATTTTTCCCTTTAAAATTTTACATTTTCTCAATTTCAACATTTGATATGCCATCTATGTTGTATTCTGAATAAAATATTGAAATTTGAAACTCCCACATCATTGCATTCTGTTTTTACTTACAATTTGTACAGTGTCCAAACTTTTTTGGAATCGGGCTTGTAGCTTGCAAAAAGACAGATTTTCTAATATGCTGGATACAGAGTGACGGTTGTCATAAACATGTACAAGATCCTCATGATATATACATTATATTACCAAAAGGCGCCTGCCTTTACACACACATGGACTTTAATGACATTCTAGTCTTAGTCTGTAGGGTTCAATATTGTGTTGGCCCACCCTTTGCAGCTACATTATTTCAAAAAGTGAGTACACCCCTCACATTTTTGTAAATATGTTATTATATATTTCATGTGACAACACTGAAGAAATTACACTTTCCTACAATGTAAAGTAGTGCGTGTACAGCTTGTATAACAGTGTAAATTTGCTGTCCCCTCAAAATAACTCACACACAGCCATTAATGTCTAAACCGCTGGCAAAAAAAGTGAGTACACCACACCAAGTGAAAAAGTCCAAATTGGGAACAGTTAGGCATTTTCCCACCCAGTGTCATGTGACTCATTAGTGTTACAAGGTCTCAGGTGTGAATGGGGAGCAGGTGTGTTAAATTTGGTGTTATCACTTTCACTCTCTCATACTGATCACTGGAAGTTCAACATGGCACCTAATGGCAAAGAACTCTCTGAGGATTTTAAAAAAAGTATTATTGCTCTTCATAAAGATGGCCTAGGCTGTAAGAAGATTGCCCAGAAACCTGAAACTGAGCTGCAGCACGATGGCCAAGACCATACAGCGGTTTAACAGGACAGGTTCCACTTAGAACAGGCCTCACCATGGTCGACCAAAGAAGTTGAGTGCACATGCTCAGCGTCATATCCAGATGTTGTTTTTGGGAAATTGACATATGAGTGCTGCCAGCATTGCTGCAGAAGTTGAAGGGGTGGGGAGTCAGCCTGTCAGTGCTCAGACAATATGCCGCACACTTCATCAAATTGGTCTGCATGACTGACGCCCAAGAAGGAAGCCTCTTCTAAAGATGATTCACAAGAAGGCCTGCAAACAGTTTAATAAAACCAAGCAGACTAAGGACATAGATTAGTGGAACCATGTCCTGTAGTCTGATGAGACCAAGATAAACTTATTTGGTTCAGATGGTGTCAGCAGCAACCAGGTGAGGAGTACAAAGACAAGTGTGTCTTGCCTACAGTCAAGCATGGGGGTGGAAGTGTTATGGTCTGGGGCTGCATGAGTGCTTTTGGCACTGGGGAGATACAGTTCATTGAGGGAACCATGAATGCCAACATGTACTGTGACATTCTGAAGTAGAGCATGATCTCCTCCCTGCGGAGACTCGGCCACAGGTTTTCCAACATGATAACGACCCCAAACACATCTCCAAGATGACCACTGCCTTGCTAAAGAAGACTAAGGGTAAAGGTGATGGACTGGCCAAGCATGTCTCTAGACTTAAACCCTATTAAGCATCTATGGGGCATCCTCAAATGGAAAGTGGAGAAGCACAAGGTCTCTAACATCCACTAGCTCTGTGATGTCGTCATGGGGGAGTGGAAGAAGACTCCAGTGGCAAGCTGTGAAACTCTGGTGAACTCCATGCCCAAGAGGGTTAAGGCAGTGCTGTCAAATAATGGTGGCCACACAAAATATTGACACTTTGGGCCCAATTTGGACATTTCCACTTAGGGGTGTACTCACTATTGTTACCAGTGGTTTAGACATTAATGGCTGTGTGTTGAGTTATTTTGAGGGGACAGCAAATTTACACTGTTATACAAGCTGTACACTTACTTCTTTACATTGTAGCAAAGTGTCATTTCTTTAGTGTTATCACATAAAAAGATATGATAAAATATTTACAAAAATGTGAGGGGTGTACTCACTTTTGTGAGATACTGTATAACAGCTTCAACCCTTCTGGGAAGGCTGTCCACATGGTTTAGGAGGGTGTCTGTGGGCATGTTTGACCATTCTTCCAGAAGCACATTTGTGAGGTCAGGCACTGATGCGGACAAGAGGGCTCGCAGTCTCTGCTTCAATTCATCCCAAAGGTAGTCTATTGGGTTGAGGTCAGGACTATGCGCAGTCCAGTCTTGTTCCTCTATCCCAAACTCGCTCATCCATGTGGTTAAGGACCTTGTTTGCGCACTGGTGCAACGTCATGTTGGAACAGGAAGGGACCATCCCCAAACTGTTCCCACAAAGTTGGACGCATGAAAATGTCTTGGTATGCTGACGCCTTAAGAGTTACCTTCACTGGAACTAAGGGGCCAAGCGCAAACCCTGAAAAACAACCCCACATCATAATCCCCTTTCCACCAAATGATTTGGACCAGTGCACAAAGCAAGGTTCATAAAGACATGGATGAGCGAGTTTGGGGTGGAGGAACTTGACTGGCCTGCACAGAGTCTTGACCTCAACCCGATAGAATGCCTTTGGAATGAATTAGAGCGGAGACTGCGGGCCAGGCCTTCTCATCCCCATCAGTATCTGACCTCACAATTTGTGAGTCACAAATGCATTCTGGAAGAATGGTCAAACATTCCCATATACACACTCCTAAACCTTGTGGACAGCCTTCCCAGAAGAGTTAAAGCTGTTATAGCTGCAAAGGGTGGACCAACTCAATATCGAACCGACTAAGACTGGGATGCCATTAAGGATCATGTGCGTGTAAAGGCAAGTGAATTATTTTGGTAATACTGTATATATATATATATATATATATATATATATATATATATATATATATATATATATATACAGTATAAATATATATATATATATATATATTATTAAAACCATTTTTATATATTTGTAGCCCCCATGGGAATATATTTGGCCATACTTGCTTCATTTCAGTTTTTTTATACATAGAATATATTGCTCTGCATATTTCTGTGGTAACTAATGTCAAGCATGTTACCTTGTATGTCATGTCTTATTTCTCCATATGATTGACATATTCCAGTGCTATTTTTCCAATTACACACCAGCCACTGTCCTGCACCACATCATGATAATAAAGTCAAATCTTGCTGCAGTGCTGTATTGATTTTGTAAATTAGCATTTGTCACTATACAGCCTGAAAATAACCAGTTGTTGAAAATATTTTTGCTTTTCAAAGACCAATTGGACAAAAAAAGTAGATAACAGCTTTTTTTTGTTAGGCTGATATAGTAGTAAGTTTGTCATTGGTGATGCTCATATAGTTGTTAATGGTTACTATTTCAGAAAAATGGATGTTACCTACATGTTTTAAAATGTGATTATACTTTATATCTCCTGCTATAAAAAATGCTTTCAGACACTCTTTGGTATGATAATGCTTATCTGGATTGCAAAATTTAGTAATGCTTTTAAATCTACCATTTTTTAAATCAACAATTGTTTTTCAAATTCTTTATTTAAACAAAGATATGTAAATGACGTACAACAGAGCCGTACAGGTGGCTCGAGGTACAATGTAATGAAAGAGGAAGGATATTTACAACAAGCACAGCAGAGTGTCGTACATTAGAATATCGAGTTGTCTGTCATGTTCCAATTATCTCATACAAATATAAAAGAAAAAACTATGGATTTTTGCTTAATGGGGGGGGGGGGGGGTACAAGGGTAGGGTATGGGAGGGAACAGCAGGTATGTGACCACTGTTTCGGGAGTAATGGGACAAAAAAATGGGGGGGGGGGAGGGTATGGAGGGAAAGGGGAAAGGACCGGAAAAGGAGGGGGAAGAGAAACAAAAGGAGGCAGATCGGGTGAAGGGAGGTCAAAGAAGGTTGCCTCATAAAAATCTAGCGTGTCAGTTTAGTCTCTTCACTGCACCTCTCCCACCCCAAGAGGGGTTCACAACTGTCAACTTCCCGGAAAGTCGCCTTGTAAGGTTAAGCCCTCATCCGGGAAAGTAAACATTCCCAGGTCTTAGTGTATTGTGCACTTCTGCCTTGTGAGGACAACACAAGGTCCTCAAATGTATTAAGGGTTCTTACTTTGTTTAGCCAATCGGCAACTGAGAGGATTTCTTCCATTGAAGACTGATACAGGCCTTGGCAGCATTAAGTAGGTGGCGTATGACAGATTTTTTATAATGTTTAAGGGGAAGTTGTGAACAGTGTGAAAGAAAAAAGGCCGGGTCATCTGGGATCAGGTAGTCTGTCATGTTTTGGGTGATTCTTCTGACTTCCTGCCAATGGGGTCGGAGTTTGGGGCAGCTCCAAAAAATATGGAGGATGGTACCAGGGTCTCTCTGACATCTCCAGCATCTATCTGTGGCATCCGGAAAAAAAATTTGTAGCATCGTTGGAGAATAATACCAGTGCGTAAGCAGCTTATAATTAATTCCCTGCACACAGGTGCAGATAGAGGACTTGCCAGTGTTTATTTTTTAATCAATACTATACCCAAGTAATTGTAAGGACATTTGTTAAAAATGCTTATGATGAAATTGGTTTAAAGGATTATTCATTAGATCACATCTGTGACTGTGCCAGCTGAGGGAAAAAGTTAAGGTGCCATTGCTGACTTCTCCTGAAATTACAAGTTGCCCACACATGAAGCTGATCCAATCACTTTAATACTTTAGGTCACTGACCTGGAAGAAGTTTCAGATCAGGAATTCTAACCTCTTTGGTTATGTATTTCATCCATGTTAGTGATTCACAAATATCGAGGCTTGAAGTATACAGGCAACCAGCCTTTTTCTAATAGGGGTGGTTAATGGCAGTTTACATATTTCTTACACAGCCTAGGTTTTCATTAATAATAATTGTCCTGTGTAAAGCCATTTACTGATATACAGTAGTAAGAAATACTGTTCTGACCCTCCCCCAAACACATACATACATACACACGTATATACATGTACACCAAAAAGACTTTAAAGAAGGTCAAATAGACTTTTTGATTTATCATCCACACTTTCTCCTTTAAGTTTGTGTTGATGTAAAGCTTTCAATCCGAGGCCTTCATTTCAAAGGTAAAAGAGAAAATTGATTAGCAGGCTCCTTATATCTGATGGTGCTGCTAGCAAAGACTCTTTCAAGTTAGTTGCTACTCCAGAACTTAACTTCTTTGTAGCTTGCTATAAGCATCATGGACATTGAAGCACTTTTGCCGTGAAATATCATGCCTTTTTCTTTTTCCTCTCTATACTCTGACCACATCAGTAATACTAATGTTGGGGTACATTAAATGTACTGTAAATAAAATGCTTTTTTCTATAGTATTTGATAAAACAGCTAGTGTTATCAACTATGCTTAAGTGTTTTCTATTTTAGTGATTATTTTTCTTACTCTGCTATAATGTTCCAGTTTTTGCAATCTGACATTTGACATTTGTTAGCTGTTTACAGGGAAAGTTCAGCAACAAATGCTGCAAATTAAACCAAGAAGGAAAGGAAAGTGAAGCCTTTGTTGCCTCTATTTTGGGGATAAAAATGCGTGCACTTTGGTGTGTGCTTTAATTCCAGAATAGCAGAAAGAATTCATCCCTGAGGGAGTGTGAGTGATCTCGATGGGAGAGGTCCTATGTCCTATGTCTGGGGGAACCTTATGGGCTCAGATTATTTAGAGTCAGGTCTTCCTAGTGATGAGCTAAGGTATGGGATGAACCTGCAGAAAACTTCCACTTGTGCAAGAACATCTGGTAGATCAAAGATCTAATAGTATGCAAGGCCAAGCTGCAGTTTTTAAATCAACATAATTCATAACATATTCAGAGGTTCTAACTTACCCACACCCTACTGAAAATAATTTGTTTTTGTTAGTGTTTGTCTTCATTTGTTGTCCTAACACCTATCACTGGGAAATTAAAACGGAGTTCCAGCCTCAAAACAAAATTTTGCCATCCGCTTGCTCTAAGTAACCTGAAAAAGGAATGGATAATCACAATTTTTTTTTTTCGTTTACTTACCTTGTTTTTAAAGAAAATATACTTACCTTCCTTCCACTTCCTCCCTCTGTGGCCGCAGCCTGAGCCGTCTCTTCCTGCTTGCATTGACTCCTGGGAGTCGAACGTCATTGCTCCCAGGAGTCAATGTGCCTGCACCTGCCCTGCTCGTCACTTCCGGGGCAGGCGCGTCATTCCCTGCTAAACAGCTTCTGGGTATGCCCAGAAGCTGTACAGGGATGACGCGCCTGCACCGGAAGTGACCTGAAAAAGAAATAGATAATCACAATTTTTTTTGGTTTACTTACCTTGTTTTTAAAGAAAATATACTTACCTTCCTTTCACTTCCTCCCTCTGCAGCCGCAGCCAGCGCAGTCTCTTCCTGCTTGCATTGACTCCTGGGAGTCGAACGTCATTGCTCCCAGGAGTCAATGCTCCTGCACCTGCCCCGCTCGTCACTTCCGGGGCAGGCACGTCATTCCCTGCTAAACAGCTTCTGGGCATGCCCAGAAGCTGTGTAGGGATGACGCACCTGCCCCGGAAGTGACGAGCAGTGCCGGTGCAGGGCATCCTGGGACTTCGACGTCACCAAAGAGGACGCTCCGGCTTCAGCTTCCCACACCTGAGATGGCAGCACTGGACAAGACATTTTCAAGGTAAGTATTTCTACTAAAAGGTAATTGAAACTGGGGACAGTTCAGAAGCTATCGTTGCTGAAATGCACTAAAAAAACCGGGGGTTTTTTATCACATTTTTTTTTCAGGTCGTAACTCCGCTTTAAGTGAACAAAAATCCCCTTCAGAGTCAGCAATACAAACCTGACCAGGGTCTAAACTCCCTCTCATCACACAACACAAAAAAAGTTGATGAGCGTTTGGGCTTTAACAACAGTGGGATCAACAATTTTCCTTGATGACCTTAATAGTCACATTTAAAAGGTTAACAGCAGAACCAAAGTATAGTACTCAATCACCAACCCTCATTTTTCCCTGACTGCTTCTAATTACTGAAAGTTCATAGGCTGTCACACATTTTCATCGGCCTTTGTATACCATGAAGAAGCCTGCAATGGTTTTATTTTTTATATTAGGTTTTCAAGTGCACACTGAAATCTTAATAGATACATCAGATGTTTGAATGAGCCTCTTTAAACAAATGTTTTAGAATGTGCCAGGTTTATGAAAACATTTTTTATAATTGTTTATTTAACTCTTAAACGCCTAAGGGTAAATCAAATGTAAATGCCTAAGCACAATTTTGCAACTTTGACATGTGTTAGTAAACCTGTACATATCATCACAACTACTTTGTGTATCCAGGTGGGTTATACCTTGTTATTTTTTTTTTGTTTTTTTCAGGACAAATTGGGCTTTCTTTTGGTTGTAAATAGTAATGGATATCTCCTGATTTTTATTTTTTATTATCAAAGGAAATCTGTCCCAAAATAGTAAAAAAAAAAAATCATTTTTTTTTACATCTAGCCGTATATTTCTGGCTATTTTCATAATTTACCACTAAAGAACAACCCAAAATAAATGTTTGTGACAATTTCAGCAATGCTACTTATGTGTATGCTTGTTGCTGCTGCCTAAAACACGCCAACACTAACTGACACTGATACTAATTTACATTTTTTTTAAAATTCTACCCAAAATATGCTTACTTTGACCTTTGCCCCGACCTCGACCCCAATGGTAACCCTGCAAACCTTGATCTTATTATTTTTTTCCTTATTGTTTCTTTATTTTTTATTCTTTATTTTAATTTATTTTTTTATTTATTTTTATTTTGATTAGGTTATTTTTTACACACTTTAGGTTGTTTACATTGTTGTCTGTTGCAAGAAGAAGAAGCTACAATGTACCTTTCTCTTTATTCTGAAGAGAAAGTAAACACAGGGGTGGGCTTATGGTGACTGATCATTGTAATAGCCAACCAGAGGCTATCACAGCGATCAGGTGACCTGGAACCGTGAGTCCCGGGTTCCGATCGTTAGTACGAGCCCAGTCTCAGTCTCTGTGCTGGGAGCGCACTGTGAGGCTCGTACCCAGCACAAAGGGATATACGCATATATGTGGCCCCAAGGAAAAAAGCCCACTTCCGTGAGGCTGCATATATGTGTGCGGTCGGTGAGAAGGGGTTAACATTTAAGGAAGAAGGACTTTAAGACAAATTTTTATTTCTGTTTTTTTTTTTTTTTTTCAAATATGAATTTTATTCAGGAAGTACAGCTTAAATACATTAACATTTCAACAAGTAATACAATATCAAATAAACCTTTATTGCTCCCATTCTTTCAATGTTTACTTGGCTTATATTCCTTCCTTATTTTTCCTTTTCATCCCATGCCCCTTCCTCCCCCTTCCCTCCCCCCCCCTCCCCCCAAAAAAAAAAAAAAAAAAAGGTTTAGTTAATTGCTCCACTGCCTTCAGCATGGAGGACTCACTATCCCTCCTCTCCATTATCCTCCCATCTATCCTCCTGTGAATTGTTTCCCTTCCTCAGAGACCATAAAAAGATTCCATGATTCCCATATCTTTTTATATTTCTCCTGTCTATCTTGGGAAAAAGCAATTAGCTCTTCCATTCTTCTAATATCCTCTACTCTGTGTATCCATTCTACCCTCGAGGGGGGTTGTGTTTTTTTCCAATTACCTGGAATACATGCCTTAGCTGCATTAACCAAATACGGGATGATAGAATTTTCATATCTCCTTACTGGTATCTCTGTCCCCTGTAGTAAGAAGAAAAGCGGATTTTCTTCAATTTTGTATTCCGTAAATTTTTGGATAATATTTTTTATTCCCTGCCAAAATGGTTTTATATCTGTACAGGTCCAGAAAATATGGTACAATGTACCTTCCTCTTTTTTGCATCTCCAGCATAAACCTGATTCCCTCGGGAACCATCTATGTATTTTCTTGGGTGTAATATACCATCTTGTTATAAGCTTGTAATTCAGTTCTTGGATTTTGACGCATCCAGAAGGTTTAAAGGTAAATCTTAATATCCTCTGGACCTGTTCACTTGTCAAATTACATCCTAAATCCCTTCCCCATTTTCCCGGCCAAGACAATTCCGGCTGATCATCCGGATCTGTCAGTAGCCCGTAAGCGATTGATAATGTGTGTAGTAAGGTCCCTGGCTTCACACAGTGTTGTTCAAATCTCGTTAATGCTCTACCAAAACTTTCTGGTCTTGGTATTGAGGCCAGATAGTGATGTATTTGAATTGCTTGCCAGAAAGGGATATTATATATTCCCCCTCTATCAATCAATTGGTTAATTGAAGGCCATCTTCTTTGTAACAGGAAAGACGAGGCCTGCTCAATTTTCTTCTCCCTCAAATCCCCGAACTGTCTTTTATCTAGACCTGGTGCAAACTGTGGGTTCCCCAAGATTGGAAATAACGGTGACTCGTTCGTTGTCAGTTTGGTGTATATATTTGGTTGTCTACATACCCGAAGTGTATTTCCTATTGTCAAATGGTTTTTCAAATACTTAGGTAACACCTGGTAGCACCATATCGCTCTCTTCAAGTCCACTTCTGTTTGTTCCTGCTCTATTTGTACCCACAATTTATTTTCCGAGTGGTGCCACCAGTCCAAAATTCTGGCCACTTGAGTGGCCTGATAATATGCCCGTATATCTGGGAAGGCTAGATCCCCTTTTTTTTTGGCAATATTAAAATTCGTCTTGCTATTCGTGGTTTTTTGTAATTCCAGATATATTCCACAAACAGAGAGTGTATTACTTTGAAAAAGACACTGGGGATCTTGACAGGCAACGCTCGCAACAAGTACACAAATTTTGGCAAAACTGTCATCTTTAACAAATTACATTTACCAAACCATGAGTGCATCCCTTTACGCCATTGTTCTAATAGATTCTTTGTTTTTGCAATCAAGGGCAAGAAATTGAGATCGTACACCCGCGTTAATTTTGCTGGTATGAATGTCCCCAGGTATCTCACCGCCTCTTCCTTCCATTTGAAACCAAAACTGCTTTTCAGTGCATTTACTTGGGAAATAGGTACCCCTATTCCCATCGCTTCTGACTTCCCAAAGTTGATTTTCAAATATGACATAGCACCAAATTTTTTAAACTCTTGTATTAAATTCGGCAATGATATACCTGGGTTAGTTAGTGAAAATAGTAAATCGTCCGCGTAAGCGGCAATTTTATATTGTTTCTCTTTTATCTTTACCCCCTCAATATCTTGATTTAGTCGAATTCTACATAGGAAAGGTTCTACAACCAAGGCAAAAAGTAAGGGCGATAATGGGCATCCCTGCCTTGTGCCATTTCTGATTGGGAAGGCGTCCGATAGTATGCCATTAGCTTTTACCCTAGCCGTTGGCTCTGTGTAAACTCTGGTGATTTTTTCCAGCATCTCTTTCCCTATTCCAATATATTTGAGCACAGCAAACATGAAAGGCCATCCCACCCGATCAAATGCCTTCTCTGCGTCTGTGCTCAACACTACGCACGGAATCTTTTTTTCCTTTACTACTTGTATTAGGTTGAGAATTCGGGTAGTATTGTCTCTTGCTTCCCTTGATGACATGAATCCCACCTGATCTAAGTGTACTAAGCTTGGGAGGACCCTTGCCAGTCTATTTGCGAGAATTTTAGTAAATATTTTTAAATCCACATTTAGTAAAGAAATTGGTCTATAACTGCTGCATGAAGACGGGTCTTTACCTTCTTTTAGTATCAAAGATATATGGGCCGTGAGTGTATCTCTGGAAAATTTCCCATCTATATCTGATGCATTAAATAATCTTGCTAGATATGGGCCTAGGATATGGAACAGCGTTTGATAATATTGAGTCGTTAGGCCATCTGGGCCCGGCGCTTTCCCAGGCTTCATAGACTTAAGTGCTTGCTTTATCTCCTCGATGGTAATTTCCCTCTCTAGATCCTCCCGATCCGCCTCTATCAATTTAGGGAGCTGTGACTGATCTATATATCTTTCAATATCTTCTAAAGATGGTGGGGTTTTTTTTAAATTATACAATGAATTATAATATTTCTCAAATTCTGCTGTTATTTGTGTTGGTAACGTTTTCTTGGCCCCTTCTGTTGTGATGATATGCGGTATGTACGACCTCAATTTCTGCTCTCTTACTGTACTGGCCAATAATTTCCCACATTTATTACCTGATTCGTAATTCATTTTCCGACACCTTTGAATAGCTGCTTTAGCTTTGTATTGTAACAGGTCCGTTATCTGTTTTCTAATCAACTTCAATTCTCCCTCCACCGTCTCTGATAAGGTGTGTTTATGTTCTATCTCTAGTAAGCTAAGTTTTTCTAGAAGTTGTAACATTTGCTTCCCCCTTTCCTTTTTTATCCGTGCTCCATGCTTGATGAAGATGCCTCTCATCACCGATTTATGAGCCTCCCAGAGGGTCCCCGTCCGGCACTCCGGTTGGTCATTGATCTCAAAGAAGGCCTTCATCTCCTCTGTAAGCTCCTTAACTACCTCCTCTCTCTGGAGTAAATCCTCGTTTAACCTCCAGAAGCGTCTTCTCTGTGCCGAATTTGGTGTCAAGCTATATATTATTGATATTGGAGCATGATCTGACCATGTAATACTATCAATCTCTGACCTTTTCACTGCCTGTAGCTGAGCATGAGGTACGAAAAAAAGGTCAATTCTAGAGTAATTCCTATGTGGAATTGAATAAAATGTATATTCTTTTTCCGAAGGGTGCTGAAGGCGCCATACGTCTATCAACTGAGCTTTATGTAAAGCTCTTAAAATTCGTTTACTCATTCCAGGAGTGAGGGTAGTAGTCCCGGAGGATGTATCTACCGCTGATATCAATGGTACATTAAGATCACCTCCCAGAATTAATTGGCCTTCTGTATACCCCATCAGCTCAGCTAGAGTCCTGGAAATAAATGCATCCTGTCGATTGTTAGGTGTGTATATCGTTGCGAGCGTTACCTGCGTTTCCCCTATTAATCCCTTAACAAATAAGAATCTTCCTTCTGAGTCGTGCCTACTATCTTGATAAGTCCATGGTACACCCTTTGCGATCAGTATAGAAACCCCGCGGGATTTTGCTTGCGTATATGTGGAGTGATATATATGTGGGAAAAATCTATTTCTGATGAGGGATATTTTGTCTGCCCTAAAATGCGTTTCTTGTATTAGTGCAATGTTAGTTTTTAATCGTCTCAATTCTGTTAACAATGTGTGCCTTTTTTCCGGGATATTTAATCCTTTAACATTGTAGGAAGTGATTTTTAAATCCTCCATCCCTGGTCAGCGGAGCACAAGAAGAGGAAAAGAAGAAAAAAAAAAAAAAAAAAAAAAACCCCTACTCCCCTCCCTTCCCTCCCCCTCTGACGATTGAGAGAAGTCGGCCTCTATAAGAGGTCTAGTCTCTCCCTCGTCACTTCGGATATCCTTTCTTATCCTTATCTCACACGGCACTTTTCGGTGCCATTTGTGTGAAAAAAAAAGGACTGTACCCCGGAGTGTCACTCCCCGTACTCTCCCACCCCCCTCCCTTTTATCTCTGATTTCTCATGTAACTTCCTCCTATAACGCCATTCTAATTACTCCCCTCCTTCCCCTGCATCCCAGCCTATTCCTCTCCCTCTCCCCTCCCCTCCTCTCTGGAGGGCCACCTCCAGCTCTTTACCATCTCCCCAAATGCACATCCAGAGGGGGATAGTGGAAGTGGAAAGATTATCTGTCCATATTCTTCAATTGTCTAACTATGAGGGGGGGGGGGGGTCTCCTATTCCATGCCAAAATTTTGAGCCAGGGGGTGGGGTCCTGTTCCTTCCTTCACTGTATCTATAATACACTGATAGCTTCCCTCTCCCCTTTCTCCCTCTCTCTCCCACCTTCCTCATCTTTCCATTCTTCCACCCTCCCCCCCTGTAAAACAGTCCGGACATTCACTGGTATAAATTCCTTCCATTGAAGTATTATCATTTTACTCCCACTTGGATTATCCTAGTTACCCTCCCCCTCCCTACCTCCCCTCTCGGAGGGGTTACCTTTCACTCCCCATCATAAACTCAGAATATATCTCCCTAGGGGGGTTAGGGGAAGTGGAAAGACTATCAATTCTTGCTTCTCATTTATCTGACTCTTGTCTAGCCAATGAGAGGGGTTCTTCCCTTCCGTAGCACTTTCTAATACAAAGGGTGGGGGGTTTGACTCATCCTCCATTATATTTTAATACTTCGTGGGTAACTCCCCCCCCCCCCTTCTACCTCTTTCCCCCTCTCTTACTTTCCCTGACTTTCCACTCTTCCCCTTTCCCCTCCCCATGGGGCAGTCAAACATACAGTACATATTTCTTTAATACCGGTATTATCATTTATCCATGCACTATTCACCTTAATTACATGTCTCACAATCCCCCCTCCCCTCCTCCCCCTATGTAATGTCTTTTAAGAAAGGGAACATCCCTCCTCCCCGTGTATTTAGGATTAATAAGAAGGGCAGAAAGTATTAAAATAACTAACACTCTCTCCCTAAAGTGTGTTGTTTACCCAAGATGTGCCATACAAAAAAAAAAAAAAAAAAAAAAAAAAAAAAAGGGGGGAAAACCTCCCCGTGCAAAATGCCTATATATTAATAAAACGGGTAAATCGTATTAGAAAATGTGAGTACTCCCTCCCAAGATGTGTTCTTTCCCAAACCAAAAAAAAAAAAAAAAAATCCCTAATCCCTATAAAGTGTGTCAAAAATTATACGGATAGGGACTATTGAAGAGATTCAACACTCCCTATCTAAATGTGTTCTAAATCCAGAACCTGTCGAAGAGAAAAAAAAAAAAAAAAAAAATCCCTAATCCCTATAAAGTGTGTCAAAAATTATACGGATAGAGAGTATTGAAGAAATTCAACACTCCCTATCTAAATGTGTTCTAAATCCAAAACCTGTCAAGGAAAAAAAAAAAAAAATTATAACAATCCCCTACAGAGTGTATCAAAAATGAATACTGATATAGAGTATTAAAAAAATTTAAACACTCCCTCTCTAAATGTGCTCTAAACCTAAACCTGTCACACAAAAAGCAAACTAAGGGTAGGTGGAGCTCCCTCCTCACAGTCACTTAGAGTCCTTCTATTTGGAGGAGAGGAGGAAAAAGAGAGAAAAAAAAAAAAATAAAAAAAAAAAAAAAAAATAAAATAAGCAAGTGATTTAAGAGGCAGTCCTCCTTATCCTCTCTCTTCCTCTATCCCAGCGGCTCGTCCCTCTTCTTGCCGCTGAGGGTACAGAGGGAATCTTTCCTTCGGTATCCGGGCTAGCCAGTTTACAACCTGTATTGGTTCTGTTCCTATAAACCGAAAAAGGGCCATTCGATCTTGAAAGGATCTGAGGTTAAAATATCGACCGTCTTTTTGAAATATAACCGAAAAGGGAAATCCCCATCTATAAGTGCACCCCATCTTTTTTGCTAGGTCCAATAAGGGTCTTAAAAGTGCTCTTCTCCTCAGTGTTCCTCTAGCAATGTCTGAAAAGATTTTAATCGGGGTTCCTTCCACATTTATGTCCTTTGCTCCCCAAGCCTCCCTTAAAATTGTCTCCTTATGCGTGTAATGATGTAATCTACATATCACGTCTCTTGGTCTTTTCTCATCTTTACTTCTGGGGCCCAAAGTTCTGTGTATCCTTTCTATTTCAAGACGGTCAGGAAGTTTACCCCTCAGAACCTGTTTGAAAATATTTTCCACCACTTCGGTTAATTTGTCATTATTTATAGTTTCAGGTATCCCCCGAATTCTCAAGTTGCTACGTCTACTTCTATTCTCCATTTCTTCTAATTGAAGTTGCACCGTATCTTCCGTCTCCCTCTGTGTATCTCTAATTAATTCTAATGAGGTCACTTTTCCTTCTAAAATTTTTCTGGCTGCTACCTCTTCTTCTAGACGTGTTGTAATCTTTTGTATATCTTTTTTTATCACTTGCATTTCTTTTAGATGTGTTTCTTCTATTTTATTAATCATTTGTACTATATCGTTTTTTGTTGGCAAAGCCTGGAGCATAGCTTTCAGTTCTGAATTTTGTATCAAAGCCTGTGCATGTATACCAGCTGCCATGTTTTCTCTTTGTCCATTACCTGGGCTATCTGAATAGTTTTCTGAGACTGGGGAGGTGGCTGGTGAATTAGGAGTATCCCCGGACCCTGGGCTTGTCAGGACATTCTTCTCACATGCTTCCATCCTTGCGTCTCTGGATAATTTCTGGCTATTAGTGAGGAATCTTACAATCTCTCCCTCTGGTCTGCTTGTCTGTGACTTTACTGCATTCTTCTTTCCCTTCTTTCTTTTAGTAAGCGTCATCCTCCCTCCTTTCCCACTCACTCTTCTCCTTTCCCCTCCTCCACTTGTAGTCTCTGTTTATAACTCAGTTCAGGGGAGTCTGTGCCTCTTTAAATATAATGCTCCAAGTAATGTTCTCCACTGGCTAATATCTTACATCCTTATTCAGCAGGTGGGGAGAGAAAAACTGCTTAAACATCCAGTGAGAGATAGATTTTCCTATCAAGCCTTCCTGAACCCATGCCTGAGAAAAGAGATAAGGAGAGGTTCCTGCACAGGTCTCACACTTCACCGTGCCTCACACCCGTTCCATGAGGGCCGTTGGTTACACATACAATTCAAGTGATCAGTTCAGGTACGGTTTAATAGGAGCTAGTAATATAGTTGGCTGGAGGGCTTACCTACTCGACAGTCCTCCGATCCAGCTGCTCCTTTTAGCTCCCTTGTGTATGGAGTACAGGCTGCCGATTGTGCAGGGAAAATAGCTGACTCTCTCCCCATATGCCGACTTGCACATAAGGCAAAGTGCCACTGTCCCTCAGCCCGGAGGGAGAGGGTCCAGTGATGCAGGCTGAGTGAGCGTCTCCCAAGTAGCACTTTCCAAGCTACAGTCCACAGGTCTCCATCAGCAGTGCAGTCCGTACAGTCTATGTAGCAAGCAGCTAAGTCGGGGGAGAAACAAGGCTACACACCCCGACATGCTGCGCAGCCCTCGCTCTCTCACCACCGCCGTTCTTCCGCCGCTACAGCTGGTCTTCTACCGCTACAGGCATCCGACCAGGGCTACTGCCGCCGTAACTCCGCTTCTCCTCTCCTCTCCGGGGTGGCGTGGGCGCACTATGGAGACTTGAGGGCTCTCTCAGTCCTTCGAGTTCCCGATCTCTCGGGCTTACTTCGGCGTCCTAATTCCTTCCTGGGAGAGGTGGGCTCAGCACGGAGAGACACGCCATGCGTGTCACATGATCACTTCCGGGTACGCCCCTCCTCTATCTTTATTTCTGTTTTTAATACTTGCCTATTCATTTTTTAGGGGATACAAGTTGAAAGTAATTTAGTTTTGCAGCCCACTGACCTATCATGGACTTTTTATCATAAAAGTTATGTGGGTTTGAGAAATAGCAAATTTGTATTCATTTTTGTCAACACAAGGAGGTTCCAAAGTTCAAATAAAAATGGACACAAGCTGAACAGACCTAATAGCTGCTGTACTTGGATACATTTTATTAGGTTCCTTTATCCATAATGTCAGCACAGCAAGGTGAGCTTGTAAGTGGTGAATGACTTTAACAGATTAGTAGAATGCCCAAAGGAAAACGTTACTACGGTTTGCCTATTATAAGGCATGTTCAAAACAGCTGTTTTATGCTTGCTCAAGTGGTTCGTGTATGGCAGCTTGCTTTCTTTTTTTTTTTAACAATGTTTAAAATTATACGTAAAAATTCTCTTTCTAAGCTCTTAAGTAAATTCAAGGGATACTCTTGCTTTCATAGTAATCTGAATAATAAAGCCCATAAGAATAGAGCTTATTTTATTATATCAATAATTAAATCCAGTGGGACTTGTACTGAGGATTGTGTGTCTGGTAAATGAGTACCGCATCTACAGCACAATGCCCTGGGATAACAAAGAAAACAAACAGTGTCCTGTGAGCTAAGGGTTAACTGTTATAGCACAGTTTTTTTATTAAATATGTGTCAGCAAGATCTGTGCTTATAAAGTTCACATTAATATATTGGATGAAAATGCTAGATAGCATGACGGCAGTATGGGTAATATGTACAGCCATTGTAGGATAAAATGATGAAATTTATTAACACAAAAAAGTAACTGCCAAAAAATGACATTTTTGCTTGGTTTACATTTTTATTTAGCTTGAAAGCATGGAACCTTGGTCAGCAGTCTTGCTATGTATGTTAACTATGTATGGCTCTTTATGCTCTCTATCAGTGGGCAATTAGAAGTTGACTGCATTTTACTTGGCTGCCCACAATGCATTATGTTAATGTATGTCTGGTTAATATAAAATGTAGTAAGAATTTAGGATTTATTAATGTGTTTCTTGTGCTATTTCTCAACATTTACTTTTAAATAACAAGATTTCTGTGGGAATAATAATTTCTACATGAAATATGTGTCCTTGAGCCTTCTGCCTGTCCAAGGCTAAATCCTGTTCTTCCTCAGGCATGTAATATATGTTTCATATACATCATAGATCTGTCTCTCTATAGCACACAGCTGTTAATCACTCACCTTAGTCACTATTCCCTTACAAATCCAACAAATTGGTTTTGAGATTTGGATGGAGCAGTTAAATGGATTCTGGATTGCATTTTTCAGTTTCAAGCATTTTATGAACATAATGTTGGCTCGTCTGTTAGTTCATCTCAAAAACATTACCTTAGTTATGTTTAACAAATTAGGTCTGCCTAAGTTTTAGGCACTATAAGGGTCCTTTCACACGGGCGGTGTTTCCGGCGGACTCCGTTTTGCTCAGCGGGGATCGATCCGCCGATCCCCACTGAGCAGGTGGATGACAGGTCTCCGCTTACTTTGCAGAGACGGAGCTGTCAGATCCCCGCTCTCCTCTATGGGAGATTGGATGAAAACGGACCGCCTGTTTGTTTTCATCTGATCATCCAGACGGATGGAAAATAGGGTTTCCATCCATCTGGATTTCATGGACAGGATCGGATCGGATGTCAGCGGAGATGTCTCTGCTGACATCCGCTGCTCCATAGAGGTACATGGAGAATCTGATCAGGTCTGGCTAAAAAACTGACAGACGTACTGGATTGGAAAGCCTGTGTGAAAGGAGCCTTTGTCAAGCCCCTTTCATTAGGCCACGCCTATTGACAAATTGGGGTTGATTTACTAAAACTGGAGAGTGCAAAATCGGGTGCAGCTCTACATAGAAACCAATCAGTTTCCAGGTTTTTTTCTTTTTGTCAAAGCTTTTTTTGTCAAAGAGTTACTAAATCCAGGACTCTGCATTCACTATATCTGGGCTACCACAGTACGCAGGACATGAAACTGCAAATATTTTAGTAAATATAAACTGCTAATTACCTTTTCTCATCACCAGTATATAAGAGCCTTGTGACTTCTATCAGTGTCTGGCTAAGCACTGGTTAAAGCTTTCATTCTCCTCTGACTGTCCTATGAGGCTGCAGGACCCCTGGCCCTCTGTCTGGGAAGTACTGATTGGCCCTGTGCTGATCATATGCACCCTCTAAAAAAACAAAAACAACTCTATTGCAATACACACCAAACGGAGAATGAGCAGAGTGCCCCAAAGGCTCTGTAGTATCAGGAGATGGATTGGGGGTTGTGTAAGGAGAGGGGGGTGATGTCCTTTTTAGACAATGCACAGTGTTACCCCCTTAGGTTCCACAGTGAATATAACAAGCATGCTTTAGAGCATAAACAGACTGATTTTATGTTGTGGGTTTAGTTACACTTTAAGTAGCAGGTTCTACCTTTACTATCAATAAATAATTAGCCTCAGTATTGAAATAAGAAACAACCTTCTTTGTAGCTCTTTAGTTGTGCAAGTCCCTAAGCAAAGTCCGAACTCTGAATTTAATATAACTAAGACCATTGATGAGGATTCTATATACAATGAAAATGGATGCTTGACATTTGGCCCCATGCACTATGCATACTAATGGGAGAGTCATGAACGAGTCGCAGGAGCAATGGGTTGTGCCTTCTGGTCTGCAAACTGAGAGCAAGAAAGAGAAATTTGGGAGTTACAGAAAGGCATATCTGGCTGCAGACAGTCTTTTCTAGTATTAGAAAGATGTTGTATAAATGGTTCATAAAAGTAGCCTAATCTTCAATTTCACATGTAATAATGGGCACATTGCATCATTTTGTATTGATTTCCAGAAAGAGTTTAACCTATCACCACTGTTTTTTTTAGGGGAAGTGGGGATAATTCATTTGCTTTTGTTTCTAAACATTTGAAAAGACACTTTATAATTACAGTATTTTGTCATTGAAATAATAAACAGCAATCTGTATATGTTTTCTCTTGAGCATAATGAAAAATGTCCTTGGAAAGGCTCTTTTCACTAGACTAAACTACATCAGGGACCTCATCAAAATAGGTATTGATTTTTTCCCTATGAGTTTGATTCAGTATGTTTTAAATAGGACCTTGCAATCTGGGTGCATTTGGTATTTCAATTGAACATTTCTGCTGTCGGGTAGGGGGGGAACCTGACTTGCTAGCGTTAACCCTTCCTTGTTTCATAGTTCAAATTGTTCTATTTTAGTATTATGAATATTTATAATAGTATAATATCACTACTGTAAAAGCACAAAATGTAATAGTTCAATATTTCATTGCTATGAATTAATTAACCACTTCTGGACCGGAAGGATTTGCCCCCTTAATGACCAGGCTATTTTCTTGCGATTCGGCACTGCGTTATTTTAGCGGACAATTGCACAGTTGTGCGACGCTGTACCTTAATAAAATAAATTTCCTTTTTTCCCACAAATAGAGATTTCTTTTGGTAGTATTTGATCACCTCTGGGATTTTTATTTTTTGCGCTATAAACAAAAAAAGAGCGACAATTCTGAAAAAAAAAAAAACAATATTTTTCACTTTCTACTATAAAACATTCCCCCTAAAAAAAATTTAAAACTCAAAATTTTTTAACATTTTCTGCTACATATTTTTGGTAAAAAAAAAATCGCAATAAGCGAATTTTGATTGGTTTGCGCAAAAGTTATTGCGTCTACTAACTACGGGAAAGATTTATGTCATTTTTATTGTTTTTTTTTTTTTTTTTACTAGTAATGGCAGTGATCTGCGATTTTTAGCAGGACTGCAACGGACAGGTCGGACCCCTAACTGACATTTTTGACACTTTTGGGGGACCAGTGACATTACTACATTAATCAGTGCTAAAAATATGCACTGTTACTGTACTAATGACACTGGCAGGGAAGCGGTTAACACAGTGGGTGATCAAGGGGTTAAATATAAACCTAGGGGAGTGTTTCTAACTGTATGGGGGGTGGAGCTTTTGAAATGATCACAGAGACCCGTGATCCTATATAGAGGGATCACAGGCGCTCTGTGATCACTCCAGAGAGAACGGTCAGCTGTGTTTACGATAGCTGACTGTCCTTCTTTCTCAGCGAGAAGCGATCGCAGGTGGCAATTGGAGCCACCGGCCCCATTGCATCAGAGTCCCCGCTGCCGAGAGGGGGCGGGAGAGAGCGCCGCCTATCTGCATATATAGCTACGTCGGTTCGCGCAGGAGGGGCTGCCTGTCGCAGTAAAACTGTGGCGGGCGGTCGTTTAGCAGGTTATAGCAATTACAAAACAAACAAAAAAAAAAAGCGTGAGGCCATCAATTGTGAGGAAGATTAAAGGGCTTTGTCTTAATAAATCAGATTGCAGTTATAATACAGCGTATTTATTAGGACATCCACCCCCCCATCACCCTCTGCTCTTTTTCCCTATATACACCTCTTGCTTAGTTATTATGACGCATGCAGCACTTCCTTTCCATCCATATTGTTTTTAGTAACATCATTTAACACACTGCCTCAGTGGTGTAGTTTAACTGAATGACACTCAACTTATTGACTTAGCTCTCTCTCTAAAGAAATAAAAGACAAATAAACAATGTCAGTAGGCTTGATGGATTCTTGATAGCATTACTTATTATACCGGGTTATGTAAACAACTTCACACAGATAATTTGTTACCAGGATGTGTTTTAATTAGGAAGACCTAAAAACATTGATATAATGTTTATGATGTATATTTTTATATTAATAAAAAAAAAAATGACAAATGTATGTCGTGCTAGGATTGGTTTCTTACATACTTCACTTTTGGGAGCATTTTATCATTGATATGCAGACAAAGAATTAGTGGCGGTGTTCTGCCGAAAACTCCAACTTGCCGAGATCTCCAACCACGTTATTTCCGGTGAGTGTACACCAGGAATAATTTGAGATTTCAATCACTTGGGGTTTTCACACAACACCAGCAGCCTTTACCCTCTGGTAGATGCTATAATTAGTGCAGAATGTTATTCCGCCCACTTGTTAAATAAATATACTAGTTCTACTATATTCTATTCTATATTCGATTCGATTTATCGATCTATATATACATATATATATATATATTCTATATTATATTCTATAATGCGTTTTTGCTGATGGCGTTACTTTATTTATATATATAGTAGTAGAATGTAAACGTTTTCTGAATTGGCATGTAAATGTGTGTGTATATATATATATATATATATATATATATATACATATGTGGCAAAAGGTCGCAAAGTTCAAGGGGGCCGAATACTTTTGCAAGGCATTGTGTATATATATATATATATATATATATATATATATATATATATAGATTGATGTTTTTTCGGCATGTAGAAACAAACTCAAATTTTAATAAAAATGACCAAGCAATAATAATGATAAATCTTAACTCCAAATCTTATTTGGTACATTTCAGCTGCCAATGCTATATTTATTCTATATACTAGTTGTCGCCGCCTTGGAGGTGGACATATTTCTGGTTACTAGTGGGCGGACTATCAATCTGCACTAATTATAGCATCTACCGGAGTATATAGGCTGCCGGAAGATGTGTGAAAACCCCAAGTGGTCGAAATCTCCAATTATTCCTAGTGTACACTCACCGGAAATAACGTGCTTGGAGATCTCGGCAAGTTGGAGTTTCAATGGTTCACACATATACGATGTCAGACATTTCATGTGATTTACAGCGCACTGCTCTGCAAATCACATGCAATGTCCGTGCATTGCGAATTCAGCTATACAGCTCATATGGCTGAATTTGCATCGCATTCGGCCCAAAGTTGCACAGGACTCTTTTTTTGGTCCGCACCATAATCGGATCGCATTGGTGTTCACACCTATGCAATCTGATTAATATCCGAACTGACAGTTTGAACTGCGATATGCAAACTGATCTGGGGGTGTCATTAACTTTGTATTGACACCCCCAGCGGTTCGCATATGGCAGTGTGAACTGCCTGCGAGTTGAGTGTGATGCGGGAACCCACAGTGGGTTTTTAGGGCTCCCGCATCACATTTGTGTGAACTGGCACTAAAGAGCAGAGTATCTTTCAGGACTAGTTTAGGCCTCTTGCATACTGCCGCTTAAAAAAGCTCAGTACAACTTTTTTTTTTTTTTTTACTGAGCTAAAATACAGCCTGTTATTTGTAATGTGCCTATACTTACACACAGGCGCGTAAACAAGCGCCGCACATTCTTCAGTAAAAAAAAAACAAAAAAATATTACATTTCTCCTCATGCACGCAAATGCATGCAAATACGCACAAATGTTCATATACATGTTATACAGAATGAGAACGTGAGAATACGTTTGTGCAAAAATGCTGAACTGCATACACCCAAAAATGAGCGCAGATATACGCGTAAATACATACCTCCAAAAAAAAAACAAAAAAAAAAAAACAGTAGTATCATGTGCAGGAGGCCTTAAATTGGTAGACTGTGTATAATGCCATGTTTTGGCCTAAGAAAGCTTTTTTGCCTCATTTAATAGTACTCTTGGATGAAATGTTTTTGAGGACCGGGTGCATAGATTGACTTAAACTGATCTTGTGGAGTTGTTCTGTTGCTTTAATCTTTGCCTAGACTGCACTAAAAAAAATTCAGCCTTATCCTTTGGCACCCTCATATCCATGACTTAGGTTGACTATATGGTATTTATTATATTAAATATAAATGAATGTCTTGGTTGAAATATTTCCCTAATTTTCCGTTTGGGGGCAACATTTTGAAATTTCCATCACTTACTGTAAAAGTGACAGTGGTCAGCAGGACACATAGAGTGAATATCCTCAGCAGGAACACAGACAGCAATAAAATCTGACTGCCTTCCCTATTTTAATTTTAAAAAAAAATGTGGCTTTAGATGTGCTTTAATTTGATGATTCCAAGAATATGAACCATCTGTTTAATCTTTTTTTTTATATATATATATCTTGACAGGACATGTCAGCTAATCAAATATCTTAAAAAATACTCAGTTTTCAGTCAAGAGAATGGAGATTTTAAAGAAGCATCTTCTAGGAGTAAAGCTAGCGTAAATACTATTGTTGTCTATTGCTGGAATCAGTATAACTATAGTACAAAAATAGTAGGATCTGTCAGTAAATCTTATTGAAATGTATGTACCACTTACTTCTCTGTGTAATCACATTGTGGCTGGTTTGACACCTAATACCGATGCTGCTAAGAGCAGGGATCCGGTGTGTCCCTGTTCCCAGTTTCTGGGATGGATCAGGCCCGAACTTTTGCCAGAATTTTGGACCTGAAAGGGAGCTGAAGACGCGCAGGACCCCTGTGCAATGCCCTCCTCGGCCTCCTCGGAGATGTGTGAATCGGCTCCATTAGGAGTGGACCGGCTCCATTAAGAGCTGGTCACAATCTCCTGTCATGCAATTTAGATGCGGGAAACCTGCATCCAATTTGCTTTAGTGTGAACCCAGCCTGAGAGTAACTTACAAGACATCTTGGCTCTGGGAGTTACATTCCACATAAGATGCAATGTAAACGCAAGAAACACCTTCATATTGACATAATCTCTTTGAAGTGAACCTGTGGATGGGCTTTGAACATGAATGCATTTAAATAGTCCTATCAAGCAGTAAGGCCTCATGTACACTTGCAGTTGGAGGGCGGTAAAACCAGGTGGTTGAACTGCTCCCCGTGATTTAACATGGCAGACAAAGTAGGGTTGTACATATGCCATAGCTGTGATGCTTTGCTTCGTGGATGCTGCAAAACTTATACATATTTTGCATTCAGCGGCCAGTACCACTGCCTATTCAGTTAATTTAGGCAACACTGCAGTTGCTATAATGCTAGTGGTTGTTAAGCAATGGCGTTGGCTTTACAGTGTTAAAACAGGTAGGAGGTGACAGGTTGCCTCCAAGCCAATTGTCAAACACCTTTCGAAAGAGGATCAACTGCTAAGCACTTTTCAGAGGGCAATAAGGCCTAGATGAGTTTTTTTGACAAGGCCTCACTGACTTTTGTAGCTTCAGGCATATTTGTCATCAGCTCCACCCCCACAGAGCACATGGTCTGTGCTCATCTCAAAGCCTATATCTTGGTTTTGTGTTACTTTAACCCCTTCCTGTCCACCCCGGTATCCCTTTAAAATGTTCTGAATGCCTGGCGGGTGGGAATGATTGGTGATTCTTTGACCACTGTGATTGGCTGTCACAGCGCTCACATGACCAGGAGCTGGCCCTGTCAGCTACTGATCCTTAGCCCAGAACAAGAGCTACAGAAATATTGGCTGCCCAGCTACACGTACTGTAGTTTGTGATGTGTGGGAAATATAGCCCACCCTTTTGTTGCTTCACATATGTGTTACACAGGTGGCAATAGGTTACTGATTTTCGAGGATTTCACATTTTTATTCATTTAGGCCTCTTTCACACTTGTGCGATTTGTCCTGCGATTTGGGACTGCAAAGTCACAAGACAACTCATACTCCATGATTTCCAATCAGTACCGTTCATATCTGTGCGACTTCAAGCTACAATGACTTCAAAGTAGTCCAATTTTAATGCGTTTTGAGGTCTGTAGACATAGGCATTGCTTCAAGTCCAGTCAAAATTGCGGCAAAATCCTGCAACTTTTAGGCCGCACAAGTGTGAAAGGGGCCTTAATGAATATGTAATATGTAAAATATCAATGTAATGGGAGGAATTTGCTAGCCTTAACCTGGAATTGCTACCTGCCTGGCTGTGTCTATCTTTTATACTTTTGCGTGGACCTGCATTAACCATGCAGCAAATACAAGTTTTAGAAAAGTCAAAAGTTCTTGCTTGTACTGTATATTTGTTCTAGATTTATAAGTGACACCAAAGAACAACATGGCAGCCATAGATCTTACATTTTCAAAAGAGGCCAGCATTGGCAAGCCAGTCAGAACACTAATACCACCATCATTTCAAAACACTTTTACAAATGGGATTAATTCTGGCATTATCAAATCTAATTTTAGATGTATTTTTTCAAGGACAAACAGCAGATGTTTAATTTGATCAAGATGCTGTCAGTGTTTGCAAAATTGCACACTCATTTCTTATAAAAGGAAACTTTTGTTTCTTGAATATACTTATGCTTATTGTTATTAAGATAGTATTTGGATTACCAGGTGCTTACAATTGTTCTATTGCTTACATAGCTCATAGATTTGTTGTTGATAACTTGATATATTCCCTAATGGAAAGTGTAACAAACTATAGAGCAGGCAACTCCAAATACAAATGAAACCACATTCTATTGCCCTTGAAAAGGACAGAGATGGGAAATTGAAAATCTTAGTGTTGTCACCATAGCAAGGAAAAAGGGAAATCTCTCACTTGGGACACATGCTCCAGTGGCATTTGTCTGAGAGGAGAGTTCCTTCCAATTTGAGAGAATTCCGCTTGCTTTATGTTGCATTTGTGGGACAGATCTCTTTAGTGGCAGACAACAAAAAGTAAGCTGACTGGTTTTAACCCTTCATTTTCTATCCAATACCAAAAAAAAAAAAGTTTTGGGTATACATATTTTACTCTTTAGGGGATCCACATTGTCTCATGTCTGAGTGACACATCTACCTGTAAATGACTGAGGGTTGCGTGGGGCCCACAAACCCAAGGTTGACATGCCTGCTTTAATAGCAATGCACCTGCACATGTTGTGTGAGCATTTTTTGTGATTATAAAGCTTCAGTTAAAAACTCCATTTTGTTGAGCAAAAAAAGAAAGAAAATTCCTTCTGGGTGCATTATGTACATTGCAAGGTTTTTAAGTCACACTAAAGCTGGATACACACTATACAACTTTTGTTGTTTGATTTCCTTTAGATTTAAGCCCCGTACACACGCACAGATTGTTGGCCGTAAATTGTCGGCCAACGTCCGATCGGCCGATTGTAGGCTTGTTAGTATAATGCTTCCGACAACCAACTGCGACTTTTCGGCTGAAAAAAATCTGGTGTGCATGCTATAAAATTTTTGTTGGCCAACAACAGAACGGCCGATTGTTCCTCAGTCAGTACAGATTTCGGCAGACAAAAATCAGATGAGCAAGACTGGGCATGCTCAGAGAAGAAAAAACACACGGAAAGTCAACCAGAACATGACATCATGTTCTGGTTGAAGTTGGTTTTTGTTGGCCAACAAAAGTCCAGTGCAAGTCTAGAGCACATTTCAACCAACAAACAACACTGGACAAAAGACGGCCGTTCGGTCGGCCAACAATCTGTGCATGTGTACGAGGCTTTACCTTCAACTATGTAGTGCAAGGGCCTGCCTGATTGCATACACATTGAAAGTGTTTAGGTTTGACCTCATATGATATGGTTTTGGTAAATCTCAAGGAAAAAAAACTAAAGACAATTGTATAGTGTGTGTATCCAGCTTAAGTCACAGTTTTTTTCTGAAGAAATTGTTTATTTCTAGGGATGAGCCAAGGTTATGGCCACACTCAGTTTGGTCTGAACCTGCAGGTAGATTTAACAAATCTCCAGTTTAATGCCCATGTGGCCATATTAGAACAGAATTACCAGCGTCCTTGCATTGTTACTTGGAACAGGGACTTTCATGACCATAGCTGATTGGATTGGTGGCCTGCTGTCATGTCACAGATCCCTGTGAGTTCGAGCTGAACTGAGTAACACCTGCACCTTAGCTTATCTTTGTTTCCAGACTGATTTGCACAATGCAATGATCTGTGTTCATTATAACCACCTGAGAAGATCTCAGTGCTGTAATGAGGAAAGCTGCAGTGTCTGCATCCCTTTAGTAGACAAGCTTAAGTGCCGGTTCACACTACCGCGGCACGGCTTCGGGGGGGGGACCTGTGAAGTCGCGTGCACCGCAACTTTGGCGCGACTTGCACGGACTTCACATAATGGAAGTCAATGCAAGTCGCTCCAATGTTGCCCCGAAGTAGTATAGGAACTATTTTCTAAGTTGGAGCGACTTGAGTTGCTCCTATTAGAACGGTTCCCGTAGCACAGAATGGACCATGACTTGTCAGGCTGACCAGTCACCTGACAAGTCGCGGAAGTGTGAACCGACACTACGTCCTTACACAGGCAGTTTGGCCTGTCATCATCAAATCCTAGCATTTTCAGGCACCTAGGAGGCATAGGTGTGGTATCCAGCCCTACTGCCAGCAGTCTGTCATAATCTACAGAATAAGGCGACTGGACTCTGTACAAAGTGATACTGATATTTAGTGCCATTGTCACAAATGCTCTTAATGTGAGTACTGCTCAGTACATCATCCATCTTCTTTGTATTTCAGCCTGTCATAGATTTTGACAGACTGCTTGACGCTGCACCTGTGCCTCCCAGGCACCCAAGAAATCCTGGAGTTTGAGACTTATGGTCCAAACTACTTATGTAGTCTGAGGAACTAAAATGTTAAGCTCTCCTTGCAATAGAAACTTTTATTTTTGGTATGTTTCTATTGCAAGAAGAGCCTAAAATTTTACTTGTATCATAGTGTAGACTTCTGAGAAAATCAGTGAAGCAATCACACAAGCAGGACCTGACATTTCTTGGGGCATTCCATAAACCAAATGTGTGCAGAACACCTTCAGGTTGGCATATTGCCTTACATTTTCTGACCACTTCTGAAAATTACAGAGGCAGCAGACTGACATGGAAAGGTATCTTTTAAAAAAATTAAAATACAAAAAGACTTGTATAGTAGTTTTAATGTTATATTCATTTTTGTACAAGAGTGGAGCTTTCCCTTAAGGTGAGTTTAATTTTTTATGTGTAAATATGTGTATGAGATTCCCAAATTATTTTACAGAAAAGGAGTTCTTTAAATTTGCATGTCTGCCCCCCCTCTCTCTCTCTATCTATATATATATATATATATATATATATATATATATATATATATATATATATATATATATATATATATACACAAATATATCTTCCCAAGGCTAAAGAAGAAAAAGCCTCAAAAGCCTTTTTTACTCTTTACTTTCTAGAAGATACTGTTTTAGAGCTGCATATGTGGCAACAGATACTAACTACTTCATTGGAGGTACTCCTAGAAAAGTGTGCTATTCACAAAATACTATTAAGTCATGTTGATACGTTTTAAAACTGTGCAAAAATGAATGCGCAAATACTGGTGGTTTTTGCTATGTTTCAGCTGGAAAAATAATACTTTGTTATTCCTTTGTTTTAAATACTAAAATTAGGTAAAATGAAAAGAAATAATCAGCACAATGAACAGTACCTACGATTAAGGTGATGTGTCATAGTTGAAATTTGAAGTCCTCTGTTCTTCCCCATACCCCACAACCGTAATCATTCGGTGCTGCAGGGGTAAATACCAGGACTGGATCTATGACAGTCACTCATCATGAGTGCTGTCTATGCCCGCCCTCCCCCCTCCCCCTCCACCATTTATAGAACCTGTACTATAGCTTCCATCAATGAAAAATTATGCATGAATGGAGGATGGAGAAGAAAAAAGGTCTGCCTACTCCATTCATTGATTTTTATTCATTGATGCTTTAGGACCGTTTCTATAGCTGGAGGAGGGGGCAGAAAGGGTAGGCATAGCCAGCACTCTTGATGAGTCTTTTCACAGGTCCAATGCTGGTATTAAGGCCTGCAGCACCAGAAGATTACCATTGCAGAATATGGTAGGGGGCAGAGGACTTCAGATTTCAACTATGACAGCTGGCACCACTCCATTAAATCTAAGTACTGCCCCTTGTGCTGAATTAAAAAAAAATATACCTTAACTTATGTTTTAATGATGTGTACAATGTTAAAATAAAATTGTATTTAACCTTTTATTTTAAAAAAATGATGACTTTGTTCATTCTGGATTATAAAGCCAGTGGTCTTTTTGTGTGTTTTAGTAAAGAAATTTTAAATAGTAGTAGAAAAAGAAATGTACCTAGTAAGGTATTATATTTAATAGCGTCATTATATTCCAGAACAATGGGGTCCTCCAATGGTCACTTTAGAACGTTATAAATCGCAACTTTTATCTATAGCAATGCTTCGGATAAGTGTTGCCTCTAGGGATATATTAAGAAAAGAACTGTTATCCTGCAAGTTGTACTGTGAGGTTACCTATTTTACACATACTGTTTCTGCTGTGAATAATATGTAAGACCCTAAATTTGTAGCACAGATAGATTTGTTTTCTAATCTTTAGGTCAACCTTGAAATCAATAATCATTTCCATACAGAATTTTCTGACTATAACCTCTAATTTACTAATTGAGAAATACGTTCACAATTTATTATCCCTGATTTTTTTTTATTTCTCAACACCACTCTTTGTGCCTTCTCTGTAATTAAAAATACACCACTGCCTTTTGACAAATCTACAAAAAAGAATTTTTTTATCTACTGCATATGAAATTCAGTCAGCAGTTGGCAATTAAAATTGAAGACATAAAAGAAAAAGACAGCTTGGATCTTTGAAAGTCTGGATTATAGGGGATTATAGATGAAATATGTTTTTATTTCCTTTAGATGTCTGTTTTTTGACCTTATAAAAATGCCCACCTTTGACCTGCAGGAGTAGAACACCACATCTAACAGAAGCAACTAAAAAAAGAACTGAAATTAACATTTCTCCAAATTTTGACTGTGTGTTAAGATTATGTGAATTCACTTAATTGGTTGTTTCATTGAAGAGGTATGTAAGAATTGCTAAATCAACCAATTAGAATATGAAGTGCTTTTCAGTTCAAAAACACAGTTAATTTTGCTATTTGTGGTTGCTAGGAAGCAGAAAACACATGTCATTATATGGATTCTTCTGAGTGTTCAGTCTATTTGTAGATTAAAGAAAAATGTTTTTTGGCTTTTACATGTTATCATACTCTGCTTTCAATTATTTTTGAAAGTAATGTGTAAAAACTTAGATTTTATTTTTTTTTCCAACTTAATCTGCCTTCTGTCTGCCAACTTGACATTTCATCTAACCACTAATTTGCTCAGCCTGAACCTATGGCGGTTACTTTTGGCATTCTCTAGCAGGTATAAATGTTTTTTTTTTTTTTTTTTTTACATCACTGAATTCATCAGAAGTCATGAAAAAAAAAAAAAAAAACGTGTGAAAATCCTTAGGTAGAAGCTGCTGTCTATGTCCGCCAATATGCACGGTAGTAGTTCAAGGACAATGCAGCTGAACTTCTTCAACATCATTATGAGTGACATGCTTCTGTGTAGCAAAAATGCATCTCAGGAGTCAGAGAATGGAAGTTTCTATCTGAAGCTTTTGCTTTGTAACAGATTCCCACTCCCAAAAAAAGACTGAGAGTAAATAATTTCAAATATGCCAAGAAACATATGCAGACAGACGCTAAGAACTTTCTTAGACAGTTAAAGCTGCTAAATATTAGGTGTAGTGTAGGGAAAGCCAAGGGGTCAATTTTAAATCTTATTTTTTTTGTTATGTCTTACTAGAATGTTAGGTAAACTATTCAGGGTTTCTGTGTTTAGGTAGAAAGGAGCAAATTATTCATAAAAAATGCTTAGCCAGATTTTTTTTTTTTTTGCAAATGGATACATGGACCAAAGTTATGTAGTAGTTGTAACTGTTTTTTTTTCTGATATTTCAATACTAGAATGAACTTGAAGAAACTGATTTGAAAAAAAAAGCACAATGTGTATCCATTATGTATGCTTGGAGCTATTCCGCAAACAGTCGTATCAGCAGGGAGCATTGATAGTTTCAAAAAACTATTAGATGGGCACCTTAAAGACCACAACATACAGGGGTATACAATGTACGGTTAACAGCAAAAAAACACACACATCATAGGTTGAACTGGATGGACTGATGTCTTTTTTCAACCTCACTAACTATGTTACTATGTAACTGCCATATATATTGGTGTGAACTGCCCTGTGTGGTTGGTGTGAAAAATCCACATGTGTCACAGATTTGCCCTAGTCAAGATACAGAGCAGGCCTGAGTATACTACTGTTCATTTTTACCCAACCACATTTTATCTGTTGACCAAATCTTTTACTATCAACTTGAAAGATTATTCCTTTATTTTTACCGGGGGGGTCCCTTATTCACTGTAAACTGTATTAGTGTTTTTTTTTTTTTTTCCTAGGTCCAGCATGTTTCTCTCTGTCTGAAAATAGCTTGCTAGCATTATTCTTATTTAGCATTCCTGATCTTGGCACACATCCAGCTTCTGATTAAATTGTGTTATTTAATCCCGACTCGGTCAATAACCTTACATATATCACTTCTTTTACTTGGTCAGTCCCTGAAAACTAATGTGACTGACACCAAATGTCATTTACTGGTGTAAATGAGTAAACAGTCAATTTACTTTTTTTGCGGACATGTTAAATTTCAGTTGTGTTAGGCTGTGCATTATCTATTCATATGCTCACTATAAATATTAGTTTGCTTATGTAATGTGTTTCTATATTCTTTTATAGCACGCAGTATTTTTTTTTATGTGAGATATGCAAATTTGAATAATCTCTAGCGGTAGATTATTATATTCATATATAGACAACAGTATTACACATGGTGGTCATCGGATCGCAAACTGACTTTATTGTAAACCAAATATTTGACTGAGTAGAGGAAGCCAGCATTGCCTTAAGGAGCAAGAAATCGTTTCTTGGCAACTGTAAGTTAAACCACTCAGCTTTGTACATTCTCTCAACATCTAATTGGTATATAAGCTACTTTGGCAAAGACAGAAATTATCTTTTTTTTTTTTTATTTATTTTTTTTAACAATGGACAGATTTGCATTGTGAAGTGTAATAGTTGGTCACGAAAGAAAAAAAAACTTAAATCAGATTCAGTTTCCATGTGAATGCTCTCCTATTTTTCTTAATTTTGTACTTCTGAATTCCCAGAGCTTGTTTGCTAAAGGCTTGTGGCTTAACCCCCTATATCATTAAGGGATTAACTGGACATTTCGCATATAGGTATATTAATAATTACCTATATCAGCTGAATTGTTAAAGGTTTATCCATGCACACATTTTGCCATTGCCTAGTGATGGATTTGTAGTACGACGCTGACTGTGTGTGGGTGACACTTCTATTTTCTATTAATATTACATTACTTAGCAAGCTTATGCTAGAAGTAATCAGTCTAGATGGGCAGTTAGAAAAGCCATGTCCCAGAGTCCAGCAGCAGGTTGTATGTGACTCACATCCATCAGTAAGGGAATAGAAGGATCCATCCATTGTTTATGTACATTTTGAAACAAGGGTTCACAAACAACTTTCTGCACATGCACCTAGTGAGCTTTTCAGACAAGTGTTTATTAATAAATAAGATAGCTGTAAATGAATCAAAACCTGTGCTGCAGCTCTGGCCTAGTATCTCGGCATTGATATATTTTAAATGGCAAAGAATTCAAAAAGCAGCATTTAGTCTTATGCAAGCAGTCAGTATAATGGGAATACTTGTGCTTGCCATGCAAGACTAATATGTGTATTTCTTTTCAAGTAAAGCCTGTCTCTAAGCACACTGCCTCTCCCAAAGGTGCTTCTGACTTGAGGCTTTTTCTCTTGTCTTATTAACCTCTTATGAGCTGCAGTGGATGGCGCTGTCATTTTAATACCAATTGCCTTCAGATTTGAGCGGATAAAAGTCTATAATAAAGTCAGCACCCCCCCCCCCCCCCCCATTTAATACCATTGGGGTTAAAAAGGACAACGAGGCAAGTGGTATGGAAAATACTAAGAAAATGTCCTTAAAAGCGTTCCTGCTGTGAGCTGGATAATTGCTAAGGAGATTAGGACTCGTCTAGTTAATATACATCTTTTTTTTTCCTCTCTCTTTTTCATTTAACATGCGTCAGTCAGGGCTGCATTAGCAAACAGCTATTCACACTGTGTCTTCAGATTGGCAAGAGGATATATTTTAGGGGGAAGTCATTTACCACAATCCCTAAGATGTAGCCTGGCAGAAATCCAATAACTGTGTGTGTGTGTGTGTGATATGCTCATTGAGGCTTTGGGATCTCTGTCTTTACATTCCTGAATACACAGTAAATGCCTAAGCAACCAGTATACAAAGCTTCTGGATCAGAAAGCACTAGCTGCAACTGTTAATCCTTACCTCTAGGTTGTCACTACGGTCAGTCGGGCACATTTCTATGATAAACAGCATTGTTCCATGTGCATTTTATTCCATTACTGTTGCTTTTGCAAACATATTACATATAAAAAAAGGATGTTTACCAAGCATGCTGTAACAATACATATTATTCAGAACTTACCCGCCAAGAACTGTGTGTGTGTCCTCTGCAATTTCCTTAGACAAGACTGCGGTGAATACTGAAAACTGGGGATAAATAGGTACATTTATAGTTGTCTGCACTTGCACATATCCTGCACCGTGAACAGGGCTGCCTGCCGCCTGCTAAGATCCTTCATAGCTGCCAGTGCTTTGTTTCTCTGTGGCTGATGCTGACAATCCAATACAGAGATGTTGCTTGTGTAGACTCTCCCCCCTTCTCCTCCTTTCTGTGGTGCTGGTGGTTAGTGCTGCATCATTCACCCGATCACTTGTCACACTGACATGGTGCTGCCTGCTCAGCGATCATTAATAACTGAACACCCTCCACTCCCCAGAGAGGAGCCAATAGCTTCGGAGTGCCAAGATACAGTACTCACAGCTGCTCTAGTCTGGTTGGCTGAAGCACCATGCCTGTTATATGACATTGCTGCTTAGGTGAAAATCCATGAAACCAGCCCTTCTTCCCCCCTCTCTTTCTAGGTAAAGAACTCATTATGGTGCTCACTTGTCCTGCTACTTTTTGATATTGGAAGCACGGGATGTAAAATTAGATAGAGTTGAATAGACAAAAACAGATGAAATGGTATGAAAGCCATATTTTAAAGCCTTTGAAACATTTGTATTGTTCCTCTAAAAGTGCCTTCCACTATAGATTAAACATTCAAATGTGATATTAAAGGATTTGTTTTCATTTCTTTTAATAATAAACATATCATACTTACCTGCTCTGTGCAATGGTTTTGCACAGAGCAGCTCCAATGATCCTCCTCCTCTGAGTTCCCCTGGCCAGTGCTCCTGGCTCCTCCTGCCTTTGAGTACCTATCACTGGATTTAATTGACAGCAGCAGGCACAAAAACAGATGAAATAGTATGAAAGCCATATTTTAAAGCCTTTGAAACATTTGTATTGTTCCTCTAAAAGTGTCTTCCACTATAGATTAAACATTCAAATGTGATATTAAAGGATTTGTTTTTATTTTTTTTAATAATAAACATATCATACTTACCAGCTCTGTGCAATGGTTTTGCACAGAGCAGCTCCAATGATCCTCCTCCTCTGAGTTCCCCTGGCCAGTGCTCCTGGCTCCTCCTGCCTTTGAGTACCTATCACTGGATTTAATTGACAGCAGCAGGCACAAAAACAGATGAAATAGTATGAAAGCCATATTTTAAAGCCTTTGAAACATTAGTATTGTTTGTCTAAAAGTGCCTTCCACTATGGATTAAACATTCAAATGTGTTATTAAAGGATTTGTTTTTATTTTTTTTAATAATAAACATATCATACTTACCTGCTCTGTGCAATGGTTTTGCGCAGAGCAGCCCCGATGATCCTCCTCCTCTGAGTTCTCCTGGCCAGTGCTCCTGGCTCCTCCTGCCTTTGAGTACCTATCACTGGATTCAATTGACAGCAGCAGGCACAAAAACAGATGAAATAGTATGAAAGCCATATTTTAAAGCCTTTGAAACATTAGTGTTTTTGCTCTAAAAGCGCATTTCACTAGGGATTAAACCTTAAAAAGTGATATTAAATTATTTGCTTTTTTTTTTTTTTAATAATAAACATATCATACTTACCTGCTCTGTGCAATGGTTTTGCGAAGAGCAGCCCCGATGATCCTCCTCCTCTGAGTTCTCCTGGCCAGTGCTCCTGGCTCCTCCTGCCTTTGAGTACCTATCACTGGACTTAATTGACAGCAGCAGGCACCAAGAGCTGCTGCTCTCACTAAGTCAAGTGAGGAGGGAGAGAGAGAGCGGTGCCACTGCTCCCGGGCACATTGCTGGACCGAAACCGGTCCATCGCTTTGCCTGGTTATTTAGGAGGGGCAGGGGGGTCTGCGCCTAAAAGGGTTTTTTACCTTAATGCAGAGAATGCATTAAGGTAAAAAAAAAACCTTTTGCCTTTACAACCACTTTAACTATTCTGCCATGTATGCCAATAATATTGTACAAGTCTTTTTTGGAGTGGAGTAAATGACAAAAGGGGTAATTTTGGCTTGCATTTTGTCTTTTTCATCTTTGTTAATTTTAATTATCAACATTTTTGTGCCTTTAAGTCAAAACTGCTATGCAATTATTGCCAGACCTCCAAAACATTGCTGCAATTTGTACATTGAATTTGAACGTGTACTCTGTAATTACTGCTTGGCTTCTGTTTCACTTGTCTATTTTTAGGACATACTCTGATCAGCCACAACTTTATGACCAATGACAGTTTAAGTGAATAAAATTGAAAATCTTGTTGCAGGGGCATCTGAAAGTAAGCAGGATACATTAGGAAGCAGGTGTACATGTTGTCCATGAAGTTGCCAACTTGAAAAAGTGAGCATTGCATTTTGTTGTGCATGGGGCTGCATAGCCACAGACAGGTCAGGGTGCCCATGTTAACCCATGTCCACAGCCAAAAGTGCCTACAATAGATATGTAAGCATCAGAACTGGACCAAAGAGCAATGGAAGATGATGGCCTGATGTAGTGAATCACATTTTCTTTTACATCATGTGAATGACCAGGTGCATGTTCGTCACTTACTTGGGGAAGAGATGGCACCAGGATTTAGTATGGGAAGAAGGCAATCCAGCAGAGACAATGACGCTTTAGGCCAGTGGTTCTCAACTCCGGTCCTCGGAACCCACCAACAGGTCAGGTCTGAAAGATAACTAAATTACATCACAGGTGATCAGTGATTGCAGTATTCTAGTCTGCATCTCCTCGAGGTAATACTTAAAATCTGGCCTGTTAGTGGGTCCCGAGGACCGGAGTTGAGAACCCCTGCTTTAGGCAATGTTCTGCAGGAAACATTGGGTGCTGCTGTTCATGTGGATGTTACTTGGCATGTACCACCTATCTAAACATTGTTGCTGGCCATGTACTCTCCTTTATGGAAATGGTATTATCTGATCACAATGGCCTCTTTTAGCAGGATAATGCTCCCTGTCACACATACAAAAAGAATTGTTCAAGCATGGTTTGAGGAACACAACATTGAGTTCAAGGTTTGACTTAACCTCTGAATTCTCTCTTTCTGAGTCCAATCAAGCATCTGTGGCATGTGGTGGAAAAACAAGTCCAATTCATAGAGGCCCCATGTTGCAACTTACAGGACCTAAAATATCTGCTACTGATGGCTTGGTGCCAGATACCTAATCTCAGCATACCTTCTGAGGTCTAGTGGCATCCATGCCAGGATGGGTCAGGTCTATTTTGGTAACAAAAGCAGGACCTACTCAATATAGGCTGAATGGTCATAAAGTTATGGCTGATAGGTGTATGCTTTATCTATTGTCAGATTATTCCAAACCTTAAATCAGTTCTAAAAACTCAGCCAAGTGCAGTTAACAGTATGCTTCAAACGGTTATTTAAAACTTTACTATATATTTCCTTTTAATGCTAACTTAATTTATGTTGGGTATTTCTGTTGCATATAATAATTTTTATTTTTTTTCTTTGGCATTTACCTTCTAAATGTGATCTGTAAATGTGTTGCATCACACTGATTTGGAAATCACTCAGGAAATCTGTAGGTCAAGTACTTTCATACAGTTCACATAAGTCACAAGATGCTTTTAATATGATTGTTTGCAGTAGCAGACAAGTAGTCATTTGTGACCAATATATTAGTACAGCATATTAGTTATGTTTATAATGCCATAGACCATTTTGAGACATGTATACACCAGTAAAACAAGCTAAATTGGTAACAGTACTGTATATGTGCATGTTTATGTTTGTGTATCTGTGTGTGTATACCTATATACAGTATACACACACACAAACAGGTGTCATAGTTGATGGCTGTCCTTAGTTCACCTAGTGACAACCTACAATATTAGGTTTTTTGGTATGTTGGGTTAATCTTTTGTTCTCCAAAAAAAAAAAAAACTTTTTTTAATTTGTTATTTTCATTTCTTACATTTTTGTATTCCAGTGTTAAAAAATGAACAAATAGTTTTTAGATAACCAGTGTGTAGAATGCAAGACACTAAACTTTGTCTTATCTGATGGCCAAATGGTAAATGATGGTTTAGTCTTCCATGGTTATCTAATGGGCCATACACACTATAAGATTTTCTGAAGACTTTTTCCTTTAGACTTACCAAAACCATATAATATGAGGTCAAACCTAAACACTTTCAATTTGTATGCAATCTGGCAGGTCCTTGCACTACAAAGAAAAGGTAAATCTGAAGGAAATCTAACCACAAAAGTTGGATAGTGTGTGTAACGGATCAGGGCACCCCAGACCGGGTACCTCCGTTGACAGATGCTCCTAGTGCTTTCCAAGGGCTCCAAGCACTCCACCAGACACTGTAACCGCTTCAGACCCCACGAACCACCGCAGCTTGGTTAAGGTCTCGCCGTCTCCTACTCACCCTGGACCTATGACAAGGCTCCAGGTTCCTGTGGGTGAACCTCTCTTTTCCCAGAGAGTGCAGCAGAACAAGCTCTTACAAGAGCTCAGTGATTCTCTAAGGGAGAAGGAAGACCATAGCAATCCCTTGCAGCAGATTCCCCCAATAGGAGACAGGACTCTAGATGAGGGTGAAGGAACTCTAGAACAACTTTATTGAACAAGACTTATATACAGTTTTCATCCACAAGGTTACCACCCAGATGGAACTTGTTGAAGACTGAACATAACATTCACCACCCAATAGGAACAGTGTACAAAATATACAATGTGGGACAATCCCCCCTCCCCCTTTGCATCCAATCCACATATCTTTATACATCCCATAATACGTTTCTCTTAAGGCAGACAGACAGAACAATGGGAGGTCATTAGCACTTAACAATGAGACAGGGCAATCCACATTCCCTCCCAATACACAACAAAAGGAAAACCTTTCTGACATTGAAAGCTATGTAACATACACAGCATTTAGGAATTACAGATTTCATGGCAAATGGGAATAAATCTTAATATTTCTATATGGAGATATTGCTGGCAAATATGAAGCAATCCAAACCATTACTTATCTGTCTTTAAATTCCAGTGTGTATCCAGTTTAAGACATGACTTTAGCTACACCAGCTGAGAAAAAAAAAATATTCCTGGAAATTACTAAATGTCAATGATAGGTGGCTATTGAAAGAACCCCTTATATATAAATATGTGACCCATTCACAAAGTGTGATATTATCTGCCATTATCACTGCTCTGTATATGAACATTTTTGCCCCCAATATCATGTCATAGTTGCCCTTTAACAGTAGAATGTAAAGATGAAGGCCTCCATTTAATGTGTGAACATAATCAAAAGGCAAGCAAAATGTAGTGTAAATATTTATCTAAAAGGACCACATCCAGTTTGCAGTATTCAAGAATAATTTGCACAATTATGTATTGGCTCCAGTGAATTTATTATATTGAAAGTAGTCCGCAGAGACAGAGCAGTCAGATACAGAGCCTACACTTCCAGACAGCAGTCTGATTGTTAAAAGCTTCAGCTGGCTTCTATTCACATGTATCTTAACCCTGACAAATAAATACACACTTTAAGACTTGTGTACAGAAACATACAGAGCATACCATTATGACCTTGGGGTCAAATGTGTATCTTGAAGTGTAGGTATTGAGCAAATATTGAAGATAATTTATAATGTTGCCAATTCAGCACACCACCCCCATTCTGCTCCATTTTGCAGCACTCCTTCGACTCTTTATTGCTTTGACAGAACTACAAATACTACTTGTGGTTATGGGCAAGCATCTAATCTCTTCCCAGCATGCAGTGCTCGGACCTAGGGGCCAATCCCCAGGCATGAACATTGTCACATGAGGAAGCTGATGACACTCTGTAAAATTCAATATGGGGGTTATACAGGATTTTACTCCCAGAGGAATATAGCGGTGAGGGAACACCTAAAAGGGAAAAATCTTTAAAGAATAGCTGCACCTCATACAATTATCCTTTAAATGACCCCCTCCCCCACCTAATGTTTTATGTTGCCTTGTCCATAGTCCTGGAAAATTCACATTGTCTAGGAACCTCAAAGCTGCTGCTGGAAACAATTCAATGTATTACTATGAAGAGCCCATTCATCATGTGACCCATCAACAGATGGCATTTCCATAGGGATAAATTACATTTGTCTGTGCATGCACAGAAGACTTTTGGACGGCTGGGACAGTTTCCAGCAGTGACTGTGTGGTTTCCTATGGGCAACACAACGTGGATCTTCCAGGATTGAGGACAGGGGAGTTTGTTGCCAGTGTATTGCTGCGATTACACATTTGCTGCCACATGTTGTAACAGTTACACATTTGTTTACCACATATTGCCACACTTGCTCCTATGCTGCCCGCATATTACAACAACTGCCCATTGATATTAAAACAAATGCCTTTTTATTTCCTATTTTTTTTAACAATTGACTGTTGTTGCCATCATATTGCGTATGATTGCTGATTTGTAGCCCATGTATTGCCAGGATTACCTGTGTGTTTGCAAGTTACTGCAAGTTATTGAACTATTAAACTACACCCCTCAAGTTTTTGTATTATGTGTAACAATATTAAACCCTTACTTTTATTTATGTATTTATTTATTACTGGCATAAATATGATCATATAATGAACATTTTCCAGTTTGACAAGCTGTTTTATAGTTTTACACCTCAAGGCCCCCTTCACACAGGCGGTTCAGATCCGCCTGTCAGTTTTTATGGCGGATCTGAATGGACACCCCATGCATCTCTATGGGCATCGGATATCAGCGGAGACATGTCCGCTGACATCTGATCCGTCAAATCTGGTCGGATGGAAACCCTATTTTCCAGCGGATCAGATCGAATGGGATCGGATGAGAGCGGACAGACTGTCCATTCCCATCCGATTCCTCATAGAGAACAGAGGGACCTGACAGCTGTGTCTCCACACACAGCGCGGAGACACAGCTGCCATCCGCCTGCTCAGCGGGGGATTGGTGGATCGATCCCCCGCTGAGATAAACAGAGTCCGCCTGAGGGACCGGATTGTGTGAAAGGGTCCTTAAACTTAGTATATTATACTTGTTTAGTCAAAAGATGCTTTTCATCTAAAACCTTTTTTACGCAAGTAATGTTACAAGGTTTCTTTGTACCTATAATAGAAAAAAAGTGCCAAGTCAACTACTGGACTATAGGCACTATAAAGTGCCAGATCATACTGTTCTTACTGACATCAAAGTTTGTATACAAATACAGCATTATTTGCATAGGTTTGGGCATAGATATGTCCTCTTTGCACATGTTCAGGCCTGGTAGTAGGTTACTAGGACAGAGAGGGGAGATGGTTTTCTATTTTACCTATACCTCTGAAGTTTATACATTTCCGGAAGCTTTGACAGCACTGCCAGGAGTATTAGTGTATCACAAAAGGTATGATCTAACATCATATGGCTCCTACTATCCAACAGATAGCTTGGTACTTCCCCCTTTTCTCAACCTTTTAATTACAGTAGAAAAATAAGAGAAACTCTAGTATTATAGCTGTAATAAAGAATATGCTATAAATTGTAATTTACCATTCAGTTAATTACTTGCTGACCTCTCTATAGCAGTTTTACTGCAACAGGGTAGCAGCTGTGCGCTGCATCATGTATATACACGTGATCCCGCACTTCCGGCTTAAGGGGGCACATACGCGCCGCCGGTGCGCTGCTTCTGTTGTGAATAATCACAGCAGGAACCGATTAGCAGGTGACAGACACTTGATGTCCGCTGCCACTCGCCAATTGTTTGGAAGAGACCTCAGAACGGAGCTTTGCTTATGTAAACAAGGCTGAGTTCCATTCTGATGGAGGAAAGGGATGGATTCTGTGTTCCTGCAAAGCAGGGACTCAAATCTATCTCTTCTCTTAGTAAAAGCAGTACACCTAGCAAACACATACACTGGCTATGCACACAGTTAACCCTTTGACCCAGACATTTAACCCCCCCCCCTTCCCAGCCAGTGTCATTAGTACAGTGGCAGTGCATATTTTTAGCACTGATCACTGTATTAGTGTCACTGGTTCTCGCAAAGTGTCAGTTAGTGTCTGATTGTCTGCCGTATTATCCCAGTACTGCTATAAGTCACTGATCGCCGCCATTACTAGTATTAAAAAATAAATAAATACAAATTCCAGTATATATCCCATAGTTTGAAGATGCTATAATGTTCGCAAAAACAATATACACATATTGGGTTTTTTTATGTAGCAGAATAAATAGAAATTTGATTTTTTTTTTTTATTGGGAATGTTATATAGCAGAAAGTAAAAAATATTGTTTTTTTTTTTTGTTTTTTTAATTATCGGTGTTTTTTAGTTTATAGCACAAAAAATAAAAACCACGGTGGTAATCAAATACACCAAAAGAAAGCTCTATTTGTAGGTAAATAAATTACAAAAATTTGATTTGAGTACAGCATTGCACTACTGCGCAATTGTTAGTTAAAATAATGCAGTGCCATATCGCAAAAATTACTCTGGTCCTGAAGGGGGTAAATCTTCCGGAGGTCAAGTGGTTAATATTGACTTCAATTTGACTACCATTAGAAACATTTTTGACACAGTATAATCACACTGAACGCCTGCCGTCTAAGTGTATTATAATTGGTTTTCATTTAATGAATATTGATACATCATTGATGATAATGTTTGGTCCTTCTGATCCTTAATTTCAGCAATCTTTACTTGTAGTGCTGACTGAGTATTATTCAGTAATGACAATTCATTCCATGCCTTACTTATCACCCTTGAAGCATTGCTCACTGAATGCCATTGAAATGTGTAACTGTTCCTATTCCTGGACAGTGGCGGCTGGTGCTCAAAATTTTGGGGGGGGGGGCGCAAAAAGAAAAATGTAATAGGTATTGCTTCGCGGCAAAAAACGTGGTAAAAAAATTGCATGAATTTGAGGTCATGGTACAGGCATGGCACAGGTGATGGTATAGGCATGGCACATGTGATGGTATAGGCATGGCACAGGTGATGGTACAGGCATGCCACAGTGGAAGATAAAGGCATGGCACAGGTGATGGTACAGGCATGGCACAGGTGATGGTATAAGCATGGCACAGATGATGGTATAGGCATGGCACAGGTAATGGTACAGGTGATGGCATAGGCATGGCACAGGTGATGGTATAGACATGGCACAGGCATGGCACAGGTATGGCACAGGTGATGGTATAGGCATGGCACAGGTGATGGTATAGGCATGGCACAGGTGATGGCACAGGTGATGGCATAGGCATGGCACAGGCATGGCACAGGTGATGGCACATGTATGGCACAGGTGATGGTATAGGCATGGCACAGGTGATGGTATAGGCATGGCACAGGTGATGGCACAGGTGATGGTATAGGCATGGCACAGGTGATGGTATAGGCATGGCACAGGCATGACACAGGTGATGGCACAGGTGATGGCACAGGTGATGGTATATGCATGGCACAGGTGATGGCATAGGCATGGCACAGGTGATGGCATAGGCATGGCACAGGTGATGGCACAGGTGATGGCATAGGCATGGCACAGGTGATGGCATAGGCATGGCACAGGTGATGGCATAGGCATGGCACAGGTGATGGCACAGGTGATGGCATAGGCATTGCACAGGTGATGGCATAGGCATGGCACAGGTGATGGTACATGTGATGGCATAGGCATGGCACAGGTGATGGCATAGGCATTGCACAGGTGATGGCATAGGTGATGTCACAGGTGATGGCATAGGCATGGCACAGGTGATGGCATAGGCATGGCACAGGTGATGGCACAGGTGATGGCATAGGCATGGCACAGGTGATGGCATAGGCATGGCACAGGTGATGGCACAGGTGATGGTACATGCATGGCACAGGTCGGCTTCAATCACTTACCTTCTGACGGCGGTGGGATAGCGGGATTCCGGGAACCGAGACGAGCAGCGCCGTGGACGTCCTCCTCTTCAGTCTTCTGTCTTCCGGTCCGGGCGGCGGGAAGGAGATCGGGCAGTGACGGTGCGTGACTGACGCATGCACCGGCACCGCCCCCATTGTGAGTCAACGATGTCCTGGATGACGATTGGTCCAGGCTGGAGACTGGACCAATCACAGCCAGGATATCACGAAGGTGGGGGTGGCTCAGCGCTTTTTCCTGCGCCCAGGTTACGCCCCCAGAAGGCAGCCAATCGGCGCCTCTTCTGGGTCATACACCCCCCCCCCCCCCCCCCCCCATAGCCACCAGGCCCAGCGCATAGGCCTGTGAACACGATTTTTTTTTTCAAAACTTTATTTGTTCTTTTTGTCATTTTTTTTTTCTATTTTTTTTTTCTTTTTTTTTAGGGGGGGCGGCGCTCTGGCACCCCCTATGCACGGGCCGCCACTGTTCCTGAAGCATCAAAGACTCTAAGTATTGCTACTGTGGTGATTTTTATTTTTTTGTTTTTTTCAATTACAATTACAGTGCATGTTACCCCTACATTTCATATTCCTGATATGTGTCTGTTATACCATTTACTCATATGAAAAATTATCCTGTTTCTTTGACTTGCTTCTTTTACATGAAATACCTTGTGATCCTGCCAGTCCCCCTACTTTCCTATTTTAAACTGACCACACCAGGGTATGGAAAAATATTCTTCCCGCTGTGGTCAGTTTTCTTTTTTGCATTCTACTTAGGAGCACAGCATGTCTGTAATCTAATGGACAGACTTGTGCTGACATGCGTTTTGAATATATAGAGTAAGCACGACACATAACCAAACTTCTATAACAATAAGTTTGTTTTAGGCATATACATTAATTATACAACAAGTACAAATAACCAAGTATGTCATCTAACATCAAGTATTATACAACAAAGATATATACTCCAAGGTTAAATCATAGCAAAAACCATGCATGCATATGGGTGCAATGAGCTACACTTAAAGGGTAACTCCACTTCCATGGGGAAAAAAATAGCAAATAAAGAAAAAATAATACAGTGTATACAATTGCGACACAAGTCATATTGTAATTGAATGTTCTTAAAATGACCTTTCCTTTTCAATCTGCAGCCACTGTAATTTTCTGAAAATGCAATGCAATATGGCTACCTGGAGCTGTTCTGTACACAGAATGTATACTGACCACACCCCAGAAACATCATTTCCAGCTTGTGTGATTGGCTCACTGATTTTCCCAGAAGTCTGCCTAAGGTACAAGTCAGATTTCTGGCATCCCCTGCAACAAAAATGTCATTTTTGATGAGATACTCCCTGGAGCTGTTCTGTACACAGAATGTATACTGACCACACCCCAGAAACATCATTTCCTGCCTGTGTGATTGGCTCACCAATTTTCCCAGTAGTCTGCCTAAGGTACAAGTCAGATTTCTGGCATCCCCTGCAACAAAAAATGACATTTTTGGTGAGATACTCCCAATAGGAACACATCTAAAGGGATGCGGGCCCAGCAGATTTCCTCATTAGTGCTCTGCAGGTGCACAGCTGACTGATAATTATGAAACCACTTCCAATAGATAGCACAGAGGAACAAACAGGGATTTTTTTCAGAATAACAAAAGGTAGGAATCTGCAACAAAGGTTGTTATAATCCTTGCAATGTACATACATCCACCCGGGGGGAATGATTTTTTTCTCAGCAAAAGTAGAGTTATGTTTTAACACATATAAGAGCTGATGTTCAGAAATACATACAGGAGTTCAGTACCCTTCATAGTGTAATAAAAAGGATTAACTTTATTGCTAATTACTTGTGCTGCTGTACAAATCTTCACTGGGAAGGTCAGTGTACTGCTGTTTCTCTGACCCCTGCTGACATGCCCCCCTGCAATCTCCACCCCCAGCTCTTTTACGCAGCTGAGAACAGAGGTCATGAGATCTCATAAATAACAAAGAAATAACACACATTTTTTTTTTGTTTTTTTTATATATATGCAGAAATGTTGTGCCTTGCATTTCTAGTTTAAACGAAATCAGTTTGTTTTACAAGGTAAAGGTTCATTTATACTTTAAGTACAAAATACTTTTTTAATCTTCTTAGAGTAGTCAGGAATACTAATATTTTTCTATCCCAAGGATGACGATCATGCATTTAGAGAATTATTTAGGACAATTTTACGCAATAAAATCACAGAATACAAAGAGCTGATATTGAGATATCTGCCTGTACTCATTTCCATTGCACCATAATGCATTTTTATCCCCATTTTGGCTAGAGATCTGTTGTGGTTCACATACCCGAAGGCCTAGTAACCAGCAAAGTGTATGGTTGTTAAATGATTAGAGATATTTCAACATGTTTCAGGTATTTGTAAATGATTGTTATTACTCAGAAATTATTCTTAGTGTGGCACAGCTGCCATAAGTGACACCTGAATTTATCATATCACTTACAAATAGCAGGCAATGTATGGCCATCCTAAGGGACAAAGTAAGTGCGCATTTAGGAAAAGGCTGATTATTTTGATGTAGAAAAAGAACACAGTGTTCCAATAAGAAGTTATGACTGTAGGGTTATAATGGGCAAGAGTATAATGTTAAGCTACTTGGCACCTTCAGCACCCGGACAGCTCAGAGTCAGAAAACTTTTTTCAGCTAAATAAAAACATATTTAACCACTTCAGCTCTGAAAGGTTTTACGTCCAGGCCATTTTTGTGATATGACACAGCGTAGCTTTAACTGACAATTGCGCAGTCGTGTACCCAAATAACATTTATGTCTTTTTTCCCCACAAATACAGCTTTCTTTTGGTGGTATTTGCGTTTTTTATTTTTTGCGCTATAAAAAAAGCTATAAAAAAAAAAAAAAATGAACCGCAATTTTGAAAAAAAAAAAAAAACAATCTTTTTTGTTTTCTGCTATAAAACATTCCCAGTAAAAAAAAAATTAAAAAATCAATTTTTTCATCAATTTAGGCCAATATGTATTCTGCTACATATTTTTGGTAAAAATAAAATCCTAATAAGTGTATTCTGATTGGTTTGCACAAACGTTATAGCGTCTACAAACTATGGGATAGATTTATGGCATTTTTAATTTTTTTATTGTTTTTACTAGCAATGGCAGCAATCAGCAATTATTAGTGGGACTGTGACATTGCGGCGGACAAATCTGACACTAAGTGACACTTTTTGGGGACCAGTGACACCGATACAGTGATCAGTGCTAAAAAAAATGCACTGTTACTGTATAAATGACACTGGCAGGGAAGGGGTTGACACAATGGGGGATCAAGGGGTTAAGTGTGCTCCTAGGGAGTGCTTTCTAACTGTGTGGGGGGTGGATGTGCTAGAGAAAAGCAGAGATCTGTGTTTTAGCTTAGCTGAAACACAAGATCTCACTCTTCCTCTGTGATAGTACAGCTGTCTGCCTTGTTTACATAGGCAGACTGCCGTTCTGTCATTCTCCTGCACGATTGGGGGTGGCCGGCGGACATCGCGGACCCGCTGATTGGCTCCGATTGTGTCTAATCACAGCCATAGCAGTGCTCCAGTGGCGCGTGTACACCCCCAAGAACCCCTGCACAAAATCACGTACCTATTCATGATTTTGCACAGCTGGGTCGCTCTACCGCAGTATATCCGGTGTGCAGTCCGGAAGTGGTTAAGGGAGCCTAAAAGAAATGTGCTCGGCGCTATTGCTGAGCGCCTTCTAATAATGCCACTTCCTCGTCTGTCTATGGCTTTCAATCTTTAAATCACAGATATAGAACAAGCATGCATCAAATGAAATCAGATGATGATCTGCTTACCTATTCCAAAATTGATATCTTTGCCAGAATTAAGACTTTAGGACCGGTCACAACGATATATGAATTAAATCAACTGCATTTTTTTTATTTTTTTTCTAAAAGCTTTATTGAACAAAATACACATTAGAAAAGTGTACTGCATTTTTAACTTTACCTAACAATAATTTGCTTATTAAAATTTTTAATTCACAAAGCTAATTTTTTTTCTTGCATTAAATGAATATGTATTTACTAAAAGTGTCCATTTCTCTCTTTAATTTATATTTTTTTTCTTTACTGCGAAAGTTACAATGTTATGCTCTATTCAGTAGTCACCTCATAGGATTTCACAATTTCAACCAATCAGAAGCTGGGGGAATATTAGGGAGTGATACCTTGTGCAATTTTCTTTGTGAATTGTACTTTAAATTAGCATGACAGCTAGGTAGCAAGTTTTTTCAGAGATGTTAGTAGCAGCAGCCTTTGTCTTTCCATAACGTAGATTTACTTTCAGAAAAGCAAGCGTTTTCTGTACCAGCCACTTAGATTGTAGATGTCATTTTAGCAACATCGGTTTTGAAAACAGGAGCTGATATGTGATTGGCTGATATCCATAATACCTCTGCTTTTTAATCCTCAATTTTTGTGGACCAGCTCCAGCAAATTCTACATTCTATCAACACTGACAAAATGTATAAGGCCTGAAGCTTAGAAGACAAATGTTGAACAGGGTAGCTGAATCTGAGGATTTGTGTATTATGAAATGGTTAGGAAGACCAGACTTGGTGAAATGCTTTGTCATGACCTATGACAAGTAGTTCATAGAACACATCAGAGAAGTTCAAGCATTTCTGTAAAGATCAGAGCGAGCCACTTTTCTTGGAATTTTTGCTGCTAAACTGTGTTTTGCCATTTGCTATAAAAAACAAAAAATAAAACATGTTGTGTATATATATATATATATATATATATATATATATATATATATATATATATATAAAAAGAAGTGATGAAGGAAAGAATACACCAGCTTCAAGATCAGTCACTTTATCCCATCACGTATCTACAAACAGTCTTACCATTGCTTGTGTAATTAGCACCAACCACATTTCTTCTGGGCTTCCTTAACCACTTCCAGACTGCCCACCGCATATATACTTACACCTTTCAAGCTACTTGTGCAATTTCATATGGAGCAGGTCCCAGTGTACACTGCCAAATAATTACTATCCTGTAACATTTCTGTTTTACTTTGTCAACATCAAGGTTGGCAACCATTACTATTTTTACAGACAGTTTGTAAAAAAAGCACCCCAATTTCTCCCACGCATGGACTTATACTGTCTGTGAAAAACAGTGGCTGGCTGTGGCTGGGAGTTCAGGCTGTCTGTGAGCCTCTTCAAGTGTACAGCAGTATATCCTGCATGAAGAGGACAGAGACTGGATCTGTCCTGATTCTTGTCCAATCCTCTGTGTGTGCCCCACATGCCAACCCCTGGTGTACAATGCATGGCAACACTGCTAAACACCTGCAAGTGGACGTGGAGTTTGGAGGTAGCAGGATGGAGCCTGGTGTTCTCCTGATCACCAGCGTGGGAAGTCTGGGCACAAAAAATATAAGGAATGGACACCGCTGCTTAAGAAAAAGGCACCGTGAATTTTAAGGGAGGGACTGTTCCCCTCGGAGGACACATGTAAATGCATCTGGCTGAGGACCCACCTGTAGGAAGGCACACTGACTGCCACTCCTGGTGGTGTGGACTGGGAGATCCAGAAGCTCTACAGCTGTGCATTGCAAAAGGAAGTATAGCTTAAAAGGGAACACTGGGACCTGTAGTGCCACCACAGCTGGAAAGCCAAAGATTTCCTATACCTAGTGGTAGGAGGAGCACATACTGTAGGTGCAAAGGGGGCACTGGGACCTGTAGTTCCATGACACTTAGGAGACCCAAAGGTTTCCTGTACCTACGTGAGAGCACATAGGTGGCCCTGCATGGCTTCCAATAGAAGAAGATGTGGATAAGGTGGCTCAGTGTGAATTAAGAGCTGGGCAAGGAGTTGTGTGGGCACATGGGTCCCTTCTCCCCCCCCCCATCTCCCTTATTTCCCCCTCCACTCTCTCTCCCCTCCATCTTTTCCTTCTCTCTCTTCCTCTCTCCCTCCCTTCTCTCCCTCACTCTCCCTTCCTTCTCTTCCTCCATCCCATCCCTTCACTCTCTCCCTCCTATCTCTCCCTCCCCCTCTCTCTCTCTCCTACCTCTTCCGCCCTCTCTTCTCCTCTCCTCCCACGTCCCCTCCCTCCACTCTCACTCTTTCTCCACTTCCTCTTCCTCTCTCTCCCCCTCCCTCTTTCCCTCCCCTCCCCCTTTCCCTCCCCTCCCCTCCCCCTTTCCCTCTCTTCACTCAACCCCCCCTCCTCTCATGCTATCATTCTCCTGTTTCCTTCCCCCCTCCTTCCCTCTCTCTACCTTCACCCCCGTTCATATTGACTGCTGTGCACTATGCTGAGTTATATATTACTTACTGGTCCCGTTCACAACCCTGCACTGTATGCATTATGTTGTCCATTAACATAGTCCTGAGCAAAGTGTTTATTATCTCAACAGTTGCTGGTTTCTGCTTTAAGGTAGGCCCAATAAGACAAAGTGATATCTTTTTATATTTCAATCTTTGTGTGCATTTTTAAATAAGCAAAGAGCAAGGGTACAAAGCGTTAAGTTCTCCTACAGGAGAGCAAAGTTCACATCAACATCATTTGAGTGAACAAAGATTTTATCAGTTTTAGTAATTCCAAGAGTCACGTATAAAAACAAATAGGAATTTAAAATCTGCCTGACCCCCCAGAGGGCCATACCGACCCATCAAGAAGGAACTGTGGATGTTCCTTCATAGGAAAAGGGCTCTATATCCGATTCACATTTATAACAAATGGGTGTATTGCACCCTGGGTTGGTCCCAAACAAGTACAAGTATTATTAAGGTCTTGGGTTGATCAAATAGCTCTGTACCATATTAGAAAGTGAGAGAATATACTGGAATGGAGAAAACGAAAAGTTAAAAAGTTACATAGTTAGTAGGAAGAATGTTCTTTAGGCCTCTTTAATCTGCCAAAATGTATCTAATCCACAAATCCCATGTCTTGTCAAATTTAAATTCATTGTTTTGCAGGGTACATGTGGGCTTGTGATCATAACCCAATTCAATTTCTGTTTGAGGTAACTAAAGGCCCGTACACACGATAAGAAAATCTGTAGGGAAAATTCGTCCGACAAGCGATCTGTCCATTTTCGGATTGTTAGTATGGTGCTTTCGACAGCCGACTCCGACTTTTCAGCTGACAAAATCCTGATGTGCAGGCTATATAACGTTTGTCGTCCGTCAAAACAACGTCTGATTTTCGTCTCTTTAGTACAGATTTAGACGGAAAAAAATCTTAAGAGCAAGACTAGGCATGCTCAGAGACGAAAGAACACATACAAAACAATCCAACACATGACATCACTTCTGAAGTAGAATTCTGTCGTACAGGAAAATTCGTATGAAAATACCCTCTTCACTTTCCACATCAGACTAGCATGCAACAAAAAACGGACGACAGATCGTTCAATAATCTGATTGTGTGTACGGGGCTTAAGTGTCACCACAGGCTGCCAGCGATTCTGGCTGCCGGAATCATGCAGAAAATTAATCATTTAGCTTTTGTTTTGGTTTTTTTTTGAATGTCAGGATTCAGTTTCTGGAACAGAGCAAGTTCCAAGAACATAGAGACATGTCCTCCCATTACTGACCACATAAGATTAAAGACTATAATCTAGAACCTGGACATTTTAGGGTATTGCCAACATATATGGTACATAGTGCCTGAATTGACCACACTATCTTAAACAGGCCAAAGACATAGATGAGTGTATCTCTGCATTTCTACTTTGCACCAGGTACCATTTCAACAATGTTTTATGATTAGAAGGTTTATATCCCTTGATCAAATCTTGTGCTGTGGGGAAGTGATGCAAGGTTCACAGCGTAGTGAGAAATTAGGTGCCAAACCCTATAATCTCTGAAGCTAATCCCACGAAAGACAGCCAAATGCGTTTTGTAAATCTAACAGAAGCTTAACTTCTCCGTGGGCTGGAAAATCCTACCGAGTTTGAACAGCCGAGATTAAAGCCAGGGTTCTATGTATTTAGTCTAATGTCTGGTGATATCGAATGAAGCCTGTTTGGTCATTGTGTATATATTGCTCTATAAAAGAGTTAAGCCATAGGACAAGGGTTTTATTGAGAATTTTTAAGTCGGAATTGTATCTTTATTGAGTTTTGGAATGACTCTAATAAATGCTTTGTTCTCATCTTGAGGGATAGACTCTCTAGCTCATAAGTGATTAAAGCAAAGTACCATATGAGGGATAAGGCGATCCAATCATTTTTTATAAAGATTGTTTGGGAAGTTTTAATGACCTTATGGAGTTTCTCACTAGTCACATGTTGATCCATGGGTTTGCTGTATTGGGTATTGACAGTGTGAAGTTTCAGAGATGTTAAAAACTGTTGAAGGGAGGATTCAGTGATGCCTGACAGCTTCTGATAGAGTGTTATGAAAAGTGTGGAATTCCTGAAGGACAGGAGGATTTTAGGATAAGGTGCAATCTGTGAGTTTGAATTTCGGTAGGATGTGAATTTGGGGCCTGGAGTTAAGGTTTTTAGCTAATATAGAACCTCGCTTGTCTCTCCACATGAAAAACGTATTATTTGCCCATCATAGAGATTTTTCAGCTCTAGTAGTTAGACACACATTTTGTAAAGTATTCATCCAGTTTAAGAGCAGAGTTGGGTGATTGTTTATGTTGACTAACTAGGGTATCTAACTCCTTGGTTTTAATATTGATCATCTCATAATAAGCTTTTTTAAGTCTTGATGAAAGTTGAATAAGGAAGCTTCTGATAGAAGCTTTTTGGGTTTCCCAATTTATAGAAGAAGTGTCTTCCACTCTATTTGTCTCAAAGTAGGTTTTAAGATGTAAAGCTATGTCAAAGCAGTTGGACTTATTACCTAATAAACATTAGTTCAAATGCCAATGTGGTCTTGTGGCCATGAATGTTAGGTAATAAAGGGATATTGAGATTGGGTCATGATCAGACCAAGAGGGAGGTCGATACCAGCTTAGCTGCCATTAAATTAGGAAGCAGTCCTGATCAATCCTGGAATATTGATTATGGACCAGAGAGCAGTGAGAATAGTCCTGTGCATTCAGGTTAGCTTCCTTTTGGCATATACTGTATATTAGATCATGTTGAAAGACTAAGTCTGCCTTTTTTCTGTAGCTTTGGCCAAAAAACAAATAGGAAAGTTTTTGAGGAGATATTTTGGAATAAAAGCTTGAGAAAAACTGTTTCTCTTTCATTCATCGACAGACACAGCACTCCATAAATCATAGCTACTGGGTTATATTCCCTCCTCCAGGAGTAGGACTAGGCAGAACAAAATGCACTTGGCTACGCCCATGGGCAATCCTCAGCTGGTATATAACCCACTCTCTGCTCTAGGTAATCAGTTTTAATCTGTCTAGTCAGGAGTAAGGACCTAGGCTCTCTGCTGGGATCTCTTGGTCCTAGCAATTTGTTTTCATTTTCCTTGCATCTTTTTTTAATTTTTTCTTGGGAGATCTACACTCAACTGCTGGGCTGGGCGACAGGCTGGATAATCAGGCAGGTTGCTGGCGTATCACGGCTATTAAGGGCCTGTGGAGCTTGGGACTTATTGTCCCTTCTATCAGCATGAAATAGCGATACATATATGTACTTCTTTCCCGCCTGGAGCAATCCCTGCACCACAAATAGTTTATTCATTGCTGTCTTCCGGGACTTTCAGGTCCGGGATATGTCGCCCTCTTTGGTCGCATGAAAAGTGCATCCCTCTGTCCGCCTGAGGCTACCCCTACACCATAATAGATCCTTTATACCTAACGTTGAGTATCCATAACTTTGAATATACCAGGGAGAGGGTTCGGGTAGTCGAGTTTCCCAGGAGACTACTATTAGTGGAGACTATAAGCCTTGCCTCTGTGGTATACGAGGGTCCAAATATTTGAATCCAGCGTAATGAGAATATATATGACGCTAACATGGATTTTGTATTCTGAATATGGAAGCAGTGATCTCTAACCAGTAGTTGTGTCGCCACAACCTTGTCATCTACTCTGAGTCATTACCAATAAGGAAATACCGGTCTGTCATGGTCTCTCAGGCCCTGAGGAAGCCTTGAGCGAAACACGTCGGCTTGCTGGGGACCTACATTGACCGTAATCCATCTTGAGACCTACCCTCCATCCTACACAGGCTTTTTGGTTTTGTTTCCCTCATGGGATGTATTTCTATGTTGTGAATGACTCATTTTGCTTGATTTTAACAATTCTGTATGTTAGTCTATTGCACAAAATATGCATGGTAGCCCATGCTTTTTACCGTATATACCAATAAAATGTTATTTGGTTTTATAAATTGGTTTTGCGTCTGATCCTTCTACTCCCACTGGCCCGCAAAGCCCCATCCTTTCTTTCTCTATCTATTTTTGCTGGTATCCCCATAGGGGTAAGGGCCCAAACTACACGGCAATTTTTGTATGCGATAATCTAGACCCAATGTTCCCCCAGTCCAGCCAGCGAGCGTGTGCAGACCACAGCTACGTGCTAGGTCGGCCGCAACATAGCCTTACGGACAGCTGACCCGTGAGTTAAACATCTCGTAGGGTCTTATACGACTGGGCGCTGGTCTGAGTTGCAGCGCCCTATTGGGGGCAAGAAGTTCTGTCTGGAGCGTCACTCACACAAAGGAAAGGTAAGTACAGTCCCCCCTCTTCCCCATTGGCGGTTTGGGGTGGATAAGGATACCCTCCAGTGATGGTCTTGCCTGCCTGCAGGTTCCCTCCTAAAATCCCTCACGGACCGGTGGGGTCCCAGGGTATAGGACGTAGAGGAGACCTCTGGGATCTCCCCCGCCATCCCCCCTCTGTAAGGGTCCTGGGGTTGGGTGTGTCCTGCCCTGGTAGTATGAAGGGATCTCAGTATAGGAGACCCCTAGGCATGCCCTACTGGTTGGTGCAGTGTGGGTATAGTGCAGGGGGTCCTATTGCAGAGAGCGGTGTTCAGCGTCTCGAGCTGTTGGCGGCAATGTTGGAGAAGTCCGAATATGTCACGGTGGCCATTTTCTCTTGGTCTGGCTGGTCTCCAACTGGTGGCCATGTTGTGTAGCCCAATGGCGTCACAGTGGCTATTTTCCCTTGGTCCAGCGAAGACGCTGGAGTCAGCCGGAGCTTTGCAGGGATGCCAAAGCTCCTCCTTTACCCCCTCTTTCCCTTCTTCCTGTGCCCGGGACATATGAAAGGAATGGCGTCCATGATGTTGCTGGGTCCGAATTGCGGCACTACTCTGGTTGGTTGGGTGGATCCTTTAGTGGTACCAAAAAATCTTTTGTACCGCACGATCTTCCTTTTTTCTCTATAGAGCCTCAGGGTCACATCTCCCCCACTGACCCCCCTCATGGAGGTGGCAGGTCTCTCAGAACCCCAGCTTCCCATGGTTGCGCTGACATTGGCCCTACAGTCCTTAGTATCCTGGGTGGAAATGGCTTATGGCCAAAGGCCCCTGCTCAGTCTGTCTCATCTGATTCTGAGCCTGATGCCGCCATGGATGTGGCCCATCCAAGGGGACTTAATATAACGCCTCTGATCTGTCCGATAGTGAGGATGATTCCTGTACGGGCGGAGCAAGGAATGAGAAAGCGCTGGTAGACGCACACTAATTACTGCAGTGCATGAGACTTTAAAAATAGAGGATGCAGCTGATGTGGCCACGGACGTGGCTGTGTAATTTGGTATGCATAAGTCACCTCCCACATCAAAGGTGTTTCCTTATCTGCCTTTTTTTGACAGGTTTACTTATAAGGAATGGGAACAACCAAAGTTGCCCTTTGTGGTCCCCAAACATTTTGCAGTACGTTACTCTTTTGAGGAATAACTTTTAAAAAAGCGGACTAGTCCACCAGTGGTGGATCCTCCTGTTTCCAGATTAAATAAAGCAACCATGATCCCAGTAGAGGAATCCCCGTCCTTTAAAGACCCGGCTGACAGCAAAGCGGAGGCTGTGGCACGCAGCATGTTTACTATGGCTGGTTCAACATTGCGGCCAGTCTTGGCCTTAGCCCTGGTGTCTCAGACCCTAATTGAATGGGCCAAACTTTTCTTTTGAGGAATAACTTTTAAAAAAGCGGACTAGTCCACCAGTTGTGGATCCTTCTGTTTCCAGATTAAATAAAGCAACCATGATCCCAGTAGAGGAATCCCCTTCCTTTAAAGACCGGCTGACAGCAAAGCGGAGGCTGTGGCATGCAGCATGTTTACTATGGCTGGTTCAACATTGCGGCCAGTCTTGGCCTTAGCCCTGGTGTCTCAGACCCTAATTGAATGGGCCAAACTTTTGCACCAGGGTTTGGGGAGTGAGCAGGTACTTATATTGATTTAGCGAACCAGTTGGTTCAGGGGCTGCGGCTTATTTGTGATGCAGCTCCTGTGCTGTCCAAGCTTTCTGTTTCAGAAGTGGTCATTAGGTGCATTCTGTGGCTTAAGAATTGGGCTGCAGACCAAGCCTCCAAGAAAGCTCTCATTGATCTGCCCTTTCAAGGCGATCGCCTGTTTGGGGCTACTCTGAATGACATAATTAAGGGTCTCACGGGGGGGGGGGGGAGGGGAGAATACTTCCTGACACAGTTTAGGAATGGGAAGGAGCCTTGTCACAGATGGGGGCCCTCCTTCTCAGCCCATAGAAAATTATTTTGTTCTCCCGGGACTGAGAATAAGGGAAATAGATATTGCAAATCTTCCCCGGGAGGTTCCAAGCAACCTTGGTCTGGTAAGCCTAGATCTGGCTTCTCCGGATCCGCAGACAAGACCCCTTTCGCACGAAGGTCTGCCATCACCCATTACTGGGGTAGGGGACATCTACGCTGGTTTCTGGCCCCATGGACCTCCTTCGTGAGCATCAAGGGGATCCACACATTTTTTTAGGCCCTGAGTCTCCTTGTGCTGATATAATTCCTGCTAAGTTTCGGGTGACATCCAAACTACCTAAGGTCCCCCTATCCCTGTCCAGGAAATGTAATTACCTAGGTCTGATTTTAATTCCCTTGCTAAAGCTTCTTCCGCGGTTTCTGTGAATAATCAAAGGTGAGGGTCTTCCAATTATTCTGGTGGATGTAAACATCCCTCTACCCCTCTGAGAGGACCAGCTATCCTAAGGGCTGTTCTACCATCTTGCTTTACAGTTGCTTTCTTTTAATGGCTTAGTTATTGAAAGCCAGGTACTGAGGGATAGAGGTTTGTCTGGATCAGTGATCCCTACTATGGTGAAGGCGAGGAAGTTGTCTTCCAGCAAGATATACCATCATACGCAGAAAGCGTACATTTCTTGGTGTGAGTCGATTGGTGCTCATCCTTGATCCTTTTCTGTGGATAGAATCCTAGCCTTTCTTCAATGGGTCGTTGTGCAGAAGTCTGAAATCTTCTTTCAGTGACCCCTAGCCACGCACTCTTTAGTTCGTACTGGGATTTTATGGGATAGACCAACACAAAGTGGCACATAATTGAGTACCATCAACGGCCAGGTGGGATGGGATTTGTTATCTGTTATCTGTTGTTAGTTTTGTAGTAACTCTCGCCAACTCTCTCTCAAATAGGTCATTAAAGCATGCAATAAGGTGGGGAAGCTAGAGAGCATGCTCGGCAAGCTGGAGAGCCTTCTGGACTAGCAGGGTCAAATACTTGGCTGCTGTGCTCACTTGTAGCTCAGAAGCTATTATCTACTGTTTTTGTACATCTGCCTTTAATTTTCTGTGGCAGGGCTTTCCCCTTCTCTTCCACTGGCTGGGTACATGGAGCCGCTCTTGTCCCACATCTTGCCATCTCTCCCCATTGCCGGTCTGGGGCTTGTGTTGCTGCTGTGGGCTTTTCCCACCAATCTCAGAGACATGTGTTGGGTTACTGCCACTACCAGTGTTGACAATGTCCCATGTTCAAGTCCCTGTAATGCCTAATTTAGTTTGGTGTGCTAGAGGAGTGCAGAGCAGATCATAAATCATTTGTGGCACAGTAATTAGGATAATTTTGTGGGGCTTTGGCATAAGTATACAGTGTGTACAGTGGCAAGGTTCAGGTTCTGTTCAATGATCCCTCTTTAAGTCTCCCCCACTGTAAGATACAACTTTACCATGACCACAATTTGCCATGACATACTACATGCGCCACAGGACTTATTTTTCTGGTCCATTCTAGGATTCTCCAGTTCTTTTATAGCATTAGTCACGCTCACATTTTGTCACACTGTTTTGAATTTTTCATTGTAAATTCATTTTTCATTGTAAACCATTCATATTATTTGTTACAAGTATTGTTAATATTTGCATATTCTTTAAATATCTAATCTATTGATTCTCTTCTAATAGGAGTTCCTGTCATGTTTCAGGTTAGCAGTAAAAAATGTGCTCTGGCAGTAAACTTTCCAATTTTTGTCAGTTGAAACAACAGGAGCATTTTGCAATAACACATATAAATTAGTGATGCTACGTTTTCTTTAAATTGACTAAGGTAGGGCTGGAATGTATATGATAATTTGTTCTGTACATACATTCTTAATGAAGCCATAGATTCCTTTTATTATTCCTACCTATTGTTCCTTACTTAATCCATGCCACTGCTTTATTGTGACTGCTGAGAAGGGTAACATTTGTGAATTAGGAGACTACTATTGTTTTCTTGTGTATTGTAATTAAAACTACATTTGATTACTGGATAGTGCAATTGATCTTCATTTGGTTATCCATCAAGCCCTAATCTTCTGTTATTGACCAATGCAGCAATAGAGCCTGTTGTGCGCTTGTGTGTTCTTGTCTAGTTTACCAGACTTTATATGTACTTCCTATTGTCTGGTCATAGAAATAAGTGAATGATTGGATGTGCAAGTATGATCTAACCTGGTGAACATATATGTCTTCATGGCTTGAACATGAATATTTCTCCTTTATGTATTATTTACCAGCTTATTTTGGGAGAAAAAGTTTTCAAACGTGGGCAGTAATCATTTCACCTAGATTTCTATGAAGCAGAAATTTCTGAAGGGGTTTAACCAGTTCTGGACCCGAAGGTTTTACCCCCTTAATGACCAGGCCATTTTTTGTGATTTGGCACTGCGTTATTTCAACAGACAATTGCGTGGTTGTGCGACATTGTAACCAAATTAAATTGATGTCATTTTCCCCCCCCCACAAATAGAGCTTTCTTTTGGTGGTATTTGATCACCTGTGCAATTTTTATTTTTTGCGCTATAAATAAAAAAAGAATGACAATCCTGGAAAAAAAGCAATAGTTTTCACTTTCTGCTATATAACATTCCCCCAAAAAATGTAAAAATCTAATTTTTTCATAATTTTAGGCCAATTCGGTAAAAAAGATCCCAATAATCATATTTTGATTGGTTTGCGCAAAAGTTATTGCCTCTACATACTAGGGGAAAAATGTATGTAATTTTTATTTTTTTATTTTTTTTTTACTAGTAATGCTGGCGATTAAAATCAATGATTTTTAGCAGGACTATGACAATGCGGCGGACAGATCGGACACCTATCTCACAGTTTTGGGGGAACCAGTGACATTACTACAGTAATCAGTGCTAAAAATATGCACTGTTATTGTAATAATGACACTGGCAAGGAAGAGGTTAACCCAGGGGCGATCAAGGGGTTAAATGTGAGCCTAGGGGGTGTTTCCTAACTGTGAGGGGGGTGGGCTTATTGGATCAACACAAGGACCTGTGTTCCAAAATAGGAGGATGGATCACAGGAGCCCTGTGATGATAACTGACAGAACAACGATCTGCCGTGTTTACAACGGCAGACCTCCATTCTGTCTTCCTAGAGTGATCGCAGGCGGCCGGAAACAATTGTGGCCACCGGCCCCGCAGATCAGCTTCCCCTCTTGTGAATCACCACGTGCGCCTGCCCCCATGCTCGCTTCCGAGGAGCGATATATGGGTACCGTGATTTGTTCAGCCGAGCCAGCCTGCAGCAGTATATCTGTGACAGGCGGGCGGTCGGCAAGTGGTTAAAGTCAGTCATAAACTTAGGGATTGTCTAGATCAGGGGTCTTCAAATGTAGTTCAGGAACTACAATTCCCATCATGCCTAGTCATGTCTGTGAATGTCAGAGTTATACAATACCTCATGGGATGTGTAGTTCCGCAACAGCTGGAGGGCCGTAGTTTGAGGATCCCTGTTCTAGATGACTTTGGCTAGATCAGTCAACAGTCAACAGTTTCTGGCTACCTTAAAGTGTTTGTTATCCTTAAAAAAAATGGATCTTGCTCCTTTAAAGCATGTTATACAGCACAGTGCTTGTGCTGTGTAATTTGGCCCCCTGTATCACCTAAAAACCTGGCTGATCCTGCCTGTTTCTACGCTCCCACTGTACACTGACCACGGTGTATCATGGCTGCTGAGCCCTGACAACATGGTCAGTGTATGTGTCTCTGTCATCTGCAGCCCTGCTCTCTGCTCTCCTCGGTCCTCCTCCCCTTCCCCTTCCTGCCTGTCAGCTCTTACCAATCCCGGCCCCCTTCCTGCTGCTGACATACATTTACACCTCACACACAATCCCCTCTGTTATAAAGCCTCCTATGCTTCAGTGTATGTCCTTTGTAAAAAAGATGCCTATTTCTACCTGATTTCACAGCGCAGATCGACGGTCACGTGACTCCTCAAGGCTCCCCTCCTCCCCAGCTGATGTCTCGGCTCTCTCCTCCCCTCCTCCTAATCGACGTCAGCGGGGGAATCTCAGCCCCTCTCACTCAGATCTGTCAGATCGGGAGAGGGAGCCTCGAGGAGTCACGTGACCGCCGATTTGCATTGTGAAATCAGGTAGAAATAGTCATCTTTTTTTACAAAGGACATACACTGCAGCATAGGAGGCTTTATAATACAAGGGATTGTGTGTAGTTTATGAAGTGGCTTAACAACCACTTTAATTTTTGTCAGGTTTTGAATTTTTGTTACACTGCATTGTCAAAAGTATTAGGACGCCTGCCTTTACACACACACGCACTTTAATCGCATCCCAGTCTTAGTCTGTAGGGTTCAATATTGAGTTAGCCCACGCTTTGCAGCTGTAAAAGCTTCAACTCTTTTGGGAAGGTTGTCCACAAGGTTTCGGAGTGTGTCTATGGGAATGTTTGACCATTTTTCCAGAAGTGCATTTGTGAGGTCAGGCATTGATGTTGGATGAGAAGGCCTGGCTTGCAGTCTGTGCTCTAATTCAACCCAAAGGTGTTCTATCAGATTTAGGTCAGAATTCCACCCCAAACTCGCTCATCCATGTCTTTATGGGCCTTGCTTTGTGCACTGGTGGGCAGTCATATTGGAACAGGAAGCAGAGACTGCAAACTAGGCTTTCTCATCCAACATCAGTGCCTGACCTCACAAACGCGCTTCTGGAAGAATGGTCAAACATTCCCATAAACACACTCCTAAACCTTGTGGACAGCCTTGCCAGAAGAGTTGAAGCTGTTTTAGCTGCAAAGGGTGGGCCAACTCAATATTGAACCCTACAAACTAAGAGTAGGATGCCATTAAGTTCATGTGCATGTAAAGGCACCCCAATACTTTTGACAATATAGTGTATGTTCAGTGATTTTTTTGTGTGATATTTAGTGTTTGTCCAAGGTTTAGGCCATTGGACTTATATACAGTATATGTTTTTTGGAATGCATTAACGTTCTATCCAGGTAGATATATAAGCCATAGAATTTCCTTTGCTATAGGTAATTTGACCTATTATTGTTGCCCCATCCTTGCTCCTGACCTGAAGCAATAGCCAAATACTTTGTTGTGACTGTTAAGCAGGTTAGTATAGTGTGAACTAGGAGTATACTATTCGTTTCTTGTATATGTTAATTGAAACTATGTTTGATTACTGAACAGTGGAATTGATCTTCATTTGGTTATTCATCAAGAACTAATCCACCATTATTGACCAATTCAGCAAGAGAGTCCATCCTTTTGTTTGCAATACCTATAGCTGCTATTATCAAGTCTAGTGTCCATTTTTTTTTCCTTTGCACTTTCTAGACTGGCTATAAAAATGTCATAATATTATATAAAAGTGCACATCTGAATATGCAGATTTTATCCCTAATGTTTGTCAGGTTCTCAATTTATTATAAATCTTTTTTCTTAAATTAAACTGTCAGAATATTTTTTTTCCTGCAACCCCTTATAATGTACAGTATATAGATAACTTCAAATATATACTGTATATATACATTATTTACTGTACATATTGAGAAGGAAACAGATCATCCTTCTAGATACAAAATAAGCAATGGCATCAACCACAAATCATTAACTGAAACATTATTAGCTCTTGCATGAAACAGCAGAGGTGCACGCTAACATTGCTGTGGTTAATGTTTTGCAGTTGGCACTATTGGATAGTTTGTATCTGCACTGATGACGGTTTTCCTTCTCTAGTATTTAACCACCTCATTACTGGGCACTTTCACCCCCTTCCTTCCCAGACTGATTTTCATCTTTCAGTGCTCTCGCACTTTGAATGACATGCTACACTGTACCCAAATTAAGTTTTTATCATCTTGTTCACACAAAAAGAGCTTTTTTTGGTGGTATTTATTCATCACTGGGTTTTTTTATTTTTTGCAAGTGAATAAAGAGCAAAAAGTTTGAAAAAAATATATATTTTCTACTTTATGTTTTCAAAAAAATCCAATACAATCAAATTTCGTCATACATTTAGACCAACACATATTCTGCTACATGTCTTTGGTTAAGTCTACAAGCTAGGCTACATATCATTGAAAATTGATCAATCCTGAGGTACTGACTACATATCTCATTTCTTGAGGCCCTAAAATGTCAGGACAGTACAAATACCCCCCAAATTACCCCTTTTTGTAAAGACGACAGTCCAAGATATTTAGTAGGAGGCATAGTGAGTTTTTTTGAAGTTGCACTTTTATGCCCCCAATAGTTTGGATAATGAAGAATTTTTTTCCCCACAAAATTGTCATATAACAAATTATTTCTTACACATGGCATTGATACACTTGCAATTACACTCAATTATATTCTGCTACTCCTCCTGAGTATGGCGATATCACATGTGTGAGGCTTTTCCTCAGCCTGGCCACATACAGAGGCCCAACATCCGAGTAGCACCGTCGGGCATTCTAAAGGCATGAATTACACATTTCATTTCCTGAGTACCTATCACAATTGTGAAGGCCCTGAAGCATTAGGACAATGGAATTACCCAAAAAATGACCCCATTTTGGAAAGAAAACATCCCAATGTATATTTTACAAGGCATAATTAGTCTTTTGAACGTGTCATTTTTTCCACAAGTTTTTGGAAAATGTGGAAAGAAAATGAAAACATTTTTTTTTTTTTTTTACACAAAGTTGTATATTTTTAGGATATTTCTAAAATCTAGCATGTACATAGCAAAAATTACACCCCAAAATATATACTGCTACTCGTCTTGAGTATGGCGATACCACATGTGTGAGACTTTTCCACAGACTGACCACATACATAGGCCCAACATGCAAGTAGCACCTTCAGGCTTCATAGCATGTACATACCAAGACTTACACCCAAAATACATTCTGCTGAGCAAAGGGTAAAAAAAGGGATTACTTGTGGTTTTAGCAGGCAGGAATACTGTCCCAGCACAAGAAAATCATTGGTCCAGACAGCCAAAGGAAATGTTCAGGAATCGTCCAAGCAGCAGACAGAGACATGCCAAAGTATTGGTCCTGGGAGTAGGTCAGGTAGCAGGCATAGGCATGGCCAGTTCGGGTGACAGGCAAAGGCATGGCCAGTTCAGGTGGCAGGCAGAGGCATGGCCAGTTCAAGTGGCAGGCAGATGCATGGCCAGTTCAGGTGGTAGCACAGAGCAGGCAGCACTATAAGACTTAGGGACTTGGTTAGGTAAGGCCTGAGGACAGGGGTAGAGGCTTCTCCCACCCAAATCTCTTTGAAGCCTCCAAGTCTCCAGACTCTAATCTGAGAAAACAAAAACCCAAAGAAAAATTTACCTCCACTCTGAAATTCTATTCTGGATCCCCTCACATATGTTGAGACCCCTGTGCTGTCTTGAATCACACTAATACAGTGGCAGGGAAAATGATCAGTTCAGGAGGCAGGCAAAAAGCATGGTCATTTAACAAGGTTAGGTCAATTCACGTTTAAGGCAGAAACATGGTTGGCAGAGGCATAGTCGATAAACAGTCCGGGTCATACACAGAAATAGCAGATAGTGGAAACTGGAAAAATGTCTTTACTTCACTTATACTTCACTAATAGTGTAGTGACGTGGAATAAGTCCAATAGCAAGCTCCAATACAGAGGCCTGGCTGGCAGGGACATTGGGTACAGTAGTGTTGGGTGTCATGGCAAATTCCTCTACTTGAACATAAACAAAACATTTTGGAGGGTTTGTGGCCTGTTTGGATAGGAGGGAGCATATCAGGGATCTGTCTTTCAAGAAGTCTGGCTAATGTATCAGAGCAAATTTGTTCAGGGGCATGGCCATGGGGATAGAGAAGGGCTGTGATAACGTCCTCTTGAAATTTTAGATAGGTGATCTTTGAGTGCACTTGGAAAAAATAACGTATGAATTGAACAGGGCTAGTTGAATCAAATAAATGGTGACTTTCCTATACCAAAGCAGTGATCTCCTGGTGGCCAAGTAGGGCTGCATTAGCTGGTCGTTCATATCCACCCCCCCCCCCCATGAATAGGTTTTATTCATGTACACATTTTGGCTTCTGGACGGGACCTCATCTTGTCTGAAGTTCCACCAAGGTGTCATCATGTATTGTGGAAAGGATGAATATGTCTCTTTTATCTCTCTACTTTAGGGCTAGTACCGCTTTATTCCACATACTGGCTCCCCCCCCCCCGACTCAATTTCTTGGTGACATCTCTGTGGGAAGCCCTTGCGGTTGGACCATGCTGTCCCACAGGCCACAATCTTCTTTAGGTAGAGATGGCGGAAACGTGAGAGACTCGTGTAGAAATTGTCTGCATATAGGTGGTAACTCTTCCCAAACAGTGGTTCTATCAGCTGCCAGAAAATTTTGCCACTTGTCCCCATATAGGTAGGGCATAAAGGGGGAGGGGTTTTCTGGCTGTCCTTTCCCTCATAAATTTAAAAAGAATCATAAGTGTAACCCGTGGCCCTGTTGCATGCCTTGTAAAATGTTATCCCATATTTGGTCCATTTACTGGGGAGGTATTGCTTGATGCCAAGTCTTCCGGTGAATTGGATTAGGGATTCATCTACACAAATATTTATATCGGGGGGCAAACATTTGCTTGAAGCTGGAGCAAAAAAAAAATTGATTAGGGTCCTAATTTGGAATAATTTATCATAATCGGGATGATTTAAAGGGAGGCACTGGGCATTTGTTGTTGAATTGTAAAAATGTCATTATCATTTCGTAACGGGTTCTGGGCATTAAAGAGGAGTAGACTGTCATATGATGGATAGGTTGGGTAGACCAGTAGGAATGGAGTTCATTTTTTTGTCAGCCCCATGTTGAGGTTTAGTCCAAGGAAAATTTTAAATTATTCCACTTTGAGGGGTTTCCAAACAAAATGGTGGGCATAGGAAGAAACGGGATTGCTTGCAATATGTTGGCTGGCATACAGATTACATTGCTCCATGATGTAGTTCAACAAATCCTCTGTGAAAAATAAACAAAAATAGTAAAGTGGGGTTACATTTTCTGATTGTATTTAAGGGCCTGGCTGCTCAGTAAAAGGGGAAAATACAGGTTCTGCCAAAGTATTGGGCAGCCATGTAGGGTATAATAATACATCTGGGAGGCTAGTATGGGCCCTGCCGAGTTCTGGATGGGATGCCCTGTTACTAGCATCTGGCCTATCATCTAGGAATGTTTCCCTGCTTGTTCTTGTCACTGCACAAGGACTTGCAGAACTGCTGGATGCCTGCCTATAATCTTGGGGTGCAGCGCTGCTGGTGGAGGCCACAGAAATTATTGCGCTGCTGGTGGATGCCTTCGCCTGCTCAAATCTCCTGAGCCTCTTTGTTAGGACACTGCCCTCCTCAGTTTCCATTTCAGAGCCACTGCTTTCTACTGGCTCATACTCGATATCCAAGTCTGATGGAGGGAGTTTACTGCTTCTCTCATCTAACATACTCTGGAGTATATGGGAAGCCTCCTCGCTGCTAAATAATTTTTTAGCCATGTGGACAGATGTGTGAAGATGATTCCTGGGACAGATGTGTCAGACGTGTGACAGATGTTGATCACTGGGATGTGGCAAATGTTCACTGGGACAGATGTGGCAGATGATCACAGACAGATGTGGCAGATGATCACAGACAGATGTGGCAGATGATTACAGTCAGATGTAGCAGATGATTATAGACAGATGTGGCAGATGATCACGGACAGATGTGGCAGATGATGTGCATCATATGTGCGCCAGATGATCACAGACAGATGTGGCAGATGATCACAGACAGATGTGGCAGATGATTACAGTCAGATGTAGCAGATGATTATAGAAAGATGTGGCAGATGGTCACAGACAGATGTGGCAGATGATGTGCATCAGATGTGTGCCAGATGATCACGGACAGATGTGACAGATGATCACAGACAGATGTGGCAGATGATCACAGACAGATGTGGCAGATGATGTGCATCAGATGTGCACCAGATTATCATGGACAAATGTGCCAGATGATCATGAACAGATGTGCCAGATGATCACGTACAGATGTCACGGACAAATAATTTTACTGCAACATGTGTGACAGGTGTTTTTCACTGTGTTGGGGACACTGTGACAGGACACTGTTTTGGGGACACTAGCTGGGTGATCAGTGTATGAAAAGAAGTAAAACAGCTCTAAACTCACTGATCCCCAGCTGGCAGCGCAGATCTGTTTTCCTTCTCCTCACTGACAGGCTCTGTTTGAGGAGATGCAGAGCCAATTGCCGTTACAATGGCTGTGTTTTCATTGAAATTCATGTGATTGGACTCAGCCGTCATGTGATCAGGAGGGAAAATCGCAGAGCCCTCCTGCTGAGCGGTGTTTCACTGTGTCTAGGGAACACGGGCACACCACGGGCACAGGATCACTCGCTTATTCTGAAGGGTATTCAGGAGGAGGAAGTGCCCACCTGGCCGTATATGTGGATGCAGCATCAGTCCGTGTCTAAGACTGAGAACAGTGTAATCAAAGACCGCTGATTGCTCAGTTCTCAGTGCCCAGTGAACAGATAGCTGATAACTGTTATTCATTTCTGCTCTGCCCCCCCCCCCCCCACACACACACAATCACTGGAGCGCTGGGCTGTGGAGGGTAGCAGGAGCAGCTGTCTCAGAGCCCCTGAGCCAGGTGCCTGTGCAGATGACTGCACATTGGTTTTTATTAGACAGAAAAAAATCTTGTGACATTGCAAAAGCTTATTGAAACAATGCCACAGTGAATGCGTGCCGTAATCAAAGCCAACAAAATATTTTTGGCCAGGCAGTGTGTATATATATATATATATATATATATATATATATATATATATATATATATATATATATATATGTATGTATATATATATATATATATATATATATATATATATATATATATTTATAATATGCTAAAACATACGATAATGTCACAAAAAGTTGTGTTTGAAAGCCTGCTGCAACAAGTGCAGATCAAATAAACAAGTGTTCCAAAAGCTAATGTAAATAAACTGGTGCTCCAACAATTTCTGTGTTTGCATAAAATTAATAAATAGTTTAAAAAAGAAAAAATTAAACTTCTCACATGCAGTTCATAAAGAATTGTCCTTGTGCAAACAAAATAATCCAGAGTGCAAGTGCATCGCCACTGTGCTATAAATGTTAGGTTGGCCACTTACCCAATGGAATGATCCCACCAAGAGATCACATGTGTGTGTGTTTAAAATCTCCTCTGAAAGTAGATGATCTGCCAGCTTCAGGGGATGGATCCAGGCTTATATGTCTCCCTACTGACGTATCTCACATCAACGTAGTAAGTTGAATCGGGCAGTGTGAACATGACAAATGTACGGCCGCCTGCAGAATGGTTCTCATGTGTTGACCTCACACTGCTAGATAGCAGCATGACATCAACCTTGCAGACCATTCTGCAGGGCGGACACTGCAGATGACAGATCACGCTGCTCGAGAGGCGCGTTCCGGCAGGACATCATATGACATCCTCTCAGAACAAAAGTGCTCCTGCCCGGCTGTCATTTTACTATAGGCCAGGAGGGAAGGTGTTTTGAAAAGTACAGCGTTGTCAATATACATTGTAAGGATTTGCAATGCAAGGATTTGATCAACTTTTCATTTTGATAAGTTGATATATTTGCAGGGTTTGCATTCCTTTACATGTGATTAATCCTTTAGGAGCATATCACCAAAACTGAAAGTTTTGTTGCTGAGTATTGCTAAAATCTGACTTATATCTAAGTGTAGACTTCTGGTTAAATCGGTGGGCCAATCACACAAGGAGGAAATGACATCGCTGGGGGCATTCCATACACCAGCTGTGTATAGAACGCCTCCAGGTTGCCATATTGCATTGCAATTTAGAAAAGATTACAGCACTGCGGATTTTAAAAGGGAAGGTAATTTTTAATAAAATTAAGTTACATTATGGCTTGTGTTGTAATTGTATATACTATATTATTATTATTTTTTTTTTTTTTTTGCAATATTTTTTCCCAGAAAGGTGTGGAGTTAACTTTTAACTATCATTGCAGTAGGAAAATCATACATATTAACCTTTTAATAATAATAAAGAAACAATTTGTCTTACTGCATTGCTTCCCTCTAGTGGACCATTTTTTCAGAAGAGAGAAAAACTCTTACCATATTAAAATAGTGTTAAATTAATACTGAAATTTCATTATTATACAATGACAGCTTTACATATCAAATCATTAACACCACAGTTTAATAGTAGCTTACATCATAAACACTAAGGATTTCTAGTCTTGGTGGCAAACAGCTTTATAATTATTAAATTAATTTTGACAAAAAACTGCACTTTTTATCATCAAACAGATCTAGTATACTTTGCAATGAGTGACTGAATTCATCACACCCACTAATATAGCACAGTAATACAACAAAAAATGAACCATTGCAATGTTTAACAGGGATTAAAGAGAGTTTGAAAGACATCTGTTAAAAGAAATCCAAAATGCTAGTATCCCTTTAGAGTTTCAGAGCATGTAATTTGCATTTAAAGCACTGTATCATACCGGTATTTGTAAGAGTCAGCGCCAGTTGAAGTAACTACATTTACCGAACCAAATACTGTTGTAAATAGTGACCTAAAAGTAAATAGCTTTCCACTGGACTGTATATAAAATTATCAATTTCCCGTTAAGTTGTAATAACAGACAGAATTCATAATCCCAGAATCTTCACTCAGTGTCCCACATTATTGTTATATCTGCAACCATGCTCCATGTTCACCCTTCCTCCCTTATTCCTAAAATTGTGATGATACACATTTGATGGATGTTTATAATAAAAATCACTTCTACTTTGGTTTACTTCCTGCTACCAGCCTGTTTTTTGTATGGGATCAACTCTGAGCTCCTCCATACTGTTAGTAAGCTGCCATTGTTTGATAAATTGAAACAGACAGTGTGTGAGACAGTGTTTTATGATGATATTAGAATTGAAACATGCAAAATATTATGGGAACTAGCTGCAAATGTGACTAACTTTAAGGAGGGGGTATGTTTTATTTTGTAGAGGGGGGTTGTCTATATTTCCATATTGTAGAAATATTACTCCTTTTACCAGCGGAGAGGCCACACATTAAATGAATGCAGTTGTGAGCATGTTTTAACCTTTTCTTTGCCAATACTTTGAGGCTGATTGAAAATGAATGGATAACATACAGTGGGGATCAAAAGTTTGGGCACCCCAGGTAAAAATTTGTATTAATGTGCAAAGAAGCCAAGGAAAGATGGAAAAATCTCCAAAAGGCATCAAATTACAGATTAGACATTCTTATAATATGTCAACAAAAGTTAGATTTTATTTCCATCATTGACACTTTCATAATAACAGAAAACAAAAAAATGGCGTCTGCAAAAGTTTGGGCATCCTGCAGGGTTTATATCTTGTACTGCCCCCTTTGGAAGTATCACAGCTTGTAAACGCTTTTTGTAGCCAGCCAAGAGTCTTTCAATTCTTGTTTGAGGTATCTTTGCCCATTCTTCCTTACAAAAGTCTTCCAGTTCTTTGAGATTTCTGGGCTGTCTGTCACGCACTGCTCTTTTAAGGTCTATCCATAGATTTTCTATTATGTTGAGGTCAGGAGATTGTGAAGGCCATGGCAAAACCTTCAGTTTATGCCTCTTGATGTAATCCCCCGTAGATTTCGAGGTGTGTTTAGGATCATTATCCATTTGTAGAAGCCATCCTCTCTTTAACTTCAGCTTTTTCACAGATGGCATCAAGTTACCATCTAAAATTTGCTGACATTTTATTGAATCCATTTTTCCTTCTACTCGTGAAATGTTCCCTGTGCCACTGGCTGCAATACAACCCCAAAGCATGATTGATCCACCCCATGCTTAACAGTTGGACAGAGGTTCTTTTCATTGAATTCTGTGCCCCTTCTTCTCCAAATGTACCTTTGCTCATTCTGGCCAAAAAGTTCACTTTTAACCTCATCGGTCCACAGAATTTGTTTTCAAAATGCATCAGGCTTGTCTATATGTTAATTTGCAAAGTTCAAATGCTAATTTTTGTGGTGAGGACATAGAAGAGGTTTTCTTCTGAAGACTCTTCCATGAAGACCATATTTGTACAAGTATCTCTTTATAGTGGAATAGTGTACCACAACTCCAGTGTCTGCCAGATCTTTCTGGAGGGATCGTGCAGTCAAACGTGGTTTTTGAATTGTTTTTCTCACAATCCTGCGAGCTGTTCTGTCTGATATTTTTCTTGGTCTTCCAGATCTTGCTTTAACTTCCACTGTTCCTGATGACTGCCATTTTAAAATTACATTCCGAACAGAGGATATTGACATCTGAAAACACTTTGCTATCTTCTTATAGCCTTCTCCAGCTTTGTGAGCGTCAACTATTTTCAGTTTCAGTTTTCTAGACAACTGCTTAGAAGATCCCACGGTGCTGATTGTTGGGGCAAGGTCAGATGAGTCTGGGCATTTAAAACATTTGAGATTGACATCACCTGATCTTCCCAGATGATGATTGAGAACAATCCATGACACTGGCAGGTCTCAGCCTTGCAAAGGGGGCAGTGCATGCTATAAATTCTGCAGGGTGCCCAAACTTGGCATTACTGGCCTTTTGGTAAATAGATTCAGTTCAGCTGGTCTTTCCTCATAGGTCCTCCATGTACCTTGTTAATCTAGTTGCCTTATTATTTATATTCTTTTGTTCCAAGGCTCCAACTTTGTTTTTTTTTTCTTATTGGCCATATATGAACTTTAAATTCAATATGTGGCCATATTCATTTTTTATATGGACAAAGTTATGTCTCTTATGTCTTGAGGAAAATTGTATTTTCTGTCAGGGAGAGAATTCTTTCTGTAGCATTTGCAACAGCTGTCTGCTTTGAGGGACCCTTACTGTAAAAGTAATAGGGATCATTGACCTCACAAATTATTTTTTGACCTGTGTAGAAAAAAAAAAACTGAAGCCTGAGAGAATCTATACATGATGTTTGCCCCATACTGTTCTGCAGCCTTTATAAAAATGAATTATAAATCAATTTTTGTCATAGTTAACAAACCATTCTGACAAGTTATCTCATTTTCTTCTCTTTGTATTTTTTCATATTATTAATATGAAATCTGAAATAAGTGCAAGTATATATTGGGTGCAGGAAGGTCTGTTCCTGGATCCTGGAAATAACCAACAATTAATTTAATGTTAACTAAAACCAAGCTTTAATGATTTATGATTCATTACAAAAGAACACCTGTTAAATGATAGGTTGCCAGGGTTTTAGAAATGTGGAGACCCCTTGAATTCAATATCTTTATCAATTATTTTTTGTTTTAGCTTCCAACTTCTTGAGCTCTTTCGGCTCTTTTTTCCCTTAATCTTTTCCCTTAAAGAGGAATTTTAAAAATAGGCCTCATTGTAATGTCCACCTATAGTGCTGTAATGTTTGAATAATTATATCCTAAAATTTCTAAAGCAAGTACCTTTTTTCAAAAGTCTTACCCTTGAGTTCTGTTTGCGGCCACCTAGACGACTACGTCAGCAGCTTGCCTGTTGACTCCTGGGATATCTACAGTATCTCACAAAAGTGAGTACACCCCTCACATTTGTGAGAGGTTTAGACATTAATGGCTGTGTGTTGAGTTATTTTGAGGGGACAGCAAATTTACACTGTTATACAAGCTGTACACTCACTACTTTACATTGTAGCAAAGTGTAATTTCTTCAGTGTTGTCACATGAAAAGGTATAATAAAATATTTACAAAAATGTGAGGGGTGTACTCACTTTTGTGAGATATTGTATGTTATCAATCCCGGAAGACTTTGGGGGGCCTAATGCGGATATTAGCACGAGATTTCCTGACCAGAACTACATCTACTGTTGTGCCGGCATGTTTTTCGCGACTGCGCAGGTGCCAAAACAGGAGAAGCCAGCTGCACAAAAACCCGGAAATGAAGCCAGGATGGCTTTATCTGCCCACGTCCTCCATGGTCGCAGCCGAATCGAGGGAGAGAAAAGATAACTAATCGGATTGTATGTAAGAAGAATGTGCACATGGGCATCACTTTCTGTTGTAGTTCTGGTAAATTACAATGATCGTGATGATTTTGTTAGTATAATGTTGGTTAGGAGACAGGAACTTCACTTTAACTATATATTACTTATACGCTAATTATTATTGCTACTCTGTAATTTTGCTGTATATGCATTGTAAATGTAAACCCTGTAAACTTTTCTTTAACCGCTTGCCGACTGCCTCATGACTATTTACTGCGGCGGTCAGCCCCTCACAGGAAGAGCGACTTAGTACTACGTCGCTAGCCTGTAAGGGTCTAGGGAGCGAGCGCGCGCCCCCGGAGGACCCCCCCCCGCATGTGACCGGTGGACCCGATGTCCGCCAGTCACTCGGCGATCGTCGGTGCAGAGGGAGAAAGGCAGGCGGCTGATGTAAACAAGCCGCCTGTCATTCTCCCCTGTGTAGAAATAGTGATCATACGGTTCTACTATGTAGATCCGTTGATCAGTGTCCTTGCAGCTCAAGCCACAGCCAATCACAGTAGAAAGCACGCCCCTAGGGACACACACAGCCCCTCGCTCCCAAATAAAGTTAACCCCTTCACTGCCAGTGTAATTTTACAGTAACAGTGCATAGGTATAGCACTGATTACTGTAGAAATGTCACTGGTAACCCCAAAAGTGTAAAAAATGTCAGTCAAGGGTCCGATCTGTCCGCCGCAATGTCGCAGTACCGCAAAAAAAAATCGCAGATCGCCGTCATTACGCGGTAAAAAAAAAAACAACAAAAATGACAAAAATCTTTCCCTTTGTTAGTAAACGCGATAACTTTTGCGCAAACCAATCAAAATACGCTTTTTGCGATTTTTTTTTTTTTTTTTACCAAACATATGTAGCATAAAACAAATTGGCCGAAAATGTTAAAAAATTTTGATTTTTTACATTTTTTTGGGGGGGAATTTCATATAAGAAAATGTGAAAAATATTGTTATTTTTACAAAATTGACGCTCTTTTTTTTGTTTATAGCGCATGATCAAAAAATCGCACAGGTGATCAAATACCACCAAAAGAAAGCTGTTTGTGGGGAAAAAAAGGATTTGTTTAGGTACAGTGTCGCACGACCGCGCAATTGTCCGTTAAAGTCACGCAGTGCTGAATCACAAAAAACCCCCTGGTCGGAATGGGGGTAAAATCTTCCGGGGCTTAAGTGGTTAATTGAAAATTTCAATAAGCATATTGAAAATAAAAGTCTGTGTTTGGATATGTAGCTTCCTACAAGCCTCACAGGATTTCTTCAGAGATGATGATATGGATCAGCACAGTGGCAGGTTGTAATGCAGAAACATATTAAAGATAGTGCCTGCCCTCTGAATTTGAGTTTCCCTAATAGATATTTCTATTGCCTCAAACAATGACAGAACTAAAATATGTCTTGGCACATTTGTGGTGTGGTTGATGTTTAGAACTACACGAAACAGCCACTATTTTAAACAAAAATCCAGGATACACTCCCTGTAACTAACTGCTGGTATGAAAAAAAAATCTATCCAAGGGCCCATTTTACTTACCTTACAATTTTACTTACCACAATCATGTGACAATCCTTCTCTCTTCATATCTTTACTTCCTGGGGTCCTTCTTTGAATGTCCACCTAACTGATGCAGCAGCTGGGTCCTCTCTCATGGGCTCCAGAGGCATTGAGGAGACAAGTACCAAAAAGGTAACGAGCAAAGAAAAATGCCTGGTCCCAAGGTAGAAAGTAAGCTTGGCTCATTGGGGAAATTGTGATTTTGACCTATTAGAAAGAGGTATTTGGAACCAAGACTGAGGAGTGAATAATTGCTGCACATGACAGTATATACATTTTATTTGTGCTTGTAGTTGGACTTTATTTATTTTTTTTATTGTTTTTTACCATCCCAAGGTTTTGCCAATTCGCTGTGTTGGTTATGAAAGATGTTTTTCAATTGGGCTCCAGATACAATTATGATGTTATATTAGCATTTTATACAAAAGATTTTTGTTTAAATATACATTTCAGTAGCAAGTACAGTATGCTGTTTTCCTGAGTCATTTACATGTATACTAGTTAGCAGTGTTTTACATGCAAATGAAGACTGATTAATAAAGCAGCAATTCACACCAAGCTGCCTTATTTTTGCACCTTTAATGCACATATAGTACATTAACCCATATATAATAAAATCGTTTTTTTATTGATTTGTATCTGGTAAATACCTTACAAATCAAAAAGTAGTGTTGATCTCCAGTTAATATGATAAGGTAGAACACCAAACATATGTTAATAGCAGTGATCTAGATTTCCTCAATTGCTAATTGGCTTTTTGCATATGTTTTCTGGTGTCTAGGCTCAGCGCACCTGTCCCCAGAGGCTACAAAAGTGAGAAAAGAACCATATGTGGCTATCTAGCCACTGGCTGGAGTCCTTCACCCCCTCCTCAATCTCTAAATTAAAGCAGTATTAATCCCACAACCAAATATGTATTTTAGTGCAGCTTACCAATCATTAGATGCGGTGGCTGCATTGTTTTCTTTTCTTTGGCTTTTTTTTCCCCACTGTTTTTACCTATGTATCTGGTCAGTACCACACCTCCTGTATTAGTGAGACACAACCCTGGAGGATTGAGAACAGGAGGCAGAGCAGGCAGCTCCGTGTGTGTTGGGAGGCAGGGGGTGTTGTTAGGTGGTTTGTTTCATCCATGTTAACTGATCCATTCTGCTGGAGAGCTTGTGCTTCTGAAAAACAACAGACTTTCTGGCTGAAACACCAGATTGAAATAGAAGAAAAAAAGCCTAAAAAGGAAAATAATACAGCCATCACATCCAAGATTTAGAAAGCTGCAATATAATAATTGCTTGCTTTTTAATACTTGTTTAATACTGGTTTAATTTGCTAGCTTTAGTTTCTCCTTCTTCTTTTATCTTTGTGAGATTTTAGTTTTGGTAGATGTTGGAGACCTAGCTGATTTTGAAGTCTCTTATAGCCTTTAATAGTAACATTTCAGCACTTACTGCATACCTGCAGTGGCAATACCATATACCCTGGCAGCTCTGCTCTGGTTAATCTACTTCTTATTTATGCCATGAAAAAAAGGTCTCTGACATTATGGTATGAGTTCTGGTCCATGTCAGACCATAATATGTGATCCCAGTTCATGTATGCTGTAGTAGATAGATCATGTGATTTGCTATTGGTAGTGATCATTTGAGCACTAGTAACTAGAACCAGGAAAACAAAGAGCAATGGTAACTTTTATCTTAATTCCTATCTTGCTCTGCCTTTACAGTAAACCTGCGTTAAGATAAATGTAGACTGCAATCATTGATGTGTTGTCTGGCTGTTATGCTGATTATAGGGCTGATTCTGTGATTCTCAGTTTTTTTTCAACTGGGATCAGGAATGCAGATCAGGTCAGACTTTGATTCTGACTTCACTGGTTACATGCTTCTTCTAGGACAGCGAGGCCAGGGGCAACCAGGTAACTACAGATTTCCTTAAGTGCCGGTTCACACTAACGCGGCATGACTTCGGGGGCGACCTGTGAAGTCGCGTGCACCGTGACTTTGGCGCGACTTGCACGGACTTCATATAATGAATGTCTATGCAAGTCGCTCCGATGTCGCCCCGAAGTAGTACAGGAACCTTTTTCTAAGTCGAAGCGACTTGAGTCGCACCTATTAGAATGTTTCCCCGTAGCACCAAGGGGACCGCGACTTGTCAGGCTGACCAGTCGCTTGACAAGTCGCGGTAGTGTGAATGGACACTTACCCAGTCAATTTAACTGCTGCTAAATGTAATACACATGGATTTTTGTTATGATAGAGCAAAATAATAATAATAGTAAGCAAGCTGCAGTGCCTACAGCAGGGGTCTTCAAACTATGGCCCTCAAGTTGTTCAGGAACTACAATTCCCATCATGCCTAATCATGCCTGTGAATGTCAGAGTTTTACAACGCCTCACGGGAAGTGTAGTTCCGCAACAGCTGGAGGGCTGTAGTTTGAGGATCCCTGACCTACTGCAACCAGATTATAGAAGACAGATCATGAAAGGTGAATTTCGGTTGGTTGATAGGATTTTTGTCATTTTGCACATCCTAAAAAAAATGTCCCACTTCCCTATTGAAATAAATAAGCTGAAATGTAAAATATATTGTGCTTTCTTGTACTGCTAGATTTCCTGCTGTAAAATATCATTTATACACCTGAGTACATCAGTCAGTGCTTTAACCACTTTACCACCGGAGGATTTTGCTGTCTTACGTCTGGGCCACTTTTTGCGATTCGGCACTGTGCAACTATAACTGACAATTGCGCGGTCAGTTAAATGCCGTACCCAAACTAAATGTACGTCCTTTTTTTCCCACAAACAGAGCTTTCTTTTGGTGGCATTTGATCACCTGTGCGATTTTTACTTTTTGCGCTATAAACAAAAAAAGAGCAACAATTTTGAAAAAATAACAATATTTTTCACATTTTTTTATATGAAATTCCCCCACCAAAAAAATCAAGATATTTTATCATTTTAGGCCAATTTGTTTTCTGCTACATATTTTTGGTAAAAAAAATTGCAATAAGTGTATTTTGATTGGTTTGCGCAAAAGTTATTACGTTTACTAACTAAGGGAAAGATTTCTGTCCTTTTTTTTTTTAAACGAGTAATGGCGGCGATCTGCGATTTTTTTGCGGAACTGCGACATTGCGGCGGACAGATCAAACCCTTGACTGACATTTTTTACACTTTTGGGGGTACCAGTGACATTACTACAGTAATCAGTGTTATAAGTATGCACTGTTACTGTAAAAATGACACTGGCAGGGAAGGGGTTCATTTTTATTGGTGATCAAGGGGTTAATGTATGCCTGGTGTTTACTAAAGTGTGTGGGGGGAGGGGACTGAGTGACACAGGGACAGATCGCAGGTTCAGCTATGCTGAACCCTGCAATCTGACCCTGCCTGTCACTTAGGAGATCCGTCCGCTTTGTTTACGCAAGCGGGCGGATCTCCACACTCGATTCCCCGACGATCGGGGAAGAACGGCGGTGATCACCGCCGCTCCTCCCCTGGCCCGACTCCTGCTGTGACTGAATACAGCGGGAGCGAGCCTCCGGCGGCGCGGGTGAGGGGAATGTCTGGCGACGTAGGTCTACGTCGCCAGACGTTATCGAGCCACTTTGCCACAGTAGAGCTCTAGTGAGCAGCTGTAAAGTGGTTAAATAAGCAATCAACATATTTGTACTATTCTGACAAATGGTAAACTTACAAAAATAAGAATAACATCATTGTGCAGTGTGAGCATGACAAGTTACATGTATGTTTTTAGTATAATGAACATCTCTTTAATTGGGTTTACATTTTTTGAGGTATGAGATTTGTGTTTTGTAATGAATGCAAAGACCATCTTATATATGCAGTTTGCAAGTGTTTAATGGTATGCAATGAGACATTTCTAAACAGCCACAGAATGTGAAAAGTAAGCCATAGCTGCAATTTTTACTCTTCAGCCATTGCTAATAAGGAATAGCTGCCATGTCCTCCCACACACTGCCTAATTTGTTAGCGATTCTTTTCCTCCTCCTGGTCTTCGTTCTCAGGCTTATATGCAGTTTCTTATCCACGTTGAGGACATCTGAGAGCAGATACATGTCATAAAAAGCTCCAGATATCTGATTTAGCACATAATCACAAAACCACACATTGTCTCCAGTGCAGCCAGGTATTCTGAGTAATGAAATGAAAATGTACACTTGTAGTGTCACGTTTTTCTTTTGCTTTCCACCATTTGAACACAGATTCTTTTTTTTTGTGTCCATCTCTTAACAATTTCTTTCAAAACAGCACGAGTTAGAAGCACATGGCTGGTGAGCCCCCATGCAGCTTTTGAGTGGGTTTGTTGGCTGTGATCTTAAAAACCCATTTTTGAGCTTTAAAAGCTATGCTGTGCAGCAGGGACACACTTAAGGGATCCACAGTTAATTGGAATCCCTGTTGTATCTACTGTCGATAACCAAACGTCTTCAGTGAGGTTGCAATTACTTGTGAGAAGTAGGAAAACATGCTATTGTCAGTAAGAAATGAACAGAAGCACATATCAGCAAGTACCTGCCTCTATCTTTCATAAGCTTACTCTTACCTTGATTTACCTTGTTGAATTACTCAGAAAAAGCTTTCATAATATTGCATTTTCAGCTGCCCTAAGATGCCATTTCTACAAAGTCTTTTGCAACCTCTGCTACCTAAACTAGAACTTTGTGCTATTATGACCATTTTTTTTTATAATTGGCCCCATACCTAAGAAGAAGGTTGGAAATATAAAGAATGTAAAAAAAAACTCATCATTACCTATTAGTTAACTTCAATCTGTGCTCTCTTACAGAGCTAGAAGCGCCTCTGACTTTTTATCAAGTATATTGGATGGCTTCATCTCCCTGATGCCCACTGCGACTTTCTCCCCCACCTGCTACATCACTGGTGTGTCCCCGCAGTTTGAAGGGACACACTAATGATTTTGGGGTTGGATGGACACATGGGCAACAGGAGACACAGGCATTCAATACACCCATTAGTTACAGGTGTGACGGGAGTCACTTTGGGCATGGGGGTTGTGGACCCCAAATTCCTTTAGAGAGGTTGGGGGGCACCATGCCCAGCCTTATGGCGCTCTCTTATGTTTAAGTCACCCTGCATCTCACAACAGGTAATGAAGATTCTAGCAGTAGTCTTTAGCTCTGCAAAAGTCAGGATTTGAGTCAATTTATATTTAAAGAGTTACTAAACCCATAACAGTAAAATCAGTCAGTATATGGCACCGCTCCTCAGAAAGGATCTGCTGGAACTGGAGAGAGTCCAGAGAAGGGCAACAAAAATAATTAGGGAAATGGAGGGCATCAGCTATGAGGAAAGACTACAAGCACTGAACGTATTCTCTCTAGAGAAGAAATGCTTGAGAGGGGATATAATATCAATGTACAAATACTGTACTGGCGACCCTAGCATAAGGAACAAACTTTTCAGAGAAAGGTAATTTAATAAGACACGTGGCCACTCACTAAAACTAGAGGAAAAGCGGTTTAATCCTAAACTACGTAAGGAGTTCTTTACTGTCAGAGCAGTAAGGATGTGGAATTCTCTTCCACAAGCAGTGGTAGCTAAAAACTATTAGATGGGCACCTTAAAGACCACAACATACAGGGGTATACAATGTACGGTTAACAGCAAACTCACACACACACACATTATGGGTTAAACTGGATGACTGATGTATTTTTTCAACCTCACCAAATATGTAACTATGTAATTATATGCAGTAAAGCATGCTTGTTATACTCATTGTGGAACCTAGGGGGTTAATTCTCTGCATTGTGTAAAAAGGCTGTTTGATCCTGTCTTCTCTGTTCCTCCCCCTTCTTACAATGTCCCCAAACCATCTCCTGATAGAACAGAGGCTAGGGGGCAAGCTGCACATGCTCAGTTTGGTGTGTATTGCTAGAGAGTTTTTTTCTTGGAAGAATGCATGTGATGAGCACAGGGCCAATCCGAGCTGTCCAGACAGAGAATCAGGGGTCCTGCAGGCATAGGACAATCACAGGAGAATGAAAATTCTTTCTATACGCTTTAACCAGACACTAATAAAAGTCACAAGACTGCACTAACTGCTGGTGAAAAAAAGTTTTTTAGCAATTTATATTTACTCAAACTATTGCATTTCCGTGTTCTGTGAGAGACCAGATATCGTGAATACAGGGTCCTGGGTTTAGTAACACTTTAAGGGTGAGTATTATAATGTACTTTTCAATGTTGTATGTTGTTTTAACTTGTACCCCTTCCCGCTGAGCATACGCATATATACAGCCTCAAAGAAATTAGTCTTCTTATATGGGGGGCCACATAAATGCGTTGCTGTGTTTGTGCTGTGAGTGTACTGCACAATTCTCCCCCAGCACAGAGATTGAACTCTCACAGAGAGCTCCGGGTCTCTTACTAATGATTGGGAACTGGGAGGTTCGGTTCCCAATTCCCACAGTAATAGCCTCTGATTGGCTATCACAGTGATCAGTCACTGTATAGCCCACCTCTGTGTTTTTTTTCTCTCCTCTTGAATGGAAAAAAATACATTGCATCGCTTTCTCCTTGCTAGAGGGGAAAAGTGTAAGCAAAAACACGTTTGTTAAAAAAAAAAAAATAATAATAGATAATATTAGATAATTTTAGTTAGAGTTAGGGTTAAGGTCAGTTTCAAAGGTCAGGAACAAAAGTCAGGGTCAGTGTATTTTAGGGTAGGATTAAAAAAAAACATTTTTTTTATTTTTTTATTTAGTATCAGTGTGCTTTAGGTAGGATTAAAAAAAGCAAAATTCACACTATTGTTTTTGGGCTCTACTACAGGTAGAACAACAAATAACATACAGATGTGGTATCACTGCGATTGTCAGGAGCAGGAGGATTTATTTTGGATTGTTCATTTCTGGTAGGTTTTGGTAATAGCAAAAATATACAGCTATATTTTCAAAAAATTATTATTTTTTTTCTAATACAAGTGCCAATTTTCCTTGAATTAAAAAAAAAATAATAATCTGGAGATATCCATTACCATTAAGCACCAAACAAAAGCATCATTTATCTGAATACACTAAACAGTTGCGACAATATTTACATGTAGCACCCTCCTAGGTAGGTGCTACAGAGAGAGAGTATAGTTTTGGATCTTTTCTGCTTACCAGAAAGATTGCCAGGTAAATCTATATAGTTCTCTGCCTACCAGAGAGCAGGATCTGTTAGTGAGGTCTGCTCAATGTGCTCAAGTGCACCTGATGTTTCACACTGGTCCAATAGGGAGGCATATTGGACAGCGGGAGGAAACCTAACAAATGAGTGCACAGGCATTTAGTACAGCCCTGGTGATTGACAGAGTAAAGTGCCTGGGTGCATGCTGGGATACTGTATAAATTCAAAGGGCACATGTGCTTGGGGTCTTTCAGCTGGAGAGTGGCTGCCCCTCCTCTGTAGGTGGTTGACCTGAGGGCCTGAAATCTAGAGAGGAACTGAACCCGGAGGGCCTGCAGAGCTGACTGGAAGTCAAGTTCCACAATAAATGCCGAAAAACCAAAACCCCTGGACTTTTTATTGAGTAACGAGCCATTGGGAGTAAGGATGGATGTGTGAACTGTTCCTAAGTGACTGTCTGCTGGTAATCAGAGGAGGCCCAAGAAGTCATCATACAGCAAGCCCTACGGGGACAGTGCTACACACAATTTTACCCACACATGTCAAAGTGTTCAGGTGGTACAAGACTTGTTTTATCCTTTGTAATGGAGGGGTTAATCTACTCACAGTGTTTCTTTATGGCTTCATGCAAACTATTAGCTCTGTACTCTTGTAATTTCAAAAGTAATTTCCAATATTTTCAGGATTGTAGCTTTTTAAAATAATTACTGGTTACCCTGCTATAAATGTCCTTGTTCAGGCACTTTCTGCTCTGTTTCCCAAGTAAACACCTGTACTGTCACCCTGTCACATAGTTCTCTGATAAAGATTCAGGTGACCATTTCATGCACATTATGCTGTCATGGCCTTCTATTCTCTCCATAAGCTAGTTCTGAGCCATGCCATGCAGTTATTGTTAGAGTGCTTGTATGTAGACATGAAGGAGCTAAAAAGAGGCAGCATGTGATCAGTAACTCTAAAAGACAACAAATGATAAAAAAAAGGTCCAAACAATTTGTTTACTTAAAATACAAAGCGCGTTTTTTTATATACACAGTGCTTTAGTAAAGTAAATGTCACTCAGATTTCACGTAAATTAGAGAGACAGTCTAAAAGTAATAAACGACTGCTGTGTTCCCTTTAAAACCACAATATTCTGCTTTTTTATCCTAAAAGGACTGTAGACAGATTAGTTACATGCCTACTACAATTTATATTGACATGCACTATTGATATTCTATAAATATTTGTATTTTTAAAAAAAATTGGTTGAATCTATAAATTAGGATACATGAAATCAGACACATTTTGATTTACATATCACACCTTCTGGCACTAGCAGTCTCGGTTTGACCTGTTCTGATAAGTCTAATGGCTAATTAGGACCTGAGAAAATAGGACTTACTATGTTAAACTTTGATTAAAGTATCACATGAACTAGATTGATTCTAAAGATCTTTTTTTTGGTTGAATCAGTTTAGTATCTACATTTTTGGGCAACATTGTTATTGTGCTATTTAAATGAGCTGGCTGATTGTTTCACATTCATTGAGTTGTTTATCGTAATGTTTAACATCTTTGGCAGAAAAACCTTTTGAGTAATTACATTCTAATCATTATTCTAATCATGTTGTTCCTATATTTGTAAATCTTGTCTTTTATAAATATATGGATAATTGAAAAAGAAGACAGTGAAAAATGACAAGACTAATATTGTTTGCTAACTAACCTACCTTTAGTAATGTCATGTTTATTCCCAAAGCATTGTAGAAAGCTAATGTGAATAATGTATGGCCAAATATTGCTCTCTATACAGACACATTGAGAATTGGCCACACCCTTTAATCTGCATGCTTTCGGCCATTATTTCTTTTTTTTCTTTTTTACTAAATATAAAGCTCTTTGGAAGATCTTTGGAAGTGTTAAGGGCCCCACGTGAGGTCTCTGTCATTATCTGTCATTTATGTCAAGAAAGCCATAATCTTTCGGTGACATTCCTCTTCTATAACTCAGAAGGCAAACAGCTCCACAGGGAAAACCAGTCCCAACCATAGAAAATAAAAATAAAAATCTCCAACAAATCCCCTACAGACAAAAACAGGAAACAAAAGGGGGGGGAGGGGGGTCAGGGAAGGGAAAAAAAAGAACACCAAGAACAGGAGATCACCCTGACTCCAATACAATAACGGAAGCAACAATATATATAAAAGCTTTAGGTGTCCCAGAAAAACTAATAAATGCAAAACTAAATATTAATATTAAAATAAAAAATCTTTATTCCTATGATTGCATTCCAAAACCCTAAAACAAGTCAAATTATTTTAGCCAATTTCCCCTGGGAGGAATGAATAAAGCTCCAAATAATGAATAAAGAAATGAGTAAAACTGAATGATCAAAAAGCCGAAGAATTAAAAAAAACAAAAAAAAAAAAACACTGTCTTAATCAAAATACTGTGATCTATAAGTGCACTCAATATCTTTGAGTGTGCTTATAGATTACAGTGTTTTGATTGAAACACAGTGGTTTTAGACTATAATTCTTTGTTGTTTTTTTTTTTATATTGTTGCTGAGCTTGGAGTTATACTTCTCAGTTTCTCCCAGAGGACGTGTTTAACATCATGTTTAATTATAAACAACTGTAGTTAATGGTTTTGGGATACAATCATGGGAAAAATATATTTTTGTACATTATTGATATTTGGTTTTGCATTTATGAGTTTTTTTTTTTTGAAAACATTTTATTGGTAATAAAATGAGCAGTTACAGGAAGCATGGAATGCAGATAGAGATACAAACATAAAAGGAGAACAATGGCATAACATCAACATAACATTTGACAACTATCCCAGCTTACATTGGATCATAGGCAATCAAACCCAAAATAGTGAAAAGATCACATTAAGCAACTATGTTAGAAAGGCCCGTGTTCAAAAGAGTATAATGGGGACAAAAAGGGAGCCCATGAGAAAGCGAAAACCCCCCAAGTCTAAAGAGTGAGGGAGAGACGTAGTCCCAGCGTCAGGAATAGGGGGGAAAGGTGCAGAGTCTTGCAAAAATACAGGCATCCCTAACGTGGGAACACGGGCCTAAAGGGAGCAGGGAGGTGTTGAGATGTACTCCCGACCCCGGGCAAAAAAAGGCCAGGGGCGGGGAGGGGTAGTCGTCGGTGTAGGGGGGAAACCCAAGGAAGGGTTCTGGGGGGGAAGGACAGGAGGGGTGCGATCCACTTGGACCAGCCAAACCACCCAATAGCACCCAAGCAGGACAGGGGAAGAGGGGGAGAAAAAGAGGGAGGGTAATAAGAGCTGGAAGGCAGTGTAGCAGAGTGTAAACGAGCAAGAGGGGGGTGGGGAAAAAAAAGGGGGAGGGGCGCAGGGGTATAGGTATAAGGGGGAGTACCATGGAACTTTAGTTATGCGGAAACAAACTGAACGCAGGTCTGAAAAAGTTGGGGGGTGAACATGCATGAGAGCACATAGGTGAAAAACATAAGAACAGGGTCAAAGGATCCACAAGTAGGCATATCCCAGAATCAAGAGTTATACAGAGAGGAGAATTCCGTAGTAGTTGTATAATGGGTCCAACACGCCCATTTCTTGTGGAATTTCGTTGGCGTATCTCGAGCTACATGGATGAGTTCTTCCATTTCAGCAATCCTCACAACACGGCGCAACCATTGTTTGATCGTAGGTGGTTGCATGGAGGCCCACAACACAGGAATGCATTGCCTGGCCGCATTAATCATATGAATTGCCAGGGATTTCGTGTATGATGCTTAAGAGGTGGGAGAATGATGCAGAAGGAACTGAGCAGGCGAGAACTCCAACTCATAAGTAGTCACCTGTTCAACAATCCTGTGTACATCTTTCCAAAATGTGGACAGACGCGGACAGGACCAAAAAATGTGTAGCATGGTGCCACGATCTGCAAGACACCGCCAGCACGTAGAGGGCAGAGAAGGGAAGATTTTGTTCAGAAGTGCAGGGGTGCGATACCACCGAACAACAATCTTGTAGCCACTTTCCTGTGTGGTCACATTCAGAGAGCCTTTGTGGTTTTTGAGAAAAATTTGTTCCCATTCCTCAGTGGTGAAGGAACAGGACAGTTCATTCTCCCAGGCAACGCAACGCTTACTCTTACCCTGATCTGAGTCATCAAATAAGAGAGCGTGTGTAATAGAAATCAATTTACGAAGCGGACCTTCCTGCTGACAGAGCTCGTCGAAGGTGGTGGGGGAGGCTTTACAAGGATGCTTACGCGAGAGTGCAGTAATGAACTGGCTGAGGAGGAAGAATGACCAAGGCGGTATGGGAGGCTTCTGGACCGTCTCTGCAATGGAGGGAGCTGTAAGGATCTTGTCACCATCGCATAGGTGGGGAACACGTAGTCTATCCTGAGGCCAGTTCTGTAAGAGATAGTGGCGGTGCATGCCCCGAGGAAAGTCAGGGTTAAGGCGCAACGGGGTCATTGGCCCCAGAACAGCAGATATAGCAGTAGTTTTGCACGTGGAGTGGAAAGAACGAATAGTCGAGCCGATCAGAGGATGAGTCTGGAGAGCAGGAGGGATATGAACGGCTTGCAGCCAAGGCATCGTACGTAGATCAAGCGTAGTGAATCCCCGCTCGAGAGACACCCAATCCTTGTGGGATTCATGCACGTTCCAGTCGACCACCCGCGTAAGATGGCACGCAGCGTGGTACTTTCTAATTTCTGGGAGGCCAATGCCTCCCTTACTTTTAGGCAAAGAAAGGTGGTCATAGTGGATGCGGTGATGTTTGTCACTCCAAAGGAAAGCAGAGATCAATTGTTTGTATTTATGGAAGAACCAGATAGGTAGCGTAATGGGTACAGTTTGAAGAACATACAACAATTTTGGCAAGACATTCATTTTCAACACTGCAGCCCTGCCGAACCACGAGAAAGTCAACTTCGTCCATGAGAAGAGATCATGCTTAATTTTGGCAAGTATCGGTGGAAAATTGCGGTCGAACAGGTCTTGCAGGTTACTCGGAATCTGAATGCCCAAGTACGTAATGGAATCCGGCCGCCACACAAATTGGAAATTGTCCATACAATGGAGCACCTCCCTCTGGGACAAGGAAACATTCAGGGCGAAAGATTTAGTAAGATTAATCTTAAGATTAGACACAGTTGCGAACCGTCAAGAACAGCAAAAGGTCATCTGCATAAGCAGCTACCTTGTATTCCTTTCCAGCAAACCGAACTCCATGAATGTTCTCGTTGTTCCTAAGGCGATTCAGAAAGGGCTCCAACGTGAGGACAAAAAGCAATGGGGACAGGGGGCATCCCTGTCTAGTGCCATTATGGATGGGGAAGGCACCCGACAGGGTGTTGTTAACTCGAATACGGGCTCGCGGATTCACATAGAAAGGATGCAATATCGCAACGGAAAACCTGAGATCGACAGGGGGGGGAAACAGGGAGCACAGATACTGTCAGTGCAATGGCCCCCCCAGGGGAAAGAAGACATGGGGAGGAGGTGCAGGGCTCAGGACATGGTGGTGGGGACCCTCTAGGGAACGCAGGGGATCCCACATCTGCGTGAGGAGGAGATACCTGTCAAGGGCCAGTGTCTGAGATGGTATAAAAGGAAGCATAAACATTGCAATCAATAGCAATAAACAAGTGTATCCTGCCCAATAGACTCTGAGCTTGAAATTAAAATTCCAAACCAACCTAAACAATAATAACATAATTGGTAATGGAGAAACCTGGATACCTGAAGCGGCAATGGCTGGTAAGAACACCTGCAGGGCTCCAACGGACCACCACCAGAACAGCACCAGGGACATCCCCCCACCAGGAAACTCCCAGAGGAGGGGATCCCCAACCATTCGGCATAAGGATGCGCAGGGACCACAAGTTCGACCAAACAGTGTTGCAGCCAAGGACCTCTAATAGAGCGTCAAAGTCCCCTAAATAGTACCAAACAGCACCCCAAATGAAGGGGGGTCGTTGGTCGGCATAAAGGGGAAGATGACCGACAAACACAGGCAATAGGACACCCCCCCGACCCACAGCTACTCCACCCCCCCCAACCCCCCAAATCCCACCAGCGACAGTACAGTACCCAGCATAATATAGATGAGACAATACCCTGTATTAGGGATGGGGGGGAGCAGGAGGAAAGAGTCCATACAAACCCGCAGCAGTACTCAAGATCTCATAAGTAGCCTGATAGCAAAAAAGGAGAAAATTAAATAAATAAATAAAATAGAAAAAAAACAACAAAAACAAAAAAACTAAGCCAAGGAGCCTGGAGCAAAGCAACAGTGACGAGGTCCATCTGAGCACGGGGAGCAAGGACAGCTCCAAGTCCCTGGCGGTCCAGAGGAAGGCACTACTACATCCGGGTTGAGAGGTCCATCAAAGACAGTCTGCAGAGAGGGCAAACATCGTCCAGTACAGGTCATACAGCAAAGCGTTCGGAGGGATTCCTCAGAAGGCAAAGGGCAAAGATGAGACAATGGCAAGATGCATAGAACACCAGACTCCTTGAGCAGTCAGCGGGTAGAGAGGGGGGGGTGGGGGGGGAATGGTCAAAAACAGCAGCCGGCATCCGGGGAGCAAAAGATCAGACAGCAGGAACATGGAGAAATCGTGAATCCATCTAGCAGCAGCCGACTCCCAGCGGTGTCACATTCAAACAATGTCCATGCAAAGTCCAGGTCCCGGGGCAGGGCACTTCCAGGCAGAGAATGACAGGCAAAACAGCGGTAACAAGGCTCAGTTCCAGGGGAGTCACTGGGCAGGCAACATGAAGGGCAGTCAAACAGCTACAACGGTAGCATTAAGGCACAGCGCGGGACACTGGAGAGACAGGTACTCACAAGCAAGTAGGGCGCTGCAGTCACGGTGTGCGCCTCGCCCTCCTATGATCCAGAGACGCCGTGGGACTACCATTGCGCGGGGCACCATCTCTACCAGCAGGAGGTGGGGAGGAGGGGTATGCCCTGCGCCTGCCAAGGGCATAGTTGCCAGCCGGTTGTATGCCCTCCATGGAAGTGGCTCATTGTAGTGGCGATGTGCGGAACTCACTGTACCAGTCAGGCAGGGGAACATACGGTATACCAAGGGTGGCACAGAAATGCTCTAGGTCCTCCGGGACCCGCAGGAGAGCCGTGCGGCCCTGTGAAGTGGCGGAGAGGCCGAACGGGAATTTCCACTGATAGACAATGGCGCGGGAGCTCAATTCATCCAGGAGAGGTCGTAGTTCCCTTCTCCGCTGTAAAGTAACGTTGGACAAGTCCTGGTACAGCTTAATCTCTGATCCCTGGTAGGTGATATGCTGTCTAATTCGGGCTTTGCGGAGCACATCCTCTTTGAGTTGGAATTCAGCCAGGCAGCAGATTACATCCCGCGGCGGGTCAGCTTCTCTCCCCCGGGGGCGAAGGGCTCTATGTATAAGCTCCATCCGGACAGGGGAGTCAGGGGGCCTACCCAGCAGGTTATTACAGATAGAAGAGATCGCCTGCGGGAGATTCTGATGCTCCAAACTCTCAGGGACACCCCTGACTCTCAAGTTCTTACGACGCCCCCGGTTATCCAGGTCCTCAACATGGCGGTTCAGGTCACGGAGAAGGGCAGCATGAGACTCCGTGACCTGCTGTACGTGACAGAGGGAGGCATCATGGCGGGCCGTAGTAGTTTCCACCTCCTCCACCCTCAGCGCCATGGCCTGGAAGTCACTCCAGAGCTCCGCAATCACAGTAGAGAGGGTGGCTTTGATATCCGATTTAATATCGGTCGCAATCGCCTGCAGGTCAGCAAAGGATAAAGAAGGTGGGCGTCTGCGAGCATCAGGAGATGGTGAGCGGGCTCTCGCTACCTGAGGAGTTCTGCTCGGGGAGCGAGATTGCTGAGAGGAAGAAGAGGTAGGCTGCGGCGTCTCCCTGGGTTGCGTGCGGAAGATCTTGGGGATTGTGCGGCTAACCTGCGTCTCTGGCTCCCGGGGAGAGCGGGAGCGGGTGGCCGAGGAGCTTCTGGAGGTACTCCCCATATTTTCAGCGCTGGTTACAGGGGTATACGGGCTGGCTAAAAGAAAGATCAGGCCTCAAGGTGCAGGAGCTCAGAGCTAAGCAGCCATCTTGGATCGGGACCAAGCCACACCCAACATTTATGAGTTTTGGTGTGACTTCTATGTTATAATAGTTTAAAGAGAAGTGTGGGAATCTAATATAATAAACATACATTCTCACCTAGATGGCTGTAGCATCGATCTGAGTTGCAGCTATCCCTGCCACCTCTACACTGAGAACTGAGTGATCAAAGACCACTGATGGCTCAGTTCTTGGGTTTGCTTCAAACACAGAGCAGTGACTGTCAGTCACTGCTCTGTGATCTGCCCCAGTGAGCAATGAACCGTGGAGGGGGTGGGATAGGCTGACTCAGGCTATCAGCAGTGCACTTGGAGGATGAGCCAGATGCTGGTCAGACATCGGGGTGGATCCCAACATCAATGCCGGGATCCCTGCAGAGCCTGGACTGGCTCTGGGACATTAGCCAACAGTGGACTTTAGCCTGCTGTCAGTTGAATTCGGGTCACAGAAATGCAGAACTAAATGAACTCATGTGATGCACAAAAAAAGTATGGTCAAAATAGATTTTGCCATACTTCTCCTTTAACAGCAGCCATTATATAATGTGTTTACATTTCTAAAGCAAATCTTCTATGCATCACCAACCTCTATAAAACGTGACTTATTTAAAGCTACTTTTTACTCTCTGTTTATCATTGTCACTGTTTTTATGGTTCAGTAAGAAAATTACTATAAAACCGTGTAGTCCATGACATTTGAGAGCATTAATTGAAATATCTGGAAGTGAGTACTTGTTCCCAGTAAGTGCCAGTGTGGACGATGATAAAGTAAGACTGTGATTAGTATCAGACATATCTGTGCCTTGCTTCGTGAAAAGGGCTGAAGGAAATTGAGAGTTCTCTTTGAAACCTGAAAACACTTTTTCTGTATAACAAACTTCCTACTTTTCCTTAACATACAGAGGACTCTGTATAGAACTGAATGAAAACCTTTAGACACAAATTGACTTTTGCTGCATAAATTCTGTTTTTCTACTTAGTTGAAGCTTAACCGGTTGCCGACCGCCGCACGACTATATACTGCGGCGGTCAGCCCCGGCCAGGCAGAGTGACGTATCGGTACGTCACTCGCCTGTCACTGACTTGCGAGCCTATAGCGAGCGGGCGCGCGCCCGCCGAGGCGCGCGCCCGCCGCGGCTCGTTCGCAGGCAAGTCAGTGCGTGTGACCGGCGGACTCGATGTCCGCCGGCCACACTACGATCGCTCCTGTGAAGGGAGAAAGACAGAGCAGCTTGTGTAAACAAGCTGCCTGTCAGTTCTCCCTGTGTAAAAGTAAAGATCTGACCGTTCTACTATGTAGAACGGTTGATCTTTGCTTTTACACCAATAGCAATGTCCCTACACAGTAGAAAGCACGCCCCTAGGACACACTTAACCCCTCCCTTCCCAATAAAGTTAACCCCTTCCCTGCCAGTGTCATTTTTGCAGTAACAGTGCATATGTATAGCACTGATTACTGCAGTAATGTCACTGGTAACCCCAAAAGTGTCAAAAATGTCAGTCAAGGGTCCGATCTGTCCGCCGCAATGTCGCAGTACCGAAAAAAAAATCGCAGATCGCCGCCATTACGCGTTAAAAAAAAAAACACCAAAAATGACAAAAATCTTTCTCTTTGTTAGTAAACGCGATAACTTTTGCGCAAACCAATCAAAATACGCTTTTTGCGATTTTTTTTACCAAACATAGGTAGCATAAAACAAATTGGCCGAAAAATGTTAAAAAATTTTGATTTTTACTTTTTTTTTTGGGGAATTTCATATAAAAAAATGTGAAAAATATTGTTATTTTTGCAAAATTTACGCTCTTTTTTTGTTTATAGCGCGTGATCAAAAAATCGCACAGGTGATCAAATACCACCAAAAGAAAGCTCTGTTTGTGGGAAAAAAAGGACGTCAAATTCGTTTAGGTACAGCGTCGCACGACCGCGCAATTGTCCGTTAAAGTCACGCAGTAAAAAATCGCAAAAAAACCCCTGGTCCTTTAGCAGCCAAATCCTCCGGGGCTTAAGTGGTTAAATCAAACCTTTCCTGAGTGATACATGGGAGCTGCTGTTGCCAATCGTTTCCAGGAGGTGCAAGTTTTCTGGCTTGTACAAAGACCCATTGAGTTTTATAAAGTTTAAATCACCGATCTGGAATTTCTCCTCATATCTGGGACTTTACACATCCTAATTAGTATGCTTGTTCAGGTAAGGGACCCAAAGTAAATGTTATAGCCCGGTAACTATAATTTTCAAAATAAAAATAGCAATGAACCCACCAAAAGAAAAAAAGGGTCTCCTTTTCTAGAAAACCTTTGCTTTGCCCATTCAAAGAAAAGCAAGAGATTTGTTATACAGTATAATATAATATACCCCTACACTGGCTTTCAAATACCCAGCGAATTAAATTCAAAAAGCTAACAACAACATACAAAGACATTCACAACTCTGTCCCGAACTACATCACAAATCTTGTCTCCAAATATCACCCAAACCTTCCTCTCCGCTTCTATCAAAACCTCCTGGTTTCAAGCTCCTTTGTCTCCTCCTCCATGTTGGTCTCCAGGACTTCTGCAGAGCCTCTCTCGTCTTCTGGAACTCTCAACCTCAATCTGTCCTGGTATCTCTTATTCCTACTTTAGGCGATCCCAAAAACTCATCTCTTCAGGGAAACCTATCACGCCTCTATCACGTACCTGGTGGAGATCAAGCTGTAGAGGGTGCTTCTCTTGTACCTCCTGTCCAACACCCCTGGTAGAGATGACAGGCGGTGTGGGGCACAGAGTGGTACAAGGGTGCACTAGCTGCACCTGGGCAAGAGACCGATGGCCGTGGATCACCGGATGTGCAACTGGGATTTATAATGCTGGATGAGAAGGCAGGAGCCTAGCCAGAACACAAGCCAAGGAGTCGTCAACAGCTGGGCAGCGTGGGTACAGGAACGTGAGATGGAAGCAGTGTCAGGATACAAGCCGAAGTCGGTACGTAATCTGGCAGCGGGGTACAAAGGCATAATACAGGAGCAAGGTCAATCACAGGCCAGGGTCACAGGTAGGCAGGCAGGAATCCAAAGGAGAGTCAAGGACAAGCCGAGTCAGCACAGGTAAACCAGAAGCAGGTCAGGGCACAGGTGAACAGGAACAAGCTGAAAGACCACTCAGCAATGTGCTCCTGTCACTGTTCAGCTTAAATAGGCCATTTGGCGCCAACGTGTGCACGTTGAAGGCAATTGTGATGGTGATTCCCAAACCTGGCAACAACCTTTAAATGTGGATGCTAAGCTATCAACTAAAATACTAGCAAATGATTTAAATGAGGTTATCTTGACTCTGGCACAGGGGGACCAGTCAGGTGTTATGCCAGTAAAGGAACTGATATTAACTTAAGACACCTGTTTAACAATATAAGTGACCCATTCAGCTAGTGGAACAGGAGTGGTTGCCTCCTTGCCAAAAGGCATTTGATTAGATCAAGTGGAAATACCTCTGGGTGGTGCTAAGCATATTTCTCTATCGCTCATTGACAGACGTAGTCTTCTTGATTCTCAAGAGCTGGGTTATGTTGTCTCCGCAGGAGTAGGATTAGGCAGAATGACAAAACGTTCTGGCTCCACCCTAGGGGGCAGTCCCTGAGGGTATATCCTCCCTCTCTCTGCTACAGGGAATCAGTTTTTTTCTGTCTAGTCAGGAGTAAGGACCTAAGTTCCTTGCTGGGATCTTTTGGTCCTGGCAAGACTTTTTTTCTTTAAGAAAAAGACATTTTTTAGGTAGTTTTCTCCAGTGTTTTTCCTGTGAGATCTTCAAGCAAAAATGCCGGACTGGGCGACACTTGTGGTCACCCCAGCCGGCCTACGAGCGCGTGCAGACCATGGCATTGCGCTTGGTCGGCCGCGACATATTCAAGTAAGTATGCGGGGCCGGGCGACGGGCTGGATGTTGAGATCCAGTGGTCACCCCGGTTTCTGCCTAAGAGCGCGTGCAGACCAGTGCGCTGAGTCGGCCGCGACGGAGTCCCAGTAAAGGGACTGACTTTGCGAGTTAAAAGCTCGCTTGGACGCCAGGTACCAGAGAGTCGAGGCGTCCACAAACCCCCACCCCGGTGGAGAGGGTATTGTGAAGAGAGGGTGCCTGTCGGTTCGGTATGGTGAGTAAACGTTCCCTTTTTTCCTCATTATGAGGCAGTATATATTATGGGCCCCTCCATATATGGTCAGTATATATCTGATACTTACAAGTCCCCCTTGTAATACAGCATGTGTTTGTGGGAAGTGGACTTGGTTCAAGAGCTAACACTCTACCCAGCAGACTGTAACATTACAGCAGACATAGGAGGTATAATCCTACCTTATGTGCAGTGTATCTCTGTAGATCCATATGTCACCTCTTAGCGGAGTGCAGGTGGATGTGCTGGGAAGACGATATCGGCGGTCCGCCGCCATTTTGCCGTAGACCGAATGCATGTATGTCCTCAGGTCACGCCGGCCGCCATGTTTTTGGAGTCTTATGTCTCTTCTATGGGGGCGGCCATGTTTTGTGAGCCCAGCTACCTCGTGGAGGGCTGGGAACGCCGGAAGGCGTACACAGGGGGCGGAGCCACGCCTTCTGCCCGGGAAAAAGCAAACAGCTCCTTCCAGTCTGTGTAAGACAGACGCTGACTGCAGTTTGTTGGAAACTGCACTGCATCGGTTGGTGAGCCTTGGGGGTCCCTCTCTCTCTCTCTGGGATCGAGAAGCAGGTACTCTGAGGGGCGCTATTGCGCTAGGGGGAGACACACAAAAAAAAAAAAAAAAAGAAAAAGTTTTTTTGTTTTTGCTGGCAAAGGTGTCCTGTATTAACATGGACCCTGCCACTCATGTATCTCCTCCGGATCCCCTCGAGGGGTCTGCGGGATCCTCCAGCACCCCATTGACAATTGAATCTTTGTCAGCTATTATGGAAACTTTTGTGTCCCGGGTGGAAGTGGCTTGTCAGGGACAGGGCGCAAGAAAGCGACCCCCGCCTAACCCCTTATTATCTGAAACCTCGGATTCAGACTCTGAGCCTATTTCTGCAGTTGCAGGTACTTCATCTGGTATTGGTGTCTCGGGTCCTGTCTCTTCAGACAGTGAGGAGGATGTTTCGGCATCCGCCATAGCCCGAGAGGAAGCGTTGGTAAACGCACTCATTGTATCTGTTCAAGAGACTTTAAGGTTACAGGGTATTCCATCAGAAATAGCTGAAACTGAGATCCCTTTTGGGACTAAAAAGCGCATCAAAGTGGCGAAGGTTTTTCCATTGCCCAAATGTTTTGGCAATCCAATCGAAGAAGAATGGCGTCTGCCAAAACGCACTTTTAATATTTCTAAACGCATTGACAGGCGTTATCCGTTTGAGGAAACCCTGATTAAGAAATGGACAGAACCACCTGTGGTGGATTCACCTATTGCTAGATTGAATAAAGCCACGGTTATTCCTTTAGAAGACGCTCCGTCTTTTAAAGATCCAGTGGATCGCAAGATAGAAGCTATGTCTCGCACCATGTTTTCCTTGATTGGATCAGCTTTCAGACCAATAATTGCTATTGGTCTGGTTTCGCAGGCTGTAACTGAATGGACCAAGTGGTTACGCCGGGACTTAGAAGAAGTCCCTCAGGCGGTATCAGATTTGTTGGAACAAATGATACAGGGGTTACAGTTTGTATGTGATGCGGCGTTAGACGCCACTCCATTAATGGCGCGAGCATCAGTCTCAGCAGTGGTTCTCAGGCGTACACTGTGGCTAAAAGGTTGGTTAGCCGACCAAGGTTCCAAAAAAGCATTGGCTAATATCCCCTTTTCAGGAGAGCGTCTATTTGGAGCCAACTTAGATGAGATCATTAAGGATCTCACCGGTGGAAAAAGCACCTTTTTACCGCAAAATTTTAAAGGTAGAGGAACTCGTCAAAGACGAGGGCCTTCTTTTTCTGCTCACAAGAGGTTTTTTCGTCCAGCGGGTGAAAAAACTAAGTCCTCCAAAGCTCCTACAGGAGGCGTCAGGGGTCGTTGGTCGGGCAAGCAAAAGCCCGCCCCCTCCAGACCTGAAGATAAACCATCCAAAGCCTGAAGGTGCGCCCCCACCCATAACTGGGGTGGGGGGACGTCTTCGCCGGTTCCCGGATCCATGGCTTTCCAGAATCCCGGACAAATGGGTTTGCGAAGTCATAAGGTCAGGGTACAAGATCGAGTTTCGATCTCTCCCACCGGCGCGATTCTTCCCTTCCAATATCCGTCTATCCGCAGATCGTTTAGAAGATCTGCGGAGAGCAGTCACAGATTTACTACAACAAGGAGTGGTAGTCCACGTTCCTTGGACAGAACGGTTTCAAGGTTTTTATTCAAACCTGTTTACAATACCCAGGAAAGAGGGCAAAGTGCGTCCAATTCTGGACTTAAGAGCACTCAATTCTTTCGTCAACATAAGAAGATTCAGAATGGAGTCCATTCGCACGGTAGCAGCCTTCCTGCATCCAGGGGATGTCCTAGCGTCCATAGACATCAAGGACGCCTATCTTCACATTCCCATTTTCGCAGGACATCAGCGTTTTCTACGCTTTTCCGTAGAGGAGAACCACTATCAGTTTGTGGCGTTACCTTTCGGTCTCGCCACGGCTCCGCGGGTCTTCACAAAGGTGTTGGCCCCAATGTTGGCACTTCTGCGCCAAAGAGGTATATCGATTCCAGGTTACCTAGACGATCTTCTGCTTCATGCAGAGTCTCCTCAGACCTTGCTACAAAACATAGAAATTACTATGATTTCTTTACAGGAATTCGGGTGGCTGGTGAACCAGCAAAAGTAATTTCTGGTTCCCACCCAGAGGCTCGAATATCTGGGTCTAATTCTAGACACAGTCAGGACAAGAGTTTTTCTTCCGGTAGGGAAACTCGGAAAGATTCAATCAGCAGTCCAGTTGTTACTGTCCAACAGCTGGTCTTCCCTTCGGACTTGCATGAGGGTTCTGGGGTTGATGGTGGCTTCATTCGAAGCAGTCCCATTTGCCCAGTCCCATACCCGAATTCTTCAGCAAGAGATTCTTCTCAGATGGAATCGGAATCCGGAATCCCTGGACAATCAGATACGATTGAGCAAACAGACCAGAGAGTCTCTGGTTTGGTGGCTTCGGTCTCCAATGCTCAGCCAGGGAAAGTCATTTCTGCCAATATATTGGACGATAGTGACCACGGATGCCAGTCTATCCGGATGGGGAGGAATTCTTGGTCAGTTATCTGTCCAGGGACTTTGGTCCCCGGAAGAATCCAGGTTACCGATAAATGTATTGGAACTGAGAGCGATCAGACTTTGTCTGATTCACTGGACCGAGCAGCTCCAGGGCAGCCCGGTTCGGATCCAGCCGGACAATGCCACGGCCGTGGCTTATGTCAATCACCAGGGGGGCACCAAGAGTGTCCGAGCGGCCAAAGAAGTGGCTTGCATTCTTCGCTGGGCGGAACGATTTGTTCCAGCAATCTCTGCGGTGTTCATTCCGGGGGTGGAGAATTGGCAGGCAGATTATCTCAGCCGTCAGACCCTGGATCAGGGGGAATGGTCCCTCCATCCAGACGTTTTCCACCAGTTGTGCCTACGGTGGGGCACCCCGGATGTGGATCTGTTGGCATCACGATTCAACAGGAAAGTTCAGAGATTCGTGGCTCGCTCCCGCGATCCTCTAGCAGAAACCGCAGACGCACTGATCGCCCCGTGGGGGCAATACCAGCTAATATATGCCTTCCCTCCTCTCGCGTTACTGCCAAGACTTCTTCGCAGGGTAGAGGAGGAAGGAATCCCAGTAATCCTGGTAGCTCCGGACTGGCCTCGTCGAGCTTGGTACGCCGACATGGTCAGACTGGTGGCGGACGTCCCATGGAGACTTCCTCTCAGGGAGGATCTACTGTCTCAGGGACCGATCTTCCATCCTGCTTTACGATCGCTGGCTTTAACGGCCTGGCTATTGAGACCCAGGTGCTGAAGGACAAAGGTTTGTCAGCTTCAGTTATTCCTACTCTAGTTGAAGCAAGGAAAGCGACTTCCAGAAAGATTTATCATCGCACATGGAAGTCCTACATTGCATGGTGTGAACCTTTGGGGTTCCGTCCTCGGGCTTATTCGATTAGTCGAATATTGGCTTTTCTGCAACAAGGGGTTGAGCAGAAACTGGCCTTGAGTACTATCAAGGGTCAGGTCTCAGCATTAGCCATCTTCTTTCAGAAGCCTTTGGCTACTCATTCCTTGGTGCGGAATTTCATCCAGGGGGTGCGACATCTGGCTCCGCCAGTGCACGCGCCGTTACCCCCCTGGGATCTTAATTTAGTGTTGTCGGTTCTTCAGAAACCTCCCTTTGAAGATATTAGGGAGATTCCTCTACCCACGTTGTCCCAGAAGGTGGCCTTCTTGGTGGCTATTACTTCTGCACGCAGGGTGTCAGAACTGGCCGCATTATCTTGTCGTTCACCATATCTGGTGGTTCATAGAGATAAGGTGGTTCTTCGTCCGAATCCATCCTTCCTACCAAAAGTGGTTTCAGAATTTCATCTGAATGAAGAAATTGTATTACCTTCCCTGTGTCCTAAGCCCAGTCATCCTCGGGAATTTGCTTTGCACTCCTTGGATGTGGTCCGGGCGATCAGGGTATACTTGAAAACGACAGACTCGTTTCGCAAGACGGATTCACTTTTTGTGATCCCAGATGGACCCAAAAAGGGGTTGCCTGCATCTGCCGCGACCATTTCCAGATGGATCAGACAGACGGTAGTGCAGGCTTATTCTATTAAGGGTCGGGAGCCCCCGTTCCCTGTTAAGGCGCACTCCACTCGGGCACTTAGTGCGTCATGGGCCTTTCGCCATCAGGCGTCAATGGTCCAGGTGTGCAAGGCGGCTACCTGGTCGTCGGTGCATACCTTCTCTAAACATTATAAAGTTGATGTAATGGCATCGTCTGATGCCTCATTTGGCCGCAAGGTTTTGCAGGCCGCAATTTGAGGAGACCAGAGGTCTACCTCGAGGGTTTTTTTCCGTTGGAAAATTTTTTCTTTAGTCTCATTTTTTGTTTATAATGAGCCTTTAAAACTTCTAGTTTGGCACCGGTTGGGCCTACTAGATTGGATTTGATTTTGTCAATCCCACCCCTCATTTGTGGCACTGCTTCTGGATGTCCCAGCTCTTGAGAATCAAGAAGACTACGTCTGTCAATGAGCGATAGAGAAAAATGGATTTTTGTAAGAACTTACCGTAAAATCCTTTTCTCTTAAGCTCATTGACAGACGTAGTACCCGCCCCTCTATCATTGAGTTGGGTTGGGTTAAATTCTCTGTACTGCTTTAAACAGAACTGATTCCCTGTAGCAGAGAGAGGGAGGATATACCCTCAGGGACTGCCCCCTAGGGTGGAGCCAGAACGTTTTGTCATTCTGCCTAGTCCTACTCCTGCGGAGACAACATAACCCAGCTCTTGAGAATCAAGAAGACTACGTCTGTCAATGAGCTTAAGAGAAAAGGATTTTACGGTAAGTTCTTACAAAAATCCATTTTTCCATTTAGCCCTACTTACATATTCTGGGTACACCCACTCTATTCTGAACCCACAGTCTGCATAAGTGTTAATAATTACCAGTCAGCACCATTACCTTACACAGGGGAATGGGCCAGGGTTGCCCTCTATCCTCTGGGCTATTTGCATTCATTTTGGAACCGCTTGCCATTTCACTCGATGGGTTTTAGTGGGATGGGTTGACTTCCAGTCCCCATAACAAGAACATTTTTCTCTATGCCAACAATACTTTGCTATATCTCAAAGATGCTTCAACCGCCTTACAATCAGTCCTGTCCATGCACCCTTACAGTCTGGAAAAATGCAAGAGAAAAATATTAGGTTGCTAACACTTTCTTCCCAACTTACAAATTACTGCATATCCTGAGGTCTAGGACTGTTATAGTAATAAAACACACAATGCTGGATGACACCTTGCTAGAGTTTGATGCACTCAAATTCACATTCTATTTACCTAGCTGGATGGATGTCTTGTAAATGAAAACATGCAATCCTTAGCCAATTGCCTGTATCCATAATTGTAGCATCTGACACCTTTACTAATTTTCTAATCATGTATAGGATTACAAAATCCCTCTCATCCGTCTGTTTCAGTCAGTGTTAAATTGTCCCTGCATCAGTGATGTCACTGAAAAGAAAAATTGTCCCTGTGTCCTTGGTGTCACTGAAAAAAAAAAAATGTCCCTGAATTAGTGGTGTCACCGAAAAGGGAAAAAAAGGTCCCTGAGTCAGTGGTATCAATGAAAGGAAAAAATGTCCCTGTGTCAGTGGTGTCACTAAAGTGAAAAATTGTCCCTGTGTCAGTGGTGTTACTGAGAACCTCTGTATATGGAGACCCGCACATGACAATACCTCTCACTGCCGCCTGTGTGTTTGTGTGTGTGTGTGTGTGTATATATATATATATATATATATATATATATATATATACACAGTGACATTATGAAAGGCGAGGTGATTAATGGATGCTATGTATCACCTCACATGCATTCATATGCAGGAAACTAAGGTTAAATCTGATCCATGTTTTGCAGGCCACATTGGCAGTACTAGTTCCTGACCAGATTTTGAGGTCCATTAGTGACCACCAACAGGTAGTACAGTATAAAGAAAGAAATACTGGAACAAGAGGTTGCTCTTGGCTTGGGAAGCCAAAACCTGAGAGAGCTATCAATGTGGAGACTTCTTTGTGAGAGTAAGAAAAAAGGTTTGCACTACGTTTGTTTTGTTGGTGACTGGGAGAAGCCCTCTTCACCTGTGAGATAGGAATATCTTCTGTTTAGTTAGTGCCTGGATGGCAAGGATTTATTTTCTCTTTTGTTTGATTTCCATGCAACCTTTTAAATAAAACTGGCTATAAGTCAGATTTTCCATTTGGACTACCTTTTTCCCAGGAAAGGTGATCCCCATTTGAGCTTTCCCCCTGTATATATATGTAGCAGGTTTTCCAGGCCTGTGGCCTGATATGGGTCTGCCGTCGGTACCGGCTACCTCTCCAGCCCATGTGAGCTGCGACCCTGGGTGTGAGCACTGAGACATCGACAACTCCGTCATCTTTGTTTGTTGTTTTATTTGATTTAAAGGGCATGGGAGAAGGGAATGAGTGGGATACTCCTTTAGGCTTCAACTTTATACACTTGGGACTTTGTTCCTGAAAAATGCCCGTTTGCGCTTCCTTGATGCCAGCCAACGCTCACTAAAGCCCCGTACACACGTACCGATCGTCGGCCGAACGATCGGCCGTCTTTTGTCCAGGGCTGTTGTGTCTGTTGAAAACTGCAAAAGACTGCACACGAATTTTGTCAGCCAACAACAGCCGACTGCAGAAGTGATGTCATGTGATGGTTAACTTTCCGTGTGTTTTTTCTTTTCTGAGCATGCCCAGTCTTGCAAATCTGCTGATTGTCGGCCGAATTCTGTACTGAATGGCGAACAATCGGTCGTTCTGGTGTTGGCCAACAAAAATTTTAATGCCTACACGACAGATTCTTTTCGGCCGAAAGTGCGCTGTCGGCTGTCGGAAGCATCATACTAACAAGAATACAATCGGCCGATCGGTCGTCGGCCGAATATTTACGGCCGACAATCGGTACGTGTGTACGGGGCATTACTCTGAGAGCCCTCTGTCCCTCAATAGAAGTGCTAAATCCTCAACTTGGAGTCCAGAAGATACAGGACTGTGAATTGTAGAACTGCTGACACTGCTGCACTGCAAAGTCACTGAATACTTCCCTCCCACCTTGCACTGGCTTGAGGTAGTATGTTGTGGGATTCTGGAAAACTGCAACTTCCAACTGGCACACTCAGTACACATCGGGGCCCAACCATAGGCGCCCCCTTTAACCTTGAACTCTTCAGGGTCCACTGACTATGTATCCCCTCTGTCACTTCAGGGTCCTCAATCTAAGTACCCTCTTTTCACCACTAGCTGGCTCTGGATCCCCGAACCTCCACGGAGTGGTCCCCGCTAACTTCAGGCAGACCCCCAGGGGCAATCCTCAGTACTCACGACGTGTGTAGGCTTTCCTGGGACTGGACCCCTCTGACTCTCCGCTTGTTTTCGGCACACCAGATCCCCTCAGCTTAGCTCAGCACTCCCTGGATCTGCAGGCAACACCCCGAGATCCTCTTCCTCAGACAGGAGGAATCTCTCCCTCCTGGAGAATTCATAGTGTCTTGGGAGGGAAGGAATCTCCAACTCTGTGTCCATGTTTTGTCGATTACCAGCAGGGTGTGTGCAGGGTGTTTATTGCGCAAAAAATAAAAATGGCAGAGGTGATCAAATACCACCAAAAGAAAGCTCTATTTGTGGGAAAAAAAGGACATCAATTTTATTTTGGTACAGTGTCGCACGACCGTGCAATTTTCCGTTAAAATAACAGTGCCAAATCTCAAAAAATGGCCTGGCCATTAAGGGGGCAAATCCTTCCGGTCCAGAACTGGTTAATCTCCCAAACCAAAAGATTACTCTATTGGAAATCTACCCTTAGCTCTTTCCCAGTTTACAAACATTTGGCAGACAATATCCTTCTTATATAGCACGCAGGGACTATAATTGTTTTGAAGTAAAATTTGCCAGGCCAAGATGGATTTTTTCTAAGGAAGGGAAGATCTGTATATAAGTAGTCAATAGATCTGGATCTACTGATTGTTCTGTTATGATTTTTAGTGATGGTAACCACGTTTCATCATTTAAATTGCCCAGATTTATTTTTTTGGCGCTCGGCCAGGATCGGATGCTTCTCACAAAGCTCCCTGAGTATATCCAACATCGATCCTGTTTCCAGCTCCTCACTCACCGGTATTTAGACTCATCTGAGTCCCAGCTCACTCGTAACAACCTCTGGAGCCGACCCAAGCCCAATTCAGTACTATGGGCATCCGCAGGAACAAAACAGACACACGACAGCCGGAGAGCAAAAATGGCGCCACAGTGGCCTTTCTACAAAGAGCGCACTGTGGCGGGGACAAGAACAAAGATACAGTGAGTAAACTACCTAAGCCTGCTAAGAACCCTCCTAAAGACCAGACTAGGGACATGAGATTCTATGCCCACAAACTGCCAGGAATGTTGGAGAGGATGGATTAGGAGGGGGCGACTCACTCTCAGGGATCACTGGCAGAGGAACAGGAGGTAGAGGAGAATGCTCTGATCCCAGCCCAGATCTAGGATAGCTCAGCTCAGTCAAAAATCATTAGCTGAGATCCTCAAAACAGTGCATACACATACAGCCTTGGTAGACATGCTAAAGGAATAGTTTGGGGGACTAAAAGAGGCAGAATCGTTGATCAGACAGGACTTGTAGAAGGTCAGGGAGTGCACCACAGCTGTGGAGAGCAGGGTCCAGTTCTTACCATTGGCGAGAGATGCTCAATCCACTGCAAGATTAGCTAAAGCCACTGACCTTCGTGCTGAGGTTATTGAAAACCGCTTATGTTGCAACATTTTTTGCACACAGACTTTGTGGAGCAATGGCTTACGGATGTATTTGGTGAAGAGGCATTAACATCCCTCTACCCGGTGGTGAGAGCCCATAGGATTCCTCCCAGACCACTGCAACCAGGCGGGCCTCCCCACACTATGCTAGCACGACTACTAAACTACCAAGATAAAGAAATCATACTGAGACTGGCCAGAGAACGACAGAATATCCAGCTCAATGGTGCCTGTATCTCCTTCTCCCCAGACTTCTCTGCAGAAGTTCAGAAGAGTAGAGCGCGCTTCTCCACAGTAAAACAAAGACTCCAAAATCTACAAGCCACTTATGCCATGTTATACCCAGCCAAGCTACGCATTACTGCTAGGGGACGGGCCCACTTTTTTGAGACCGCCAAGGAAGCCTCAGCCTGGATAGATACCAACTAACATGTCCTACGCCCAGCTGCCATAACACCAGAGGAAGGAAATTTAAGTCTTCCACCGAGAGGTTGACACACCTGGGAGCCAGAATGCCATTGCAGCTCGGAAGGAAAACCCTTGTTCATGAGGAGCTCTGGAAAAGCTACATAATTGCTGTTTCACGGAGCATGATAAATTAACAATACTAATTTCACAAATAGTCTATATTCCACCACCTTTTAATAGTGACGTATTACGGGCCTTACTTATGTACCAGATGGGTTACCCTCACCCCCTCCTATTTGTCCTGGGGGACTTCAACTACTATTTAAACACAATTTTAGACAAACACCCCCCTGCTGCTGTGGGGAGGAATATGAGTCAGAAAGCCTTGGGTAAATTTTCTGCAGAGGACAGTTGGCTGGATCAGTGTCACAATACCCCTCCTGGGGAGAGACAGTTTTCCTTATTTTCCAAAACACATCTCTCCTTATCCAGAATTGACATCTGCCTTTGCTCACAAACCGCTGTCAGATACATATCCACCATACAATTGCCACTAGAAGCATTTCGGATCATTCCCTGTTATTGGTGGCAGTAGAGGCCAAGACCCCTACTTGCCTATCTCGTGCACCATGGAAACGTAATGCCTTCTGGCTTAATATACAGTACTTCCTCCCCTCGATAAGTTTAGGACTTGGCTTTCTGAATTTTGGCAGACACATGCTGAGCATCGCCCATTGAGTACCACCTGGGAGACCATTAAAGCCTACCTGAGAGGTCAGCTCATTGAGGAAATACAAGCCATTAAAAAGAATACAGCAGCCCAGGGGGAACAGGTGGCCCATCTGGTACGGCAATTGGAGGATAAGTTTATTGCAGACCCTACAGATGAAAGTAGAGATGGCTGGTTGTCTGCTCGGGAGGCACTTTCCTGCATTGAAATTTCAGTGGCAGAAAGGAAGCACTTCTTTAGCAGACTAGCATTTTATGAGGAGGGGGAACAGAATGGTTGCCTCCTAGCAAAAATTGCCCATGCTCAACAGGTAACCCCATCAATTGGAGCATTAAAAAGACAAAATGGCCACTTAATCAACTCTCCCGATCTTATTATGGATGAACTAGTTAACTTTTATTCTATACTGAATCAATCCAAGCAAAATTACCCTGGGGGAGGCACTACAAGAGTATATTCAGAATGTCTCTTTACCTTCTCTCTCGGAGGCCTCCCAACGACTATTAGATAAACCTTTAATGCTAGAAGAGCTTCAACTGGTGACTAGTTCTTTCCCCAACTCGAAAGCTGCGGGGGCGGACAGCTTGCCCATGAAAATCTATAAATTGTTTGCATCTGACACCTTGCCCCACTTACTTAAGGTACTTGATGAGGCCACTATTACTAAGTACTAAGGTACTTGATGAGGTAACTATTTAGTAGTTCTACATAGTAGTGTTGATATATTGCACATTCATAAGCTAGAAGTTTTATGAAGGCAGCGCTGATTCATTTTTTTTTTTTCATTATATTTCACGAGGCACTTACACCTTTCAATCAGCAGCAGCCCCAAACAGGAAATTGTGGTTAGGGCCTTACACATTACTAGCATTTTATTTTTTTAATTTAACACCATAGCGTGTTAAATTAAAAAAGCTTAAAATGTGATTGGCAGGACGATTAAAATGTATAAAAATGATCCATATGCCCCAGTTGCTATACATACTCCATAACTCCCCAGTAGTTATCCCCCTTAGTGTTCCGCATTGTCAACACAATTTTTTGATCTTTAATGTGGCAGACCAGCCACCCCAGGGTTAAACTGGAACAATTTCAAAAATCTAAAGAGTCTGGCAGACTAGCATTACCCAAACCTTGGCTATATTATTTAGCTGCTCAGCTCCAGCATATAGCACAAGCTGTCTGTCCAATGGAAGAGGATTATCTGTGTAGTCTAGACAGACTTCTGAACCAAGGGTATTGCTATTTACGACAGGAAAGGATATTATATGTGGTCTGGAGGCTCTGGCATTCAGTAAGTCCAACACATTTTACCCCACATACATTCTTATGCAAAAGGTCTGGAATAAAGACAGGCAACTACAACAAGTTACTGGCTTTACAAGATTCAGCCCGATCTGGGGAAATGCACATTACCCGGAACTAGCTCGATTGCAATATGGGGCGAAGTGGGAGCAGTATGGTGTTACTCACTTGAGACAATTGTTCTCCAATGGGGTGCTGCACTCCTTTTTAGAGCTGCAGGCCGTGTTTCGCCTACCCTGCTCGATGCAGTTTTACTACTTACAGATACGTCATGCTGTGCGGTAGATCTTTGGATACACCCCTATATACAATTATATGACCGAAGTTGAAACATATAAGGGTTTCATCTCTCAGTGTTACCGGATGTTACTTAATAATTTCCTTCAAGATCACCTGGACACGAGTTGTGCCCAATGGGAAAAAGACATCGGTACCTTTGAGGATGAGCAATGGGAGGAGGCCCTAATGGTGGTCCAATAATGTTCCTTGAATGTGGCTCAACACCTTTCTCAATTATATTTGCTTCTGAGGGTACACTACACTCCAGTAAGATTGTTTAAAATGGGCCTCAAAGATAGTCCTACATGTGCTGGATGTTGTCGAGACCTAAGGGACCTCATTCACTTGGTTTGGATATGTGCCAAGTTACACATTTACTGGAGGGGTGTTATAGATGTTATTAATAGGGTCTTTCAGATCACGAGGATTCTAAACAATGCACACTAGGCATTTTGGGTGACCTCCAAGTGGAGGAAATCACCAAGCAGGTCATAGCAAGAGCACTGTTTCAGGCGATCTCCACTGACCTTACCACAATTAAGTAGTGTGTGTCTCAGATGTGTGATACCCTTAGACTCGAAAAATATATCTGGCAACACAGAGGGTGTTTCGATAAATTTGAGAAACGTTGGAGTATGTGGGTAGATACACAAGACCTGGTCCCAGTAGAATTCGTTTTGAACCACTTTCTGTTTAAATAGAGTACTTTGGGTCACTATGTCCAG